>NC_077228.1:510545023-510911838 GCF_027887165.1 Monodelphis domestica | reverse complement strand
CCTCCCTTCATTACAGCTCCAGCGGTCATTTGAACCCTGGGTCAGGACTGAGGTAGACCTGGCCTAAGCCAGAACTGTCCTATAGGGAGGGGAAGGATGCTTTCTCCCCATGGTGGCTGCTGCTGGAGCCTCTCCCAGGGCCTGTCTCCCCTTTTCTCCCTGCCCTCCAGCCCCTTGTGGGGCCAAGGCCGCCCACACATCTCCTGTGCCATGGCCACCCTTGCGTGGGACAGTTCTGTGCCCACCACGGCTCCCCTCCTCATCTGTGCCCGTCCCTGGGCTATCCAGCTGCTGTGGAGAGGGGACTTAGGGACCCCTGAGGGTAGGACCAGGGGCTGGAGCTGAGGTTTCCTCCGTATGGGGAGCTCCTGCTGCCACCTTCTCTGCTCTTTGTCATCTTGCCTGATGAGCTTAAGTGACTTGTCCACGGTCACACAGTGTGTCCGGTATGGATCTCTTACTGTATAAAAAGAAGCGGAGAGTCATTTTTTCCTCCGGGTTCTCCTCTGGCCATTTTGCACATCTGAAATCCTCACCATGTAATCATAAACTCTCAAGTTTGAATCTGTGCCACAGGCTTTCTCGCCATCTGGCTATTGGCACACCTCTGGCTTGTCACTCTGCTATTCCTCCTTGACTCCTCTCTTTGTCCCTCTCTCTGTCTGTGTCTGTCTGTCTCTCCCTCCCCTCCCCCCATGTCCTTCCTTCCCCACCCCTCCCTCCCTCCCTCTCTCTGTTTCTCTCTTTCCCTCTCTCCCTTTCTGTCTCTCTTTTCCTCTCTTTCTCTCCTCTCTCTCTCTTTTCTTCTCTCTTTCTTCCTCTCTTTCTCCCCCCCCCCCCCCGTGTGTCTGCCTCTAGGCTCTGTCTCTCCCTCCCTCCTCCTTCCTTCCCTCCCTTCTTCTCTCTCTCTTCCTCTCTTCCTCTCTCTTTCTTTCTCTCTCTCCCCCCTCCCTGTCTGTCTGCCTCTATGCTCTCTCCCTCCTTTCTTCCCTCCCTTCTTCTCTTTCTTTCTTCTCTCTGTCTCTTTCTCCCTCCCTCTTTCTCTCTCTCTCTCTCTCTCTCTCTGTCTCTCTCCTCCTCTCTCTCTTCCTCTCTTTCTCTCTCCCCCCCCCCCCGTGTGTCTGCCTCTAGGCTCTGTCTCTCCCTCCCTCCTCCTTCCTTCCCTCCCTTCTTCTCTCTCTCTTCCTCTCTTTCTTTCTCTCTCTCCCCCCTCCCTGTCTGTCTGCCTCTATGCTCTCTCCCTCCTTTCTTCCCTCCCTTCTTCTCTTTCTTTCTTCTCTCTGTCTCTTTCTCCCTCCCTCTTTCTCTCTCTCTCTCTCTCTGTCTCTCTCCTCCTCTCTCTCTTTCTCTCTCCCCCCCCCATCTGTCTGCCTCTAGGCTCTGTCTCTCCCTCCCTCCTCCTTCCTTCCCTCCCTTCTCTCTCTCTCTCTTTGTTTCTCTCTCTTTTCCTCTCTCTCTTCCCCCTCCCTGTCTGCCTCTAAGCTCTGTCTCTCCCTCCCTCCTCCTTCCTTCCCTCCCTTTTTCTCTCTCTCTCTGTTTCTCTCTTCCTCTCTCTCTTCCTTCCTCTCTTTCTCTCTTCCCCCTCCCTGTCTGTCTGCCTCTATGCTGTCTCTCCCTCCCTCCTCCTTCCTTCCCTCCCTTCTCTCTGTCTCTCTCTCTCTTCCTTCCTCTCTTCCTCTCTCCCCCCTCCCTGTCTGTCTGCCTCTATGCTGTCTCTCCCTCCCTCCTCCTTCCTTCCCTCCCTTCTTCTCTCTCTCTGTTTCTCTTTCTTTTCCTCTCTCTTCCTCTCTTTCTCTCTCTCTCTCTCCCCCCTCCCTGTCTGCCTGCCTCTATGCTGTCTCTCCCTCCCTCCTCCTTCCTTCCCTCCCTTCTCTCTGTCTCTTTCTTCCTCTCTTCCCCCCCCCCCATCTGTCTGCCTCTAGGCTCTCTCTCTTTTCATAACAGCAGCACATCCCCAGAATTGTTCTCCAGATCTTTAGAGCTAATCTCTGCACTCTTTGGTGGTTGTTCCAAGCCCTGCAGGTGGAGGTGTTGGCTTGGGCCTTGTGACTGAAGGAATGAACCAAAGAACAGGCAGACTGAGGCCCAAGCACAGTATTAAAGTCACAGGAGCTTAGTTAGGCCGGAGCCACAAGCAGGGGAGCAGCCCTGGTGGCTGGGCCAGCCTCTTCCCTAAGATGGAGAAGGGAGGACGCCCTGTGCAGGGTCCCAGCCAGGGAGGGAGATGTGCAGACTCCAGGCTTCCTTCTTTCCTCCCCAGATGGACAGGCAACAGTCCTGCTTGGCTTGGGCAGAGCTTGTCTTCTGGAGGAGACGTGTAGGAATTCCTCCTGCCTCCCCTCTTTGACTGATACCCCATCAAACCTGGGGTATCACCCCCGGGGGGCCTTCCTGGCCAGATTTTGATGACCCTAAGCAGTATCCTAAAGGTGCTGCTGTGTTTTTAAGCTCCCATCTGGCCCCCTGAATGGGAGACGTGTGCCCTGGCCAGCACTGGGACCAAGGCCCGGGCTCTGCAGCCTCACTGAGCCCCTGGCAGGCCCCGGCCCTGGGGGAGACATGCCCATCTGTGGGTCTCTAGGATGGCTTGTGGAAAGCCCCGCCGAGCCAGCCTGCTCTGGAAGCTGACTGAGAATCATTCCGGCTGGTGGGAGAATTTTCCCATCTTGCTGTGGCCAGTCAAGAGAGGAAGCTGCCTGAGATCCTCAGGAAGCTTTGTGGGCTTGTGAAATGCTGACATTGCTCTCCGAAGACCTGTTGCCCGACTGAACTGAAGGCAGTTTTTTCTGCGTTCTAGCCAGTGGCTCCCAATTCTGTACACACTTGAGGCCTTTCACAAGGCCGCTTTTAGTTGAACTCCAGCCTCTACAAACACAACATTCCAATGTGCAAAGAACAAAAGGAGATTCCAGGGTCTTCCAGGTGGTCCTTTCCAAGCAGGTGTTAAATTAAAAAAGGTAGTAACAACTTTGTCCTGGTTCCCCTCTCAAAACATCGTCCTTTTCTTTGCTGTGTTTAAAATAATAACAACAAACAAACAAAACCCTTCCCTTCTGTCTTAGCATCCATATAGCCTATTGGTTCCAAGGCAGAAGAGCATTAAGGGCTAGGCAATGGGGGTGAAGTGACTTGTCCAGGGTCACACAGCTCACTGCCCCCCAAATCATCTCTTGAAACAAAGAACAAGAAAGACTGAGGGAAGGATGAAGTAGGGGGAGGGGGAAAGGGAAGCAGTTCGGCAAACCTAAGAGCAAAGGCATGTGAAGAAGGGAGCTTCCCTGCCTGGTGCCTGCCTCCGTGTCCATCTCAGAGGAGCTCAGCTGTCATCTGAGTGTCCCTGCCCGAGAAGGAAGCGTGGCGGGGGAGGGGGTTACTGCCCCCCTTTCATTCATTGCTTCATCTTATAATTCCCAAATAAATTCTTTCTTACGAGCTGCCTCCCTTTGAAGAGAGGTCTCCAACTCTCCGCTGGGCTCCTCCAAACTCTGGGAGAGCCACATTCCAATCCGGCATTGGTCACTTCTTCAGAGTGGCCCTGGGTAGGTCACTTCTTCCCCCTGGCTGGGCTCTTGCCACTCTTCTGCCTTGGAGTCTGTCGAGAGCGCTGATTCTAAGAGGGCAGGGAAAGGTTTATTCATTTATTTGGGGGGGGGGATTTTATTTAATTAGTCAATTGAGAACATTATTCCTTAGTTACAAGATTTGTGTTCTTTCCCTTCCTCCTCCCACCCCTTCTGGTAGCCAACATGCAATTCCACTGGGTTTTATATGTGTCATTGATCCAGACCCATTTCCATATTATTGATATCTACACTAGGGTGATTGTTTAGAGTCTCCATCCCCGGTCATATCCCCTCCACCCACGTGATCAAGCAGTTGCTTTTCTTCTGTGTTTCCGCTCCCCCAGTTCTTTCTCTGGATGTGGAGAGCATCTTTCTCATAAATCCCTCAGAATTGTCCTGGATCATTGCATTGCTGCTAGTAGAGAAGTCCACATTCAATTGTGCCACAGTGTATCAGTCTCTGCGTATAATGTTCTCCTGGTTCTGCTCCTCTCACTCTGCATCACTTCCTGGAGGTCGTTCCAGTCTCCATGGAATTCCTCCACTTTATTTTTCCTTTTAGCACAATAGTATTCCATCACCAACAGATACCACAATTTGTTCAGCCATTCCCCAATTGAAGGGCATCCCCTCATTTTCCAGTTTTTGGCCACCACAAAGAGCGCAGCTATGAATATTTTTGTACAAGTCTTTTTGTCCATTATCTCTTTGGGGTACAAACCCAGCAGTGCTATGGCTGGATCAAAGGGCAGACAGTTTTTATCGCCCGTTGGGCATAGTTCCAAATTGCCCTCCAGAATGATTGGATCAGTTCACAACTCCACCAGCAATGCATTAATGTCCCTACTTTGCCACATCCCTTCCAGCATTCATTACTTTCCTTTGCTGTCATGTTAGCCATTCTGTGAGGTGTGAGGTGATACCTCAGAGTTGTTCTGATTGGAAGGGATGGGTTTATTAAAAAAAAAAAAAGAATTCTTGGTGGCTTGTTCAGGTGAGGGGCCTCCTCGCTTGTGGCCCCTGACCTCCAGGAGTCCTGGAAGGAAGGCCTTCCCTTGGACTCTGGGGACGGATCTCTCAGATTTGCTTCGTTTAGGTGAGGGAGGCTGCCTGGCCCCTGCAGACATAGCACAGTGGGTCTCCCAAGCATTTTCCCAGTGGCAGGCCTGAGGGAGGTCATGCCAAAGGGCCACTGGGACCCATTTTACAGATGAAGAAATGGATCTACAGAAGTGAAGGTCTCCAAGGCAGAATCTGAACCCAGCTCTCCTGGCTTGTCCTCTCTGCCTGTCCAAGGGGCTTTAGCTGTTGCAGTGAAATCTTGGGTCGTGGGGCAGAGCTGGTGCTGTGGCCCTCCTGTGATCGCCCTCCAACGAGGGCGTCCTCACCCTCCCTGCACCTCCCCAGCATCCTTCCTGCCTCCTGAGGCCACCCGCTCTCTCCTCTGCAGCTGCCCAACATGTTCGGCGACCTTCGGTCCACGTTCATTGCCCTCATGATCGGCTCCTATGCCTCTTCAGCCGTGACTTTTCCAGCCATCAAGGTGAGGACCGGGGCGTGATGCCCGGGGATGAGGGGGGCCAGCTGGCCCAGCAGGACACGCCTGAGAGCCCAAGAGGCTGCTCCAGCCTCCCAGTCTTCTGGGGGAGCTCTGGAGATGTTATTTTTTACAGAGGAGAAAAATGGGGCTCTTCCTCCAGACTGGGTAGTGAGTGTAGGGGTGGCTGCGCTGTGCGCAGGGGGGATGAGGGGCTCCGGCCTTTCTGGGGTTCTGAGGGTCCCAGTCTGGGTCTCTCTCCTCTCCCAGTGCCAGCTGGCCATCAGGGCCTAGTTTTGGATTAAGCTCTGCCATGCTTAGGCCTCTGCTGACTTGTTTCGGGTATTTTCCCCCATGGGCAGGATCCAGTTGCAAAACCTCCAAACAAATTGCAAAGCACCAGGGCCTGCCAGCTGCCCCCAACCCCTCCCTCCATTGAGGTGGATGGGGCAGCCATGGTGGGAGAAAGGGACTTCCTGTCCCTCATGCCAGGGCTCTGGGGGTCAAGGCGCCTGGTGCTTTAATGCCACTGAACCAGCAGAGGGGGAGACTGAGGCTTGGGAAGAGTAGCGTCTCGCCTGAGCATTGTAACAGAGACCACAGTAAGCAACCGAGGCAGGATTCACATCTGGGCCCCTGGCCTCAGGCCTCTTCACTGGTTAAGCTGGCCCCTCAGCTTCCTGCCGGCTCTGGTATTGTGGGATGGAGGCCCCTCCCACTCTTGCTGCCCCGACACCCGGGGGTGGGGTGGGGCTTCCTCTGCCCAGCATCTACCCAGAAGGTCATCAGGGCCAAACCTCCCATTTTACTGATGGGGGAAACTGGGGCTGCCGAGGGTGGGTGGGTGGGGGATGTCACACAAGTAAGCATCAGGGACAAGATCAGAACCCCGGGCCGGCACATTCGGGACTCGCTGCACCACGCCATCACTGTGATGTTTCTCCCAGGTGATCTATGACTTCGGCGTCTCCTTCATTGTCATCCTGGTTGTCTGGGCCGGCTGTGCCGGCCTCGTGTTCCTGAACTGCTTCTTAAACTGGCCCTTGGAGCCTTTCCCCGGGCCGGAGGACATGGACTACACGTGAGTGGGCTCAGAGGGGGCCGGGGCTGCCCATGGGCACAGGACAATGGGTGACAGGTAGTGGGTAGTAGATGGTGGGCAGCAAGCAGTGGACAGTGGGTGGCCATGGGCAGCAGGCAGTAGAAGGTGTGGGTGGCCATGGGCAATAGAGAGTGGGTGACTGTGGGCAATAGGTGGGTGGCCATGGGCAACGGGCAGTGGACAGTAGGTGGCCGTGGGCAGTGGTGGTGCTGACCCCCTGCCTGCTGGCCCTGCCCTGCACAGGGTGAAGATCAAGTTCAGCTGGCTGGGCTTTGACCACAAGATCACTGGGAAGCAGTTCTACAAGCAGGTGACCACGGTGGGCCGGCGTCTCAGCGTGGGCAGCTCCATGAAGCATTCCAAGGAGCCGTCGGCCCTGCAGGAGGGCAACAAGCTCTGTCTGTCCACCATCGACCTGGAAGTGAAGTGTCAGCCGGACAACACAGGTACCAGGCATCCTGCAGGACGTGGGGCACCCGGCAAACAAGAAGGGGCAGGACAGACAGGAACAGAGAGAGCCAGAGAGGGGAGGAGAGGCCCAGAGAGGGCCAGGGATGTGCTCAAGGACACACAGCATGTGTGGCAGTGCCAGGGCTCAGGCCCGGATCTCCTGACTTCCTCTGCCCAAGAGGCAGGATGGGGTAGAAGTTGGAGAGCTGACTAGAGTCAGGAAGACTAAGACCCAAGTCCTGCCTCTGTGGGTGACCCTGGGCAAGTCCTCTAACCTCTGGGCACCCCAGGCAGCCTCTACACTAACCTCGATGCCCCATGGGTGCCCCAGGCAACCCTCCATACTGTCTGGGATAGATGAGGTTCCAGTCTGGATCTGTGGAAGGCGTGTCCACATGGGGAGGCTGCCCTGGGGGGGAAATCTCGGCTCCAGACCATGGAAATGAATCCATGAATTCCTTCTTAGTTGTCCAGGGAACAGGAGGGCCAATGCCCAGGAGGCGCCTTTTCCCAAGCCCCCGGCAGCCGGGGTGGTAGTGGCCCAATGAATCCGGACCTTTCCCTGGAGCCATTCAAGGGTGCGGGGCCCAGACAGAACCAAAGACGGCCCCGCCTCTCCAGGGAGGATGCCGTCCCCATGTCCTTCCCTGTGCCCACCCTGTGCTGCCCGTCCCCCTCTGGCCCTGCCAGAGAAGCTTAGCTGAGTGTGAGCTCTCCAGCCTGTCCTCCCAGGTCCCCCGGGCACAGCCTCTGCCCCACCTCAGGCCACCCTTTGTCTCTGCTTGTCCCCAGCGGCCCCCTCCTTCATACACAGCCTGTTCAGCCCCATCCTCCTGCTCAGCCTCGTCACCATGTGCGTGACCCAGCTCCGCCTCATCTTCTACATGGGCGCCATGAACAACATCCTCAAGTTCCTCGCCGAAGGCAGCCAGGACGCAGGTGGGCCACTGGGAGACATGTCCCCTCCCCCCCCCCCCACCCCCCCCCCGTGACCGTGTCAGCGTTGTGGCCGCCTGGCTACCCCCAGGGGCTGCCCAGTGCCCCGAGGCGGGGTGGGCATGGCTTCAGCGGGGCGCTCCCTACTAACACAGCTGCCATCGGGCTCTGCTGACTGCTTGGAATGTGGGGGCTGACCCCAACCAGCAAGGCATCAAGTAGCTGGAATCCAGGGGAGCATTGGGTTGTCAGAGCCAGCTCCGGCCCATCAAATCCAGCCTGCCGTGTTCTCTCATGCCCAGAAAAGGGATTTCCCAGTTAGGGGAGCATGCCCAGGATGGGGGCCCAAGTGTGGGGCTTTCTTCTCTCTATCTTTCCTTCCTCCCTCCCCTGCCCTCCCACCCTTCCTCATTTCTTCCTTCCTTCCTTTCTTCCCTTCCTTCCTCATTCCTTCCCTTCTTTCCTTCCTTCTCTCCCTTCCTTTCTTTCTCTTTTTACTCTTTCTCCATCTCTCCTTTTCTATTTCCTTTTTTTAAACCCTCACTTTCCATCTTAGAATCAAGACTGTGTATTGGTTCAAGGGCAGAAGAGTGGTAAGGGCTAAGCAACTAGTCAATGACTTGCCCAGGGTCATACTGCTAGGAAGTGTCTGAGGCCAGATTTGTACCCAGGACCTCCCATCCCTAGGCTCAATCCACTGAACTCCCTAGCTGCCCCCCTGGAATTTCTTCCTATAATGCCCACCCCTGGGGGAAACAAGTTCACCCCCCATAACAACCCCAAATACCCCACCGTTAACCCAAACTGGTGAGTGATACAATTCCACCCGACAATGTGAGCCATTCTGAATCTTTAGCCCCCCCCTTGCAGTGTGTTTCATCAGCTGTTCTTTGGGGCCACTCCACGAGCGTTCAGCTTAGGTCACTGGTTTTCCCCTCGTTTGTCACGTGAATTTCTCTGCCTAGTCCCGCTGCCGTCAGGGCGAGGGAGGCGGGGGGTGCAGAGGCCCCTTCTGCCCGGGAAGGCCTCGTTTCCTCTTCTCCCCCCTTCTCTGTCCCCTGGGTGGACTCGCCTTTCTGGGTGACTAACCCCCTTCTCGGGAGAGGCACCCCCATTCTCACTTCCCCATCCCACACTTCACCAGCACTTGGCCAGCCTCACATGACTGCCACCCCAGCAGCCACTTGGGAAAGCGGGAGAAAGGGCTGCCTGGCCCTGGCCAGGGCCGGGCCCCAGCGCCCCCCCTTAAAAATCCTGAAGCCAAAGCAGGTGTCCCCCCTCTGTCTTCTCCCTAAAGTAAGCTTCCAAGGTTTCTGCTGCTCACTTCTCTTCCGCTTCCTTCTCTCCCTTTGCTCTCTCGATGCAGTGATGGCTACAGGTAAGGGACTGGGTCCTCCCTGACCCTCCTCAGCAGGAAAATCCCTCCGTGCCCGTGGTCATTCCCTGGCCTCTCACTGTCTGTCTGTCTGCCCGTCTGTGTCTGTCTGTCTGTGTCTGTCTGTCCATCTGTCTGTCTGTGTCTGTCTGTCCATCTGTCCGTCTGTGTCTGTCCGTCTCTCCCTCTTCAGCCCACCTTTGACCAGGGTTACAGGATGGGAAAAGACAAACAAAATCAGACACTTCAAGCCCCCTGAAGGCCAAACACTTGACTGCAGAGCCCCTGCCAGTGGACCGTCCCTGACAGCATTCTGGATCTAGAACCTTTGTTTCCACTTTGCCTTTGCATGGCTATCTTCTGTTCTAAAGCGCTCTCCCTCTCCTGCCCCTCCCTGGAGCGCAGCCCCCCCCCCCAATAACCCAAAGGGCTGCGATTGGGCTAAACCAATCCCGTCCGCCAGCGAGTCTTCCAGGACGGGCTGCGGCGTTGGCTGCTTTTTCTTTTTAAGCTTTGCTTTATGTTTTAGACTCCAGATTAAGTGTGCATTTCAAGGCGGGAGAGCTGTAGGGCTAGACTGAGGTCAGGTGACTTGCCCAGGGTCTCACGGCTAGGCTGTTTGAGGCCCCGCCGGACCTCCCCTCCAGGCCTGCCCACGGAGCTGTCTGTTTGGGGCTTCTTTTTTGATCCTGGGTATTTAGCCTCAAAAAAGGAGTTGTGCTTGTGAGGCCCCGGAGTGCAGAGCTAGAGCCGACCTCACCTCCACTGCACCCTTTAGAGCCCCCGACGGTGGTCCAGACAGGAAGGGGAAGCCCAGATCCGGCCCGAGTGGCTCATTTCCTCATCCACTTGGCCTTTATCTGGTCTGGAGAGAAGCATTTTGCAATGAGTTCATGAGCTGGCCGGACTCTCTGGGGCTGTGGCACGGGCAGCTGAAGCTCTTGGAAGGGGCCGTCCGGGAGCGCCGCCCCCTCGGCCCCTTTCCGTGGTGACGAGCCCCGGAGCCTCGCCGGAGGCCGCTTTTCTGCTAAGTTCCTTCTCCTCTCCCGGCCCGTCTCCCTGCAGTGGGTCTCTACACGTCCATCTTCGGCGGCTTACAGCTGCTCTGCCTGCTGACGGCCCCGGTCATCGGCTACATCATGGACTGGAGGCTGAAGGAGTGCGACGACGGCCCCGAAGAGGCCGAGGACAAGGAAGCTGAGCGGTACGTAGGCCGCGGAGGGAGCCCGCTCGGGGAGGCAGGCCGGGAGGGCCGCCCCTCGGAGAGGCCCCGGCGGTGGGAGCCGGGGGCTTCCGTTCGGGCAGACTCGGGTGGCCTCGCTGGAGTCCAGAGGCCCTCCCTGCCTCCGCTTCTGCCTCCTCTCTAGCTACTCTGCTACTCCTCCGCGTCAGAGAGGAGGACAGAGTAGAGTCTAACGCTGCAGCTGAACAGGATCTCAGGGGTCATCTCAAGGGCCCACGCTCGTCCAAAGCCTCCTCTGTGTTAAGAGGCGGGATCCTCTGATTCCAAATGGAAAACTCTTTCCCGTACCCACACTCACAGCAGGACACAAATAAGAAATGGGAATTCCAGCCTGTCAAGGAGCTTCCCAGACGGTCTAGAAGGGGTTAAAACCAATGGTTGAGGGGTTGGCATTCTCCATAGCTCCCATCCCGTCCTTCGTGAGACCTTAGACCAGTCACTCCCCTCAGGGGCCTCCGAAAGAAAGGTCAGACCTAGGACGGGGCCCCAGGGACGCCCCACGAGAGGCCCCTCCAGACCCCGTGTCGGTGCTCCCCCGCAGAGGCGAGGAGAAGAAGAAGAAGCGAGACCGCCAGGTCCAGAAGATCACCAACGCCATGAGGGCCTTTGCCTTCACCAACCTCCTGCTCGTGGGCTTCGGGATCACCTGCCTCATTCCCAACCTGCCTCTGCAGGTAACTTCCCCTTCCCTCTTGGGGTGTCCGTTCCAGGGCGGAAGGGGGTGACGTGACTCGCCCAGGGCCACTCCGCTAGGAAGGGGCTGAGGCCACCTTTGAACCCTGGGCCTGGTTCTAGCCCCCACAGTATGGATTCTAAGAGGGAAGGGAAGGGGCTTGGGGGGAGGTTTGGCAGAGGTGTGGGGGGGCCCTTCCGGGGTGCCCCCCTCCCCGGGAGGAGAGCCGCCGCCCATTTTCCCATCTCCCGCTTTTCTGCCCAGATCCTGTCCTTCATCCTGCACACCATCGTGAGGGGCTTCATTCACTCGGCCGTGGGGGGCCTCTACGCGGCTGTGTAAGTGGGGGCTGGGGGTGCCCTGACCGAGGCCAGGCCCAGCCGGCTTCCTTTGACATGTGTTTGTTCTGCCCGGGGGCGCCCGGAGGCTTGGGTGCTCAGGAGCCCGCCTGGAGCGGGGTCAGCCCTCTGCCCAGGGCCCGGGGCCGGGGCACATTCCACAGGCCGGGCTGGCCAGGAATGAGGAAGAAGAGAAGGGGGACGGGGGAGGGGGGAGGCACCTGGAGCAGTCTGTGCGGGGGAGGGGCGGGGGTCTGTCCCCCTTTTTGAGGCCCCCCGGCCCCGGGTCCCTGCCCATTCCAGCCCGGGCTCTGGGCCTGGCAGAAGCCGCGTCTGGGATTACACAACGCCGGCCCCTTGGACCAGGCTGGGCCCCAGCGCAGACCTGCTCGGCAGCCTGTTTTCCGGGAGCCGGGCTGTTGTGCAAGCCTTTCCAGCAGGATCTGGCAGTCCCAGCCCCTGTGTGTCCCCAGGGAGCGAGGCCTCCATCTGCTGCGTGTTGGCTCGGGCCTGCCCAGCCTCCCTGGAAGGGGTGCCCCGGGGGCTGAGCGTGGAGTGCTGGGCCTAGGCAGGAAGCCCGAGGTCAGGTCCCACCGCAGACCCTGGGCCCTTCCCTGCGCCTCTTTGCCTCCGTGTCTTCTCCTGTCTGATGAGGCGGGCTTAGAGGCTCCTCCGGCCTCTGTCTCCCGCGGAGGCCGAGCCGGGGGACAGCCTCTGTGCTTCGGTTCCGGCAGGTACCCCTCGACCCAGTTCGGCAGCTTGACGGGCCTCCAGTCTCTGGTCAGCGCTCTGTTCGCCCTCCTGCAGCAGCCCTTGTTCATGGCCATGATGGGGCCCCTCCAGGGAGACCCGCTCTGGGTAAGGGGGGAGGGGTCTGGCCTGGTGGGGAAAGAGAGCCCAGGGCGCCCGCAGGCTGCGGGGTCAGAGGTCGGGCCCAGGCCTGCCCGGGCTGGAGGGGCCTCGAGGCCTCCTCAAAACAGACATTCCCAGGGGAAGCTGGTTGTGCCCCGGCAAGTGTTCAGCCTGGGAACTGGAGGGCCCCGAATGGGAGAGTCATGGAAGGGGGGGGCAGTGGAGAGGGCCGGGCCTAGGGGAGACCTGGGTTCAGATGGGCCCCAGACCCCTCCCATCGGGGTGGCCCCCCATGCATGGCAGTGACTTGAAGAAGGATTAAAGGAAAACAAAAGCCTTCCCAGAGTCGGGAAGCCGGGGCTGGCAGAGGGCTTGGGGCTGGCCGGGTTACCTGCAGTCAGGGTCTGGGTGGGATTGGAACCTAGTTCCAGAGCCGCTGGGGTGGGGGTGGGGAGGCCCCTTCAGCCCTCCTCTACTGTCCCTCTGCCCGCCCCACCCTGGTCATGCCCCGCCTTGATGCCCCCCAGGTCAACGTGGGGCTCCTGGGGGTGAGCATGCTGGGCTTCTGCCTGCCCCTCTACCTGATCTTCTACCGGCGGCAGCTGCGGAGGCAGCTGGCCCAGAAGAGAGAGGACGAGAAGCTCTTCCTCAAGATCAACGGCACCCCCAACCAGGAGGCCTTCGTGTAGACCCTGGGCCGCGGGGCCTCCCCTCCCCCTCCCGGCCGCCGCCTCGGGTCCCGCCTCTGCCCCCCCCCCCCAGGCCCCCCGCACCCCGGGCCCCCGCTGGCCGCCCCACACGGACAGGACGCTCCGTCGGGGCTCGCCTCGCCCTCCCGTGTGAGGAGGCGCTGCCGGCCGCTCGCTGCATGCCAACGTGACGATTTAGGAGGCCTTCGGGCCGGCGCTCTGCTCCGGCGGACTGACGAGGAGGGAAGGACCCTGCGCCGTCCTTGGTGCTAGCTACCTCTTAGGGCTCGGCCTTGTCCAATGCATGGCCTAGGCAGACCGGGTCTGAGGGGCGGGGAGGCGGGGAGGGAGCAGGGGCGGCCTGACGCCTTCCTCCCTGCCGGGCGTGTGGCGGGGGCTGCGGCCGGCATTACCGGGACGAGAGGTCAGGGTCTCCGCGACCTCCTCGCTGTTCGGGGGGTGGGGGAGGAGAATGGGGGGCAGAAGCCGCTCTTGGCTGGGATCGCCTGGATGTGCTTGTGCCTGTGTCGCTGGCGGCCAGGGATGAGGCTGTGGGCACGCAGCGCCCCCTGGCGGCAGCCTCCCCAAAGGCACCGGCCCTTTAGGACGGGTCCTGGGGGGCCAAGGCGGCCGGGGCCGCCGGCTGGTCCTCTTTAACGGAACGGTTTCTCGCGGCTTCCTGGTAGGTCCCCGAGGAGCGCACCTGGGCTCGGCGCTTCTCGGTTGGTTTAATTCGACGGTTTCTCAAACTTTTTTTTTTTTTTTGGGTAAAGCAATAAATCCATCTTCCTGGTAGTCAGGGAAATTTGTGTTTGCGCATGTCAGGGCCCGCCGGCCGTGGAAACTGGGAGGAGAGAGAGTGCGCCCCGCCTCCCCCTCCCGGGAGAGCCGAAGCCCACCGACAGGGTCGGAACCAGGGCAGCCCCTGCCAGCCTGGCGCCCCTTCGGGTCCCTGATCCCTCCTGACAAATGGGTTGTTCTGTTTCTCTTTCCTCCCCTTTGGGTTTCCACGGTTGATGGGAGAGCCTGGGGGTGACTCCTGGCCCAAACTCGGTGTCTCCGTCTACGGTCTAAGCTTCAAAGCTGGAGGAACTGTGAATTGTGGCGGAAAGAATCCGGGGCCTTGGTGGGGCCACGAGAAGCCAGAGCTTCTCCCGGCTCTGCCCTCTGAGAGCCGAGTGACCTTAGACAAGTCACGTTCTTGTTTTGGTCCTGGGTCCGAGGGGTCCCCGACCGGGCATGAGAACCCAGGTCTGGAGCTAACCCGGAATGGGAAAGGCTGGGGAGAAACGGGTTAGGGTGGTCGCAATTCAGTCTAGTTAGATAAAATGAATCAGCAAAGTGACCGGGTCAGAAGATGCATGTTTCACTGCACTCCTTTAGGCCCTCAGGCGGTACCTGCAGACTCCTAGAAAGGGAAGTCGGTTATTTCCAGTCTGTCTGACTCTTTGTGGCCCCCTTTGGGGATTTCTTGGCTGAGACCCTGGAGAGGCTGGCCATTTCCTTCTCCAGTTCATCTGACAGATGAGGAAATGGAGGCAAACAGGGTAAAGTGACTTGACCAGGGTCACACCGCTAGGCATTTATCCAGTGGCCTTTTAAAATTCTCAACCTTGTGGACCTCTGTGTCCTTGTTCCACTTGCCACAGCATTTTTCTCTTAGGTTTCCTCTTCTCTGACCATTATTCCTTCTTGATCTTTTTTGCTGCCTTCTCCTCCCTCTGACTCCTTGAGAGGGGCCGTGCCTCAAGGTTTCGTCCTAAGCCCTCTTGCGTCACTATGAGCTCTTCCTCGTGCCCTCCGGGCCAACTATAACCCAAGCTTGATAGCCTGGACTCGCCTTGGAACGCCAGTCTTGTATTTCCAACTCCCTCCTGGAGATCTCCCCTTGGATGTCCTGCCAGCACCTTACATTTGCACGTCCAGGCGCCCGCTGGGGGCCCTGTTTGGGAGGCCCTGGGTTCAAATATGGCCTGTGAATTTCTAAACTACTCCACCCTATTCAGACCATTCTTTAGAAGATCCGATTTAGCTATTTCCTGATCAATACCAATAGAGATACTTGGAATAACAGAATCAGGAAACTACATTCTCCACCCTACTCAGGGTAACAAGATTAGGAAGGGCTGCAGCAAACTCAAGATTTAATTATTTGAGACACAGACATGTGCAAGAAAGGTGATTTCAGTATCACAGGCCTCCCACACTTCCCAGCTGGGTGACCCTGGGCAAGTCACTTAACCCCCATTGCCTAGGCCTTACCGCTATTCTGCTTCAGAGCTAATGCCCAGTATTGATTCCAAGACAGGATAGGATTTAAAATGTGTGTGTCTGTATGTACATATAGAGACATGTCCAAGACTCAACTCATCATCTTTTTCCTCCCCCCCAAAACCCCTTCAGAATTTTGAGTCAACCTAGATGACTCTCCCCTCAGTCAGCTGCTGAGCCCTATCAATCATGTGTTCATTCATTCGTACCTCCACAGTATCTCTTGAAGTGGGCCCTTCCCATTCAACCTACCCCTCCTCCGATCCGGTGCCCCAAAGGGACCGCACTCTGCTTCTCACTCCTCAACAGGACAAGCACCAACTGGAGTCTGAGGGCTTAGGTTCCAGTCTCCACCCTGCCACACGGTATCTGGGTACTCCTGGCCAAATCAACCTCCTTGGACCCTAGTTTCCTTATCTGTAAAGTGAGGTGGCTGCATTGAATGGTTTCTGGAGTCATTTCCTGATGCTCTCCATGACCTACCGAATAAAGGATGAACTGGTTCTGGCATTCTGCAGCCTTCGCAATCTGACTTGCACCTACTGCTGTTTTCTCATGGGTTCCAGCTGCCAGTTCTTTCCCCATTCCCATCTTCCTCTCTTCCAGCTTTCGTCTTTCACTTATCCCAGCTGCCATGCTAAAAGAGCCCACAGCCACTCCCTATATCCCACCACTGGCGACCTTCCTTCACATGCCCCTTCCTCCGAGAAACCTTCCCTGGCATTGTCTTCTTCCCCGTCCTCTACCCTGCCTTCTGTGTCGAATTAACCTTTGCTTGGACCTGTTCTTTGCACTTCTATTATTTCCCCTTGGCATTGTGGGTATTTATCTTGTTGTCCTTCTTTGAGTCAGAATAAATTGTATTTTTTGAGGGCAGAATCTGTGCTTTCTCTCTCTGTCTGTCTCTCTCCCTCTCTATTTTTCTGTTTCTCTCTCTCTGTCTCTCCTCTCTCTCTCTGTCTCCCTCTCTGTCTCTGTCTCTCTTGTCCGTCTCTTCCTCTCTCTATTTTTCTGTTTCTCTGTCTCTGTCTCTCCTCTCTCTCTCTCTGTCTCCCTCTCTGTCTCTGTCTCTCTTGTCCGTCTCTTCCTCTCTCTATTTTTCTGTTTCTCTGTCTCTGTCTCTCCTCTCTCTCTGTCTCCCTCTCTGCCTCTGTCTGTCTCTGTCTCTGTCTCTCCCTCTCTTATTTTTCTCTCCTTTTCTCTGTCTCTATTTTTCTCTTCATTTCTTTGTCTCTTTGTATGTCTTTCTCTGTCTCTCCCCGCCCCCCCCCCCCATTTTTCTCTTCACTTCTCTGTATTGTCCTTAGTAGGCACTTAATACTTGTCTGTTGACGTCAACTGTGCTGTGATAGAGCCCAGGGCTCGTTGTATTAAAGTGTCACTTAGCAACTTCTTGCTATCTTAACAGCTGGTACTTCTGGCTGGCTCTCTCCCTCCGGTGGCCGGAGAGGTGGGCTCTGTAGGTATTACCATCCCCATTTCATAGCTGTGCCAATTGAGGCTCAGAGATTAAGCGACTTGACCAGCGCCGCGCAGTGCCTGGCACGTGGTAGATGACGTCGACTAACTGGCTGGCCAGGCACACCGTTGTCTGTCTCTCAAGGTGCTGTTCCCAGACTGAGGTCTCCCTCTACAGGGTGAGCTCTTTGTGGCCATGGTTTCACTTTTACTTGTGGGCCTGGGGCCCGCCTGGCACCTGGGGGAGCAGACCCTTGATAAATGCTATTGATGGGTTTAGAAAATAATGATGTTCAGACGCTTCCCAGCTGGGTGACCCTGGGCAAGTCACCTAACCGGCACTGCCTAGCCCTTACCATGCTTCTGCCTTGGAACCAATACACAGTACTCATTCTAAGGCAGAAGGTAAAGGTTTTAAAAAAGTCTTCCCCTCCCCAACGGGGTGACCCTGGACAAGTCACTTAACCCCCATTGCCTAGTCCTACCTCTCTTCTGCCTTGGAACCAATACACAGTATTACTGATTCTAAGTCAGAAGACAGGACTTTGTGGGCTTTTGAATGATGCTAGAAGTGGAGCAGAGAGTCCTTCGTGTTTCAGATGGAAGTCAGGCCAGGGCAGTGACGCCTTTGGGAGATGGCTCAGAGGGTGGGCCCTGAAGGGGCTAAGCTGGGGGTCAGGCCTTCCCGGAGTTGTGGGGTGAAGGTGGCTTCCCTCCACCGTCCCCTGTTCCGGGCAGGAACCTCTGCTGTGGCTTCGGGCTGGGCCCCTGAGCTTCCTTTGCAGGGGGAAGATGCCTCTGAATCACTTCTCCCTTTCTCCTACAGCCCTGGGAGTGGGACGGCAGCTCCCCAGCCAGAGAAACGGGGAACCCCTCCCAGGGCCTCCCTTCCCTTCTCGCAGGGGCCCAGGGCAAAGCTTCTGCAACAGGAAGTGGTAGCAGCCTCAGGAAGGATGCGACCAGTGGAGTCCCTGTGATTCCTGATCCTGTTTGTCAGGGACTTGGGTTGTGCCCAAGACAGGGCCCTTCCTGGAGGGGCTACTGCAGGGGGCCAGGGGCTCTTCCTCTTAGGTGGGGCGCCCTGAGCTGGGGAGGGGGAGCATCCTGGAGGACAGACTGGGGAGGCCACAGGAAACGGGCCCTGCGTGGCTCGGACCGTGGACCCCATCCTGTGGGCTCTGTGGTCCGTGGGCCGCAGGTGCACACGCGTTCTCTGGCTACACTCTCCCTCCTCATTATTATTTTTTACACCCTCCTGTCCTAGTATTCCTTCTAAGGCAGAAGAGCAGTAAGGCATCGGGGTTAAGGGACTTGCCCAGGGCCCCACAGCCCAGAATGGGCCATGGCCAGATTTGAACCCAGGACTGCCCAACTCCAGAGCTGGCTCTCTATTCACTGAGCCCCCCAGTAAGTTTTTCATTTCTTAAGCTGTCCCCATCCCAGGAATGGGAGGAAATAAGTTTCGCTTTAAAGTTCACAAAATGCTTTTTTTCCATTTGGGAGGCTGAAGCGGGGAATCTCCTCCTCCCGCACTGGTCAGCATTCAAGCTAGGATTCTAGTGCTGCCCCTTGCTGGGAGCCCTGAGCCGGGGAGTGGCTTGTGCCTAGGGCAGTGCAGGCACTTGAGATGGCCCAGATACAACCAGGAACCAGATCTCTCCTCCTCAAGGAAGCCAGCTGGTTTTCCAGGTGGTCCCTAATTGACCTCTTAGGAACATAGTGAGGTTGCTTCAGGCATTTATCTCCATTTTAAAGAAGAGGCATAGAAGGTGGAGGGGGTTAGTGATTTTCCCATGATCACCTAGCTCGTGTCACTGGCAGGATTTGAACCCAGCTCTCAAATGCCTCCCACTCTGGGGCTCTTGCCACAAAACCCCACTCCCTTTTTTAAAAGCTTCCCCTTCTGTCTTAGTGCTAATTCCAAGACAGGATGGGAGGGGCTGGGCGGTGGGGGTCAAGTGACTTGCCCAGGGTCACACAACTGGAAAGTATCTGAGGCCAGAATTGAACCCAGGACCTCCTGGCCTCCATCCATTGTGCCACCTAATAGCCCTGCCTCCCCTACTTCCTCTTCAAGTCTTCCCATCTGCAGTCAAACTCCCCATGATGCCCATTGCACCTTTCAACCCTTGTCAGCCCCTTTAAATGGCGGTAAAACGGTTCCAGACGCTCCTGGAATAGCTGCTTCCTCCTCCTTTTCCCTCCACCTCCTCGCCCCTCTCTCCGGCAGAACGGCTTTATGATTCATCGAGAAGCAATGGGTCTAGTGGAAAGGACTGTCCCTGGGTCAGACTCCGATCTTGGCCGCTAGCCATCAGTGCTGTGTGCCGGACACTGGAGGTACAAAATGAGGCAGAAGGAGAACCAGGAACAGGAGAGACAGCATGCACAGGGCGGTGCTCAAAGGAGCCAGGAAATAACCAACCGAGGGCAGTGGAGGCTCAGTTGTGTCCCATGCGCCATAGCTATCCCTGGGGCTTTGTTGTGCCGGACACTGGAGCGGTTTGCCCTTCCTTCTCTAGGGAATCCTTTTGTGGGACAATCAAAGGTTAAGTGACTTGCCCAGGGTCACACAACTAGGAAGTATCTGAGGCCAAATTTGGCCTCCAGTCTTCCTGATGGCAGTCCCAGCGTTCTCTTCTATTCACTGAGCCTTCTAATCCACAGAGGGAAGGCACTCAAATGGAGAGGGGTTAGGGAAGGCTTCCTGTGAAAGGTAAGCTTTGAGTTGGGTCTTAAAGAGGAGGCAGCTAGGTGGCTACATTTCCCAGCTGTGTGACCCTGGGCAAGTCACTTAACCCCTGTTGCCCTGCCTTTGCCACTCAAATGCCTTAGAACCAATACATAGTGTTGATTCTAAGATGGAAGGTGAGGGTTTTGAAAAGATGTAAAAGCAAGCAAGCTGGGCACTAGCGTAGGCAGAGAGGAAGGAAGAGAACATTCCAACCATGAGAAAAAGCCCAGGGGTATTCCTGAGCGAGTTACTTAGCCTCTGAGCCTCAGTTTCCTTATCTGTCAAATAGTATTACCTTTGGTACTGCCCTTATAAAATAAGACTCTGAAATGCTTTGCAAACCTTCAAGTGTTAGGATTTACGAAGCTGCAGGGGAGGGCAGCAGTGCCCCGCGAGGGTTCTGAAGAGAGACCAGGACCTGCCTGCAGGCACTTCAGCCAGGACAGATCCCTGGCACACAAGGGGTGATTTGAACCCTCTAAAGACTTGGGCCTTCTAGCTATGAAGATCTGCTGCCCTCCCCAAGTAAATCCTGACAGCGATCCACCATGGCCCACGGCTCTGTGTCTCCACGGCATGCCTCCACCATTCAGCTGTAGAAGCTAGCTACGTTGTCACCAATAAACCTGCCTCTGTGGCCTCTTGGACCAGTGTCTGTCTCTGTGTGGTGCCTTTTGTGACTTATAGACTCAATGAATCGGGTGACTCGGACACCGCCATTGAAAGACAAAAGAGGGGCCCTTCTCGGCTCCCCACTTCCCTGGCTCTTTCCAGAACCGGATGTGTTCCCCCTCCAACCCTGGAAGGAGCTTCAGATAGGCACAATTTGATAAGGAGCTCCTCTTCCCTCTCAATCAGAATCCCTACTTTGCTATCTTCTGCCCAAAGCCAGGATGTGGCAGAATGGGAGAATGGTGGGAGAAATCGATATTTAGCAGGAAGATCGCCCAGCGCTCTCTAATGCCCCTCTCCTCCTTGTGCCTGAAGGCATTGTTCTCCCTTGGTGTAGATCAGGAGTTCTTAACCCGGGGCCAGGGATCCCCCAAGAGGTCCATGAATAGATGTCGGGATCTATGACCAGCCTTATTTTCCATAACTTTGGGTTTTTATAATCTTAGTATTTTCTGCCCTTAAGAACATGACTCTGAGAAGAGGTCCATCAGCCTTAGCAGCTTGCCGATGGAGGTCACAGTACCCAAACAGTTAAGAATCCCTGATTTAGATACAACAGAAACATCTGGGAATGCTGCCAGCATAGGCAATCCTCTTACGACTTAGAGGCTCACAGAGGCTTGCTGAGAGTCAGGTCACTGTTAGCAATAGGATTTGAACCCAGGTGGTCTTGACACCCAGTCAGATGCTCTATCCACTAGGCCAAATTGCTTCATGCCTCTCCTAGATAGGCTTTAATTAAAGTTGCACTTTGTGTGGCTCCTTTCAACTTGGAATACTTTCTCTCCTTTGATCCTCCCAGCCCTTTGAAGTAGGCTTTAGGGGTGTTATTATCTGGAAACTGAGGTGAACTTGAGGGACATGGGAGATGGCATGCTGCTATGGGAAGAACGAGGGACCTGGAGTTGGAGGATGCAGGCAGGAAGGTCTCCCCTGATGGCCATCCCATTGTTTGTTTAAAACCCTTACCTTCTGTCTCAGGAAACATGCCCTGTCCCAGGGCAGGACAGCAGTAAGCACTAGGCAGTGGGGGTTAAGTGACTTGCCCAGGGTTACCCTGCTAGTGTAAAAATTAAATTATCTCTAATATAAAAATATTATATTTTATGAGGTTTATTAAGGATTATTAGAAATCAAGGATACAAAATAATAAACCACGTGCCCAGGGCTGATTAGCCCATTCAAAGCTTACTACATCATTGCAATGGAAGAGAGGTGAGATCATAGGGAATTCTGGGAAATATCAAGGACTTCTGGGGATTGAAGTCTGGGGTTCAAAATCTCTATTTTTATACTAGGAAATGTCTGAGGCCAGATTTGAACCCAGGACCTTGCATCTCTAGATCTAATTCTCAATTCCCTGAGTCATCTACCTGTCCCTCCTTAATAGGATACTTCTGAAGCCTAAAAAGCTTCCTAGACCCAAGGGAAATAATTTCTTTTTTTTCCTTTCTTTTTTCTTTTTAAATAAATGTTTTCTATAGTTCCATGATTCATGTGTTCTCCTCCTCAGAGCTCCCCACTCCCAGAGTTGACAAGCATTTTCCTTGGGTTATACATAGACATATCATCACTCAAACCCAACGGAATGAATTTCTAAGAGTGATTTAAGAAACTCCCATAGCAATTCTTCTAAGTAGAAGGACCTCAGTTTCCTTATTTGTCAAAATGATCTGGGCTTGATTCGTTGTCTTGGTGATGGTAAGAAAGGGATGGAGAGCATGTTCATAAAGCTGACAAGTTTAAAGTGGACCCTGGGGACAGCCACCCTCCTCCAGGTGAAACTTTGACCAGCAGATCCTTCCCCATAATCCTTTCTGGTCTTTCTTTGAATGGCGGTGATTACCAGTGGGACTGCTTCCTGTGACTTCTTTTTTTGAGAGTTTCATTTGATTTAGTTTTGATTCTGCTCTAAGTTCCAACTGTCTCCCTCACTCCCTCCTCACCTGTATTACCTCTCCGTTCTAATTCTCCTGGAGGTCTTTCTTAGCCCTCTCAATGCTGGTGCCTTCCCTCAGAGATTACCTCCATTTACCTTGCCTGTCTCTCTTTTCTCCATAATTGTTTGCATGTTGTCTCCCCTGGTCGACCCTGAGCATCTCAAGAGCAGAGGCTGTTTTTGTCCTGTTCTGTCTCTCCCAGCCTGGCACGTGGTAAATGCTTAATAAATAATTAATTGTTGGGGCAGCCAGGTGGCCCAGTGGATAGAGCTGTAAAAATGAAGACTTGCCTCAGTTTCCCTAAATTTTAATCTTTATAGAGCCCCAGGCCTAGAGACAGAAGGTCCTGGGTTCAAATCTGCTCTCAAGATACTTCCTGGCTGTACGACCCTGGGCAAGTCACTGAACCTAGCCCTTATTGCTCTTTTGCCTTGGAATGGATACTTTGGATCGGTTCTAAGACAGAAGATAAGGGTTTAAAAAAATGCTTGTTGATTAAACTTCTATATGAGCTGCTGAGGATACAAAGACAGAAACCAAACAGTGCCTGCCTTCAAAGTTCTTCACATTCTGCTAGGTTGAGTCTCAGTTCTAAAAGTCCCAAACCTACTCATTGTGCTCATGAGAGGACTGTGTGGGAGGGAGACTGCTGGAGAGCCACTTCTCCCCCTACTGAGAATCCAGCTTCAGGGGTACCAGGGAATCAGGAAAGCCTGGAGAAGCTGTTCCCTGCTGGCTGACCCTACTCCGCTTTGAGCTATGACTCTGGTGGAGGTGACCCTAAGACTACCCACATTTAAAAAACCCTTGGGGCAGCTAGTTGGCTCAGTGGATAAAGAGTCAGGCCCAGAAAAGGGAGGTCCTGGGTTCAAATATGGCCTCAAATGCTTCTTAGCTGTGTGACCCTGGACAAGTCACTTAATGCCAATTGTGTAGCCCCTTACTGCTCTTTGCCTTGGAACCAATACTTAGCGTCAATTCTAAGGCAGAGGATAAGAGTTCAAAACCAAACCAAACCTACCAACTAGAAAGCTAGGAGTTGGTCCGACCATTCTGGAAAGCAATTTCCAGTGGATTGACATGAAGAAAGTATTCTGTACTCCAGACAGAGAATGAGACATATATTTTTGGACGTGGCAAGGTGGGGGTTTGTGTCTCTTGACTGTGTGTATTTGCCGCAAGGGCTCGGTTTTATTTTTTTAAACTTAGCAGGTGGATGGGAGAAAGAGAGGGATTAGGGATAGAGTTATGGAAAGAAGGAAAGAAAAAGAGGTGAAAGAAGGAAGGAAGGAAAGAAGGAAGAAAAGAAAGAAAGACATAGGAAAGAAGGAAGAAAACAAACAGATGATCATTGAAGCATTTATTTAAAATGCATGAAAGAGAATAGCGGTAAAGTCAGAAAGAATCAGCCAAGCAGTAGAGCTTTGAAAGTAGCCCATTGAATTTATTATATGCTTGAAGGGAAAAGCAATCTCTACATGATGGAAACTTGTAGTTCCATGTACAAACCTCTTCTTCCGTCTTGAATGGAAACATTCATTTTATTTGGTGTTTCTTACATTCAGAATTAATTAAAAAATGAAGTGTTTTTTAAAACTTACAAACAAATGATGCCAAGAAAATGACCATAAAGTCCGTATGCTATGACCCCCTGAGATCTCATGGCGAGGCATATAGCCAAAGGAGGGCAAAGACCCAAAGAAAAGCTCCCTCTTCCCTAAAATGAGTCACTTTATATAATTCCAAGGAACTGGAAACAAAGCAGATGCTCACCACACATGGAAGGGCCAAACAAATTGTGGGATCCGAATGTCACAGACCGTGTTATAAGACACAATGAAGAAATGAATGCTAAGAAGCCTGAGATTTCTTTGAACTGATGCAAAATGAAGTGAACAGGAAACAACAAGCCCAGTGACTATGACAATGAAACATGAATGCCATAATTTGAATGGCCCCAAATAGGATATGAGAATGGGGGCAGGGAGGATTGTGGAGATGAAATATGGCACATGCTACCAGGATGGGCCAGTTTTGGGGCTGGACTTGCTGAATTGTTTACCCTTTCCCCTACTTTGTGTGTGTGTATGTGTGAGAGAGAGAGAGGATATTTGTTATAAGATGGAGGCAGAATTTATTAGGTGTTATAAAAACAAAACATATCCATAGGAAAAAAAAAAGTCCCAGAATCTGTCCTCCAGTTGGGGTCCAGATCAAAGCAGGAGACGGTGAAAGAAACTCGGAGAAAAAAAAATTCTTCTCCTATAGATTCCCCTGAACAGCAGCTCAGAGCATCATCAGAACTGAAACTTTGATTGTACACAGAGACTGATACATTATGGCACAATCAAATGTAATGGACTTTTCTGCTAGCAGCAATGCAGTGACCCAGGACAATTCTTCACTGACATATACCACAATTTGTTCAGCCATTCCTCAATTGAAGGGCATTCCCTCATTTTCCAATTTTTTGCCACTACAAACAGCACGACTATGAATATTCTTGTACATGTCTTTTTCCTTATTATCTCTCTGGGTACAAACCCAGGCTAGATCAAAGGGCAAACAGGCTTTTAGCACCCTTTGGGCATAGTTCCAAATTGCCCTCCAGAATGGTTGATCCAGGACAATTCTGAGAGATTTGTGAGAAAGATGGTATCCAAATCCAGAGAAAGAACTGTGGGAGCAGAAGCACAGAAGAAAAACATAGTATTGATCATGTAATTCGATAAATGTGATTAGGATGTGATTAGGGTTTTGATGTTAAAGGATTGCTCTACTGCAAATATGAATAACATAGAAATAGGTTTTTAATGATGCACATATAACCCAGTGGAACTACTCATCATCTTTGGGAGGAGGGAGGAGAGAGCAGGGTTGGGGCTAGGGGGATAAAGAATCATGTAACCATGGAAAAATATTCTTTTTTTTTATTAAAGAGAAAAAAGGATTTGTCATTTTATTCTTTGTAAATTCAAATGGGTGTTATTTTTTTAATTTTATTTAGTCAATTTAAGAACATTATTCCTTGGTTACAAGAATCATATTATTTCCCTCCCTCCCCTTCCCCCACCCTTCCTATAGCTGATGTGCAATTCCACTGGGTATTACATGTATCCTTGATCAGAACCTATTTCCATGTTGTTGATGTTTGCACTAGGGTGATCATTTAGAGTCTGCATCCCCAATCATAGCCCCTTGACCCATGTGATCAAGCAGTTGTTTTTCTTCCGTGTTTCCACTCCCACAGTTTTTCCTCTGAATATGTATAGTGTTCTTTCTCATAGATCCCTCCAAGTTGTTCAGGATCACTGCATTACCACTAATGGAGAAGTCCATTACATTCAATTGTGCCACAGTGTATCAGTCTCTGTGTACAATGTTTTCCTGGTTCTGCTCCTCTCACTCTGTATCACTTCCTGGAGGTTGTTCCAGTCTCCATGGAATTCCTCCACTTTAGTATTCCTTTGAGCACAATAGTATTCCATCACCAACATATACCACAGTTTGTTCAGGCATTCCCCAATTGAAGGGCATCCCCGAATTTTCATGAAAAAATATTCTAAAGAAAAATTAAAAAGGAAAAAAATGTTTAAAAAAAAAGGACTGAAACTTTAGGCTCTAGAATTCCATTTATCATTCTAGATAAGGCAGCTGGGAAGCCTCCAATCAAGGGAGGGAAAAAGTGAGATAGGAAGTGATACAATGGGTCAACATGACCCAGGCTCAGCTCCTCAAAGGAACAGTGATATGAGGATTACAGGGTGGCAAAAGGGGAGCCTGGTCCCTTCTACCTCTACTTCCTATGACTTATATCCTACCCTAGGTAGGTGATCACTTGTTTCACACACATACAAAGCTGGCCCAGCCTTTCAATTTATAAAAACATATTTATGGCCTTATGGGTAGGAGTTTATTTACTTACTTTTTTTTTAACCCTTACCTCACATCTTAGAATCAATCCTGTGTATTGGTTCCAAGGCAGAAGAGTGGTAAGGGCTAGGCAATGGGGGTTAAGTGACTTGCCCAGAGTCACACAGCTAGGAAGTGTCTGAGGCCAGATTGAACCCAGGACCTCCTGTCTCTGGGCCTGGCTCTCAATCCACTGAGCTACCCAACTGCCCATTATTTATTTATTCAGATCCTTACTGTTAGAATTTTTGTGTTCAGTCCCTGATCCATCCACATCCTAGCTGTGTCACTTAGGCTCTCAGAGATTCCCCTTTCCTCATCTAGTTATATTTAAAAAAATTTTTTTCCATGGTCACATGATTCTTGTTCTCTCCCTTCCCTCTTCTCTCCCCCCTCCCAGAGCTGACAAGCAATTCCACTGGGCTATACAAACCCCACATCCTATACCCATATAAACAGTGATGTCATATGTTTTTCTTTTGTGTTTCTACTCCCACAGTTCTTTCTGTCAATATGGAGAGTGTACTTTCTTCTAAGTGGTCCTCATCCTCATCTATAAGAGGGGAAAAGAGAATATTTATACCACTTTGTACCTTCCAAGGCCATTGTAAGGAATTGTGAGGTTATTGGAAACTGTAAAGCCTTCTAAACTGAGTTTAATAATTGCTTTTGTCATTCATTATTAAAATGGATTGATTGGAAGGGGATACCTGGGTAATATGTGTGTATGTGAGTGTTTATATGTACATATCTACATCCCATGTAGATGAATCCCATGTACACACACACACACATCTGAGCATCCCTTCCATGTCTTGGGAGGTAGGAGCAGGGAAAGGCTAATATTTATTACCTGAGTGACCTTGGACAAGTCATTTCCTCTCCTTGGGCCTCTGTTTTCTTATGTATCAAATGAAGGGATTGAGTTAAATGAGGGCCCTTCCACTCTGGAATGAGGATCTCATATGAATATGGAGCCTCAGAGATCATGGGCAGCGCTTTATGGGTTAACACAGTTTAGCAGACCCTTAACACTTCCTAGGGAAGAGTGGGAAAACTTCCTTCCTGTTCCCATTTCTATCTTCTATCCAAGACTATGGCCAATGCCCTGCCTACAAGGGGCCCTTTCTGCCCTTGGACTCCAAGCCTATTTATAATCGGATGGCAAGAACCCTAGATTTTGGTTTAAAGTCTAGTTCTGTTCCTTAGTTCTCGGGTGACCCTGGGCAAATCATTTCTCTCCTGATGATGCCATTGTAAAATAAAGGGGTTGGACTAATTGGCTTCTGGGCTCCCTGCCATCTCTAAGGCTAAGTGACTCACGTGTGACCTGTGCCCTCCCCTAGGCTCCCTACTCCTTATCTGGCCAAGCCTGGCTCTCTGGAATCTTCCCTTTGCCAAAGTCCCGGAGGCTCTGCAGGGCCAAGAGGGCTGAAGTCAGCAGTTTAGACGCAGAATGGGAAGAGCTCAAGAGCTTGCTTGGACATCAGGAGACTCAGATTCTATTTGAACTTTGCCTCTGATGAGCTGTTTTACTGGAGGCGAGAAAATTCCTTTCCTGGGTCCTGGTTTTCTCTGTAAAGGAGTGAGGGCTTCTTCCAGCTCTACTGTTCTAAGTCTCAGTAGCCTGCCTTGCCCCAAGCTCCCTTTTCTGGTCTACTTCTCAACTTCTGCTCCAGGAAAATGGACAAACCAGCTCCATGGCAGGGATGGGTAATGATTTTACCGCTGATAAAGAGTGAGGCAGCATCTGTAACTTCACAAGAAATCAAAGAAGATACCTTAACTATTAGTATGCCTGTTTTACTGATGGGAAATCTGAGTTTCAGACACTTCCTAGCTGGGTGACCCTGGGCAAGTCACTTAACCCTGCTGGCCTCAGTTTCTTCATCTGTAAAATGAGCTAGAAAAGGAAAGGCAAACTACTCCATGATCTCTTCCAAGAAAACCCCAAATGGGATCGCAAAGAGTCAAACCCAATTGAAAATGATTGAACGACAACAACAAAGGAATGAGAGTACAAGAGGGAAAATGGAGAAGTGGTGTGGCCAGACTGAGGGAAGGCAGATAGGGAACATGGCCTTTAATAAGCAGCTAAGGAGACAGAGAAGTCAGGGGATGGGAAGCACAGGAATTTAAGAAGAATGCTCTATAATTTAAGTCACTCAGAGAGAATTAGTGCAAAAAAAAAAGTACTTCGGGAGAAAAAAAAAGATGGGTCAGAGACGGAGAGACGCCCCCAAAAGATGAACCTTAACTGGGAGTGATGGCCTGAGAAGGAAGCAATTTTGTTGCTGTCCAGCTGTTTCAGTTGTGTCCAACTCTTTGTGACCCCATTTGGTGTTTTCTTGGCAAAGATAATAGAGTGGTTTACCATCTCCTTTTCCTACTCATATGACAGATGAGGAAAGTGAGGCAAACAAGTTTAAGTGACTTTCCCAGGGTCACACAGCTAGTGAGAGTCTGAAGCAAAGATACTGGAGTGGTTTGCCATTTCCTTCTCCAGATCATTTTACAGATGAGGAAACTGAGGCCAACAGAGTTAAGTGACATGCTCAGGGTCACACAGCTAATAAATGTGAGAGTTTGGATTTGAACTCAGGGAAATGAGTCTTTCTGACTCTGGGCCTGGTGCTTTATCCACTGAACCATCTAGCTGCTCTAGGGAAACAATAATAACAGACATTTCTGCCATGATTTCCAGTATGCAAAAAGCCATACATGTAACCTCACAATAAATCTATGGAATAGATTTTTTAAAATTTTTATTTAATTAGATTATTTAGAATATTTTTCCATGTTTGCATGATTCATGTTCTTTCCCTCCCCTCCCCTCCCCTCCCCCTTTCTCGTGGCCAATGTGCAATTTCTTTGGGTTTTACATGTGTCATTGATCAAGACCTATTTCCCTATTATTGATATTTGCACTTGGGTGATCATTTAGAGTCTAAATCCCCAATCAAATCCCCATCAAATCATGTGATCAAGCAGTTGTTTTTCTTCTGTGTTTCTGCTCCCACAGTTTTTCCTCTGAATGTGGATAGTTTTCTTTCTTATAGATCCCTCCGGGTTGTTCGGCTCACTGCATTGACACTAATGGAGAAGTCCATTACATTCGATTGTGCCACAATGTATCCATCTCTGTGTACAATGTTCTTCTGGTTCTGCTCCTCTCACTCTGCATCAATTCCTGGAGGTCGTTCCAGTTCACATGGAATCCCTCCAGTTCATTATTCCTTTGAGCACAATAGTATTCCATCACCAACAGATACCACAATTTGTTCAGCCATTCTCCAGTTAAAGGGCATCTCCTCATTTTATGGAATAGATATTGTAGGTACTATTATGCCCATTTTACAGATGAGGAAATTGAGTTTCAGAGCAAAAGATTTAGAAAGAAGGAAAAAAGAGGAACAAGTAACTTGGATTAATTGCAATAACCAATTGAGTCATTGTAGAAGTGAAGGACTATGGGTATGGACTAGGAGGAGTTCAATGACACAATCATGGAATCTTTCTTTGTTATGAAGGAGATTTTGATGGCAGAGAAGCATTTTTTGAAATTATTCTGAGATTTAAAACAAAAGAAAGAAAATATCACTTTTCTATCTTAGAATTATTCCTAAGACAAAAAATAAAGTTTTAAAAGAAAAGAAAAAGAAGGAATAAGGGGAAATGGTGAGAGATTGGGAAAAGCAACACTGCTAAGCCTTCAGCAAAATGGCACATTGTTTTTATCTCTCACCATAGACTAGATCCTGGGTCGGGAGCTGGGGAAAAAAATGCCCAAGTGAAACAGTCCCTGCCTTCATTTAACCTTTTTTGCTTTGGTTTCCTCATCTGTAAAATGGGCTGGAGAAGGAAATGGAAATTGGAGGGGACAACACATAGACATATGAGCATATAAAAAAGATATTCTGAAGCATATGTGGATATACAAAATAAATACAAAGGATTGGGAGGAAGGACTAGAGGAGAGGACCAGGAAGGCATCCTGGAGAAAGAACAGCTTGAGCTGGGCATTGAAGAAAAATAGAGATTCTAAGAAGTAATGGTGAGAAGGGAGTGCATTCTAGGCATCTGTGACAGTCAATGCAAAAACACAGAGGTGGGAAATGGGAGGATTGGATAGAGGCAACAGCAAGAAGACCAGGTTCATTGGACTATAGAGGGCCCAAAGGAGGAATAATGTAGGTTGAAGCCAGGTTGTGATGGGCTTTAAATGCCTCCAAAGTTGGGGAGGGGAATATTGAGCTGGGAAGTCACATGATCATTTTGTCAGCCATGAGGGATGGGTTAGAGGAGAGCCCTAGTAGGAGCTGATCACAATAGTCTGAGGACCTGACCTGGGGGAGTGAGCATGGGAGTAGAGGGAGGATCTCCTCAGCCTTTCTGACTCTGAACAGTTCCCTTATGAGTCACTGCATGTTTCTGGAGAAAAGAACAAAATGAACTGGCCCCTGCGGGGCTCATACCCAGGCTTTTGGCCTCGTTAACATCCCCACATGACTAACTCCCAGAGGAAGAAAGAGACTGGAACAGAGAGTGAGGCAGAATGAATCTGAGAAAAGGGCTGACTGAGCCACTAAGAAGCAGAGGCACATTTGTTCAATCAATGTTTAGTCCTCTCCACCTGTCTGCCAAGCACTGTGCTAGGCATAGGGAGAGAGACAAAGAGGCTCTGTCTACTAATGGGGAAAGACCCCAACACAATACACAGTATTGCTGGATCAGTCAATCAAACATTTACTGTTGTTCAGTCGTGCCCAGCTCTTTGTGACCCCATTTGGGGTTTTCTTGGCAGAGATCCTGGAGCGGTTTGCCATTTCCTTCTCTAGCTCATTTTATATGTGAGGAAATGAAGCAAATAGGGTTAAGTGGCTTGCCCAAGGTCACAAAGCTAAGATCCTGAAGTGATTTGCCATTTCCTTCTCTAGCCTATTTTCCAGATGAGAAAACTGAAGCAAACAAGATAGAGTGACTTACCCAGGGTCACAGCTAAGGTGCTGGAATGGTTTTCCATTTCCTTCTCCAGCTTGTTTTACAGATGAGAAAACCAAAACAAACAGGGTGAAATGACTTGCCCAGGGTCACCCAGCTAAGGTCCTAGAATGGTTTTCCATTTCCTTCTCCAGCTCATTTTACAGATAAGAAAACCAAAACAAACAGGGTGAAATGACTTGCCCAGGGTCACACAGCTAAGGTCCTAGAATGGTTTTCCATTTCCTTCTCCAGCTCATTTTATAGATGAGAAAACCAAAACAAACAGGGTGAAATGACTTGCCCAGGTTCACACAGCTAGTAAGCATCTGAGGCCAGATTAGAACTCAAGTCTTCTTGACTCTAGACCCTACACTCTTTTTACTGTACGATATTACCTAGCTGTCCCTTTTGTTTGCTTTTATGACTGACTATGTTCCACTTTTCTGTTTTCCTTTTTTTCCCCCTCAAATCAGTCACTTGGCTAAGGGCTGAGGGTACAAAGAAAGGCAAAAAATAGTCCCTATTATGAGAGTGATAATGTGCCAACAACTATGTACAGACAAGCTACATATGGAAGAAACTGCTAATAAGAGAGATTGGGAAAGATTTCCTCTGGAAGGTGGGATTTTAGCTGGCACTTGAAGGAAGTCAGGGAATTCAAGAGATAGAGATGATGAGGGAGAGCATTCCACCCTCAGGGGTAGCCATGCCTGAAATCCAGAGGGAGGCAGTGGGGTGTTGTTCTAGCAACAGTAAGGAGACCAGTGTTGATGAACAACGGATTAGAGAGGGGCAGTAGATAGAAAACCAGGACTACAGAAAGGAGGTCCTGGGTTCCAATCTGACCTCAGACACTTCCCAGCTGTGTGACCCTGGGCAAGTCACTTAATCCCCATTGCCTAGCCTTTACCACTCTTCTGCCTGGAACTAATACTTAGTATCAATTCTAAGACAAAAGGTAAGAGGTTTTTTTTCTTTTTAATTGTCGAGCAAAACACACTTCCATGTTGATCACTGTTGTATTCATACATAGCCAAAACCCCAAAATAAAATCATAAACTCACTGATGTGAACAACGTCTCCAGTGGTTCTTCCTCTGGAGGGGGAGAGCATCCCCAGAATAAGTCTTTCAGGTTGTCTCAGATCATCACAGTACTGCGAGGAGCCAAGTTTTCAATGTTCTCCTGGTTCTGCTTATTTCACTCTGCATCAGTTCATGAAGGTCTTTCCAGCTCTTCCTGCACTCATCCTATTCATCATTCCTCACAGCACAATTGGTTCAGCCATTCCCCAACCAAGGGATACCCCCTCAATTTCCAATTCATTGTCACCACAAAAAGAGCAGCTAGAAATATTTTTGTACAAGCAAGTCCTTTCCCCCTTTCCTAAAATCTCTTTGGGTTCCCGACCCAGTAATGGCATTATAGGATCAAAGGGTATACACAGTTTTATAGCCCTTTGGACATAGTTCAAAGAAGATAAGGGTTTAAAAACAAACAAGGGAGCAGCTAGATTGCTCAGTGGATAGAGAGCCAGGTTTAGAGGTCCTGAATTCTAATATGACCTCAGACACTGCCTAGCTGCGTGACCCTGGGTAAGTCATTTTACCCCCATTTCCTAGCCCTTACTGCTCTTCTGCATTGTCACCAATACACAGTATTGATTCTAAAACAGAAAAACTCTAGTAGAGTAGAGAGATGCAAAACAAAATCGTATGAGAGATCCAGGGAGGGAGGCTGTTAAAGGTAATAATAACAACAATTGCCATTGAGGTAGATTTGATCCCTAGCTCAGGGGCCCTTTCCTACAAGGGGGTTCTGTTCTGGACTCAAATAATCTGAGTTCATTAGAGGGGACCTGACCCCCCCCTCCCCCCGGAAGGTTCTAGCTTTTTAAAAATGCTTGCTCGTTGTCCTTAAACTAGAGGAACTCTAAGGAAAAATCTTGGAAACAAAATTTGGCTCCCGACTAGGCTTTCTCCAAAAGGTGGATAGTAGAGTCCCTCTTAGGAAAAGTCCTTGGTGTACAATAGAATCATCAGTTAGAAGACAGTGGTTCATTTCTTCCACTATGAAAAATGCTCAAGACACCAAAGAACCCAAAGGCATGCATTAACAAATACAGAAATCCACAAAGCAACAAGCCATCCTCATGATGTCTTCCGGCGAGGCAAAGACAGCTTTGTGGGATTGCTGAACCAATATCAAGGATGGTTGACATTCACTTCAGACACACAATGTCTGAGCAAGTCACAAGGGGCGTCTCTCTTGGCCAGTCCGGACATGGCTTGAGTTTTCTTAGCTGCAGCATCCTTCCGGCCAGGATACTTCTTTTCCTCCCAAGAATCTCCCCTACTGGGCAGCTAACAGACCTGAGGAAGGAGCCTCAACCTGTCTAACCCCTAAGTTTATGCCAAGGCAGGAAATGGTTGCTGGCCTGTGGTCAGAGAATGGTGGCTTCCTTAGACAAGTATGTGTCTAGCCAGCATTGCCACTGGGGGAAAAGGAGAGAAATTCCCTTCCTCCCCCTTACTGGGGGTTCAAGAGAGACAAATTACTGGATATGTCCCCAAAGACAGTGGAGGTTTTTCCTCTTCTATACTCTTATAGCCCTCCACTGAATGAATAGCTTTTTGTAACTCTGGAGCCAATCATCTTTGGTCTAATCTGATAATCTAGAACAACGGTATCAAGAATTGTGTGTGTGTGTGTGTGTGTGTGTGTGTGTGTGTGTGTGTATGTGATGGAGCCCCAAGCCTGAAGTTAAGAGGTCCTGGGTTTGAATTTGACCTCAGATACTTCCTGGCTCTGTTTGTTTCTAGATCTGTTTGTCTAGCCCTTACCACTCTTTTGCCTTAGAGCAAATACTTAATATTGATTCAAGGATAGAAGGTAAGAGTTTGGGGGGTGGGGAGAACAATGCAAGGGTACATAGCTAATGCACAGAAAGGGATAAGAGAATATGAAATTATGCCCATTTCCTATCTAACACACACAGAGATTCTCCAGATCATTCCCATTATATAGTAAGGTTGTTGTTTTTGTTTTGTTTTGTTTTATTTTGTTTTAAGACAGCCTCTCCCTATTTCATCCAGGCTGGAAGTACTGATGCAGCTCATCGGTCAAATCCTACTGCTGTTTGTCACAGAATCTGTTCTGTTTCCAGCCTAAAAGGTTCGTGGGGGGAAGACCTGCTCTTTTTAAAAAACCCTTATTTCTGTCTTAGAATAATGCTAAGTAAAAAAAAAAGAGAGAATAATGCTAAGTATTGGTTTCAAGACAGAAGAGAGGTAAGGGTTAGGCAATGGGGGTTAAGTGACTTGCCCAGGGCAACATAGCTAGGAAGTATCTGAATTCATATTTGAACCCAGGACCTCATCTCTAGACCTGGTTTTCTATCCACTGAGTCATCTAGCTGCAACTGGGGCAGATTTGTACTGCCCTTATTATACAAATTGTAGGGTGGCAGACCCTTCAAGAAGGAAGGGGGGGAGCAGCTAGGTAGCTCAGTGGATTGAGAGCCAGGCCTAGAAGACTGGAGGTCCTGGGTTCAAATCTGGCCTCAGACACTTCCAAGCTGTGTGACCCTGGGCAAGTCACTTGACCCCCACTGCCTAGCCCTTACCACTCTTCTGCCTGGAAACCAATACACAGTATTGATTCTAAGATGGAAGATAAGGGTTTAAAAAAAAAGAAGGAAGAGGGGCCCATGCTATCTTGGTTATTAATAGATTTTATTAGGGCTAATTAGATTAATTGAGGGAGCTTACTTTTAAGTGGCCAGTCCTTGGTGGCAAGAGGACATAATGTGGAATCCTCACACCAAGGCTAGGTCAGACCAGGTATCCTATAGAAACAGAACAAAGAAAGCCTAGTGCCAGGGATGGCCCAGGGTCACATGCAAGATCTCCCATGGGGCAATTTGAGCTTCTTTTGCTGTTTACATTTACTCAAGGTAGTTTACATTCTCTGTGGAGTCATAGGTCATATTCCCAGGCTCTGAATTCCACTTACAGGAGGCTCACTCCTCTCTAAGCACTCCAGTAGCCCTCCAGGTCACTGTGATGTTTAAAAAAGAAAAAGCAACAGATATCAATACAAATAAGACTTTTAAAGAAAAAAGTACAGGATATATCTGAAGGGCTAGAACTGGAGTGAGTAGGGTGAACAATGGTTGATTCAACTGGAAAGGTAGTATGGCATGAGATCGCAGAGGTCCTTGAATGCCAGGCAGAGGAGTCTGAACTTTATTCAGTAAATACCAAGGGACCACTGGCAGCAGAATACAGACATGGATAGAACACTAAACCTAGAGTCAAGAGAACATAAATTCAAATCTGGCCTTATTCTTACTAGCTATATGACCCTGGGCAAGTCACTTAACCCTGTTTGCCTCAGTTTCCTCATCTGTCAAATGATCTGGAGAAGGAAATGGCCAACCACTCCAGGATCTTTGCCAAGAAAACCCTAAATGGGGTTACCAAGTGTCAGAACCAACAAATGACTAGACAAAAATGGTGATAATGATTCTACCTACCTGGGTGCCACAATGGCGTTGTCATGAGAATGAAATTGAAATTTGCAAAGTTCTTAGCACATTGACTGGTGCATAGTTGGACCTCTAGAAATGCTTATTCCCTTCTCTTTCATCCCACTGAAGATTTCTGTGTGTTTCTGAGGAGTGGCATAATCAGACCACCATTTAAACAAGATTCTTGTGGGTTTTTTAAGGGTAAATTGGAGAGGGTGGGCAATGGAGATAGATGGTAGTCCAGGTCAGTGGGTGATAATGAGGGCTGATATTGGAGTGGTAGCAAAAACTGTTAGTTGGTTAGTTAATGAGCATTTATGAAGGGTCTGCTATGTGCCAGGCACTGTACTGAGCACTGGATATACAGAGAAAGGCCATCCCTGTCCTCAAGGAACTCACATTCTAATGGAGAGACAATATATACAAATGCATGTGCTAATACAATTACATAGGATAAATTAAAGATAATCCAAGAAGGAAAGCACTAGCATTAAGAGAGAGTTGGAAGCAGCTAAGTAGAACAGTGGGTAGAATGTCAGACCTGGAGCTGGGAGGTCCTGGGTTTAAATCTGAATTCTTAGCTCTGTGACCCTGCACTGTTCACTTAACCCTATCGCCTAGTCTATCATCTATCCTGGCAGCAATACTTAGTATAGCATTCATTCTAAGATAAAAAGTAAGATTGTGCCCAAAGGAATAATGAACTGGAGGAATTCCATGTGAACTGGATGACCTCCAGGGATTGATGCAGAGTGAGAGGAGCAGAACCAGGAGAACACTGTACTCAGAGATGGAGACACTGTGGCACAATCAAATGTAATGGACTTCTCTACTAGCAGCAATGCAATGATCCAGGACAATTCTGAGGGACTTATGAGAAGGGATGCTACCGACATCCAGAGGAAGAACTGTGGGAGCAGAAATGCAGAAGAAAAATAACTGCTTGATCACATAGGTTGATGGGGATATGATTGGGGATATAGACTTTAAACAATCACCCTGGTGCAAACATCAATAATATAGAAATAGGTCTTGAATAGGAATTGTGTGTCAGCTATGAGAGGGGAGGAGGAGGGGAGGGAAAGAATATGAATCACATAGCCATGGGAAAATATTCTAAATTAACAAATTAAATAAAATTTTTCAATTAAAAAAAGTAAGTTTTGTTGTTGTTGTTGTTGTTGTTTGTTTTTAAAGAGGGACTGGGAAAAGCTTCTAGCCAAAGGTGAGATTTTAGCTGAGATTGGAAGGAAGCTGGAGAAAATGAGAGTGGTGTATTTGAGGAAAAGCAAAGATCCATCATAGAATCACAGAGGACGTGAAAGTGAATAGTGTCAGGAGCTTGAAAAAGCTGGAAAAGGTCATACAATGATGGGCTTTGAATGTCAGAGAGAATTTTCTGTTTGATCCTGGAGGTGTTAGGGAACATCAGAGTTTCCTAAGTAGTGACTGATGTGGTCAGGACTGGGCTTTGAGAAGATCATTTAGGGTCAGGCTGGACTGGAGTATGTTCTGGAGGGCTGGGTTTCCAAAAGACTTAGTAACTGATTAGATAGCAGAGGTAAGGAAGAAGGTATAGTCAGGGGAAAACCCAAGGCCACTAACATGGAAAACTAACTGGTGGTGTCAGGGAGAAATTGGGAAGTTAGGCAGAGAATCAATATATTTTTTAAACCCTTACCTTCTGTCTTAGAATCGATACTAAGTATCAGTTCTAAGGCAGAACTAAATTTTTTAAACCCTTACTGCTTTAGAATCAATGCTAAGTATTGGTTTCAAGACAAAAGAGAGATAAGGTTTAGGCAATGGCAGTTAAGTGACTTGGCCAGGATCATACAACTAGGAAGTATCTGAGGTCAAGTTTGAATACAGATCCTCTTTTGTTTGTTTGTTTGTTTTGTTCTTAATTTTTCTTTATTTTATTCCACTGACAAATTTACCCCTAAGTTTTACAAGGATACATTTTTCCTATTATGTCCCTCCTCACTCGTGGAGTTAACAAACAATTCCATGGAACCCAAGACCTCTTAGCTCTAGATCTGATTCTCTATTCACTGAGCCACCTAACTGCTCCCATTGATACCTTAAGAAAAAAAAGACAAAAAAACCCTTACCTTCCATCTTAGAATCAATACTAAATATTAGTTCCAAGGCAGAAGAGTGGTAAAGGCTAAGTAATTGAGGTTAAGTGACTTGCCCAGAATCATAGTGCTAGAAAATGTCCACGGTCAGATTTGAACCCAGGCCTGGCTCTCTATCCATTGTGCTACCCTAAGAGCAACAATTTTAGTGGGAAAGAAGCTACATCTTGTCATGTGGAGTTTGAATTGCTGGTGACACCTCCAGATACAGATCTATTAAGAAGCTGGAGAGGTGGTTATAGAGCTCAGAATAGAAGTTCAAGCTGGTGGGGCAGCTACATAGCACAGTGGAGAGAGTACCAGGCTTGGAATCAGAAAGATTTGGGTTCAAATCTGGCCTCAGACTTTTCCTAGCTTTGTGACTCTGAGTAAGATACTTCGCCTAGCTCCCTCCCTTCTGTTCTTAGTGTTGTTACTAGGATAGAAAGTAAGGGTTAAAAAAAAAACAAACATCTGACAATGTGGATTGGGGAGCATCCTCTGGAATGTGATAGTTGAAGAGGGAAGTAAATGAGATAACTAGGGAGAAAGAGCAGAGAGACAAGTCCAAGCACAGAATCTTGGGAAAACAGCCCTACTCAGGACTCAAGAAACTATGTATCTGTGGGAATCTCAGACAAAGAGAAAGAGAAGGGCAGAGGCGAAAGTGCCAAGAGAGGGGGCCACAAAGAGAAACACACTTACAGAGAAGTGAAACAAAAAAAACACCACCTGCCCACACAGAGTGAAACAGACTGGTGCAAAAGGGGATGGAGCTGCCCCAGAGGAGCAATGCCCCCAGTGGGCGCAATGCTGTAAATGAAAGGATCAGAGAAAATGGAACTGAATTCTATGGGATTACAATAGTCAAGCTTGGCCTGGGAGAAGAAATGAGCATGTGTGCCTCCTTCCAGTCTTCTCAGAGATGGGAGATGGGGAATATTTTTGTATAGGGACTGTCAAACTCAGCACAGACTCAATAGTTAGAGGGAGCATGGTACTTTGGAGTGTACTGGACCAGGGAACAAAGGTCCTGGGTTTGAGTCCTGACTCTGCTATTTCCTACTTTCTTTCCACTGTAAATACACACACACACACACACACACACACACATAAATTTAATTATTTATGTGTGTGCTTTAATGTTTTTAAATGGTTAAAAAGAGAGTTCTATAAGTTTGGAAAACATGTTGAAAAGTGTTATTACATATAAATGGAAACAGAAAATATTTTATAAAAAATAAGATAGAGGATGGGACTAGATGGTAGCTCTAAGGCCTCTTCCAGGTCTAAATTGCTTGATGTGTTGGTCCATTTACCCAAAAGCTCTCATTCCTTTCTATTTTTTTTTTCTTTATTAAAAGGGATGGTTCTCTAAGTAATGGAAGGGAAGGGGGAAGGATATATTTGGAAACTAGGGTAATCTAAAAATAAGATCTATTGAAACATTTTAATTTTTATTCTATTTTTATTTTTATTCTATTTTATCCATCTTAGAATCAATATTGTGTATTGGTTCCAAGGCAGTTCCCCTCTCAGAACATCTTCATTTTCTTTGGTATATTAAAAAAAATAAAACTCTTGCCCTCTATTTTAGAATCAATATAATATATTGGCTTCAAGGCAGAAGAGTGTTAAGGGCTAAGTAATTGGGGTTAAGTGACTTGCCCAAGGTCATACAGCCAGGAAGTATGTGAGATCAAATTCGAATCCAGGACCTTCCATTTCTAGGCCTAACTCTCTATCCACTGAGTCACTTAGCTGTGACTATCAATATATTAGGTGGGAAAAAAAAAACAAACCCTTACCTTCCATCTTAGAATCAATACTAAGTATTGGTTCCAAAGCCTTGTGCCTTGGTTAGGGCTAGGCAAACAGAGTTAAGTAATTTGCCCAGGGTCCCACAGCTAGGAAGTACCTGGGGTGAAATTTGAACTCAGGACTTCCCATCTTCAAGCATTGTTCTCTATCCACTAAGCCACTTAACTTCTGCTTCCCCTTCCCATAAAAATGTATTGATAGAGGGCAGCTGGGTAGCTGAGTAGATTGAGAGCTAGGCCTAGAGATAGGAGGTCCTAGATTCAAATTTGGCCTCAGACATTTCCTGGCTATATGACCTTGGGCAAGTCACTTAACCCCAATTACCTAGCCTTTACCACTCTTCTGCCTTAGAGCCAACACATAGCATTGATTCTAAGATAGAAAGTAAGAGGGGTTTGTGTGTGTGTGTGTGTGTGTGTGTGTGTGTGTGTGTGTTAATGTATTGATAGAAGGGTAGCTAGGTGATTCAGTGAATGGAGAACCATGCTTAGAGTTGGGAAGTCCTGAGTTCCCATTTGACTTCAGATACTTCCTAGCTGTATAACCCTGGGCAAGTCATTTAACCTAAATTGCCTAGCTCTTGCCCTTCTGTCTTAGAGATATTATTACAACAGAATGTAAGGGAAGGAAGGAAAGAAGGAAGGAAGGAAGGAAGGAAGGAAGGAAGGAAGGAAGGAAGGAAGGAAGGAAGGAAGGAAGGAAGGAAGGAAGGAAGGAAGGAAGGAAGGAAAAGAAAGGAAGGAAGGAAAAGAAAAGAAAGAAAGAAAGAAAGAAAGAAAGAAAGAAAGAAAGAAAGAAAGAAAGAAAGAAAGAAAGAAAGAAAGAAAGAAAGAAAGAAAGAAAGAAAGGAAGGAAGGAAGGAAGGAAGGAAGGAAGGAAGGAAGGAAGGAAGGAAGGAAGGAAGGAAGGAAGGAAGGAAGGAAAAAAGGAAGAAAGGAAGAAAGGAAGAAAGAAAGGAAGAAAGAAGCTAGAACAGACAAACAAAACCAAAGGTAAATGACAGGGAAAAAAAGGGCCAAGACAGAAATAAGAGATAGGAAGATGGAAAGAGAGAGAGAGAGAGATAAGGGAAGTGGATAGATAAAAACATTGAAAAAGGGGACAGAAATGAAACAAGAAAATTAAAAGAAGAATTAAGCCAGAGAATGAGATCCTGAGAAGAGCCAGAAATAGGGATGATTAGAGAAAGGCTGAGTGACAAAGATCAAACTGAGAGGAAGCAGAGACTGTGGCAGGGCCTGAAGCCACTTCATTATCTCCCTCTCTACCACCTGTCTTCACAGAATGAGAGCTATCAAAACATCTCTCCCTGCCAACACACACACACTCACACACTCACACACTCACACACCCATTCATTATTGCACAGTGGAACTATTGCAGTATGTCCTTCAGAGAAGGGTTACTTTTACTGAGCTAAGGGGTTCTGGAGCTGCTGGACAGGTCAGAGTCCAAGTCACCTGTTTATCTAAAGGATGAAAGGGAGCATAACTAAGGGAGTAATTAGGATGATAACAACCAATGCTGGAGAGGAATACCCTGCCCAGATGGCAAGATACAATGGGAAAGGGGCCACCAAATAGCAAAGTGGATAGAACAACAAGTTTGGAGTTGGGAGGATCTGGGTTCAAATTTGACCTCAGATATTTCCTTGCTGGGTGAACCAAGGCAAATCATTTAATTTCAATTGCCTCCTCCCTAATGCTCTTCTGTCTTAGAATTAATACTAAGATAGAAGGCAAGCCTTTTTTTTTTTTAAGATAATAGAAAGGATACTCTCCTTATAGTCAAGAACCCTGAGTTTGAATTCTGACATTTATTATCTTGGCAGTCTTGGACAAATCACTTCACACTGGCTTCTTAGTTCCTCAACTATAAAGTGAAAGCATTGTATGGTTGGATATGGGATCAGAAAGACCTGAATTCAAATTCTGCCTCAGACACTTAAACTTATTAGCTTTCGAATCATGGACAAGTCATTTAACCTCTGTGTTTTTCAGTTTCCTTATCTGTAAAGTGAATATAATTGCACCTACCACCCACCCCCAGTTGTTATGAAGATAAAGTAAGATAATATCTATAAAGTCCTTTGCAAACCTTGAATACTATACAAATGTTAACTACTTTTAATAAGGGATCCCTTTGTCCTGGCCACAGACTCAAGGTTCTGGGTCTCAATATGTCCTTCAGGCCAAAGGGAGATGATTAGCTATGGATGATTCAAAGCTGCCAGTCCCAATTACTAGAGGGACATGTGAGAGCACATGCTCCTGCCAATGCAATACCTTGGCTTTTGGTTTGGGGTTTATTTTTCACCCTTACCTTCTGTCTTAGTATCAGTTCTAAGACAGAAGAGAGGCCAGAGCTAGATAAGTGGGATTAAGTGACTTGCCCAGGGTCACACAGCAAAAGCAATGGAATATCTTGTTAGCAAAAACCCTAAGGAAGTGAGTTTTTTGACTGCTGAAAGGTCATCCCTATTGAGGGGCATCTATCTAGTCAGGGAGACACTGCTGCCTTTCAGTGGAAGAAGAAGGCTAGAAAGGTCCTTTAAACATTTCCTACCTCCTCCAAACAACCTTGCCTCCGGGTGGCCTCCTTTGAGGAATCTTTTCTCTGCAGGTGATCCTGTCTTGTTCTTTCCTGGCAGCTAATTCAAGGAGCAGAGAGAGAAACCAGGAGCCACATTTCCTCATCTGTTATGATATGTGCTGGGAAGGAGGTGGGGCACACAGGTGGGATGAGGGGACACTTGTGTGTGTGTGTGTGTGTGTGTGTGTGTCCCAGGAGCATGTATGAAGTCCAAGGAAACACCTCCCTCATTGCTGTTGATTCAGCTGGCCCTGATTAGGTAGGTTTCAGCAATTTTGCAGCCTCCTCCCTTGGTTCGGGACCTATAATTTCATTAATGTAGGAAACTCCCTCAACCCACAGAGTGGCAGCCCATCTGTAATCTGTCATCTGGGAGATTTGCCTGGGGCACTGAAACATTGACTTGGTCAAGGTCACCCAGCCAGTATTTGAATTCAGAACTTCCTGGCTCTCAGTATCTCCTCTCTGTGTATCTGTCTGTCTGCTTCTCCTCTTTCTCTCTGTCTCTCTGCCTGTCTGTCTCATAGAGAGAGCCTGTCAGTCCTTGTCAATCTATAATAATAATGTTATTGTTTAGTCACGTTCAACTATTCATCTCTCCTTTGAGGTTCTCTTGGCAAAGATATTGGAGTGGTTTGCCATTTCCTTCTCTAGTTCATTTTACAAAGGAGGAATTGAGGCAGGGATAGGGTTAAGTGACTTGTCCAGGGTCACATAGCTAGGAAGTACTTAAGTCTGGTCTTCCTGATTCTCAGCTCAGTGCTCTATCTATTACACCACCTAGCTGCCTCAATTATAATAGCAGCTCCAATATCCAGGCCAAGGTAAACATCTTGAGGATAGTGATTTTTTATTTAATTTTTGCCTTCGTGTCCCCATTGCCTAGCAGAGGGCCTAGCACAGAGCAGGTGTTTAATGAACACTTGCTAAATTGCACTAAATGGCATTTCATTTCCGGGATCCTTTAAAGGCTACCAAAGCACTCTCCTCACAACCGCCCTGGGAAGTAGACTATTTAAGGGGAAGTGATATGATATGAAAATTTTATTTAATTAATTAATTTTGAATATTTTTCCATGGTTACATGATTCATGTTCTTTCCCTCCCCTCCTCCCACCCACCCCCAACGAGCAATTCCACAGGGTTTTATGTGTGCCATTGATCAAAACCTATTTCCATATTATTAATATTTATGTTAGGGTGATCATTTAGAGTCTACATCAAGGGGAAGTAATATGAAATGAGTCAGGAGATATAGGAGGGAATGAGATCAGGATAGGTTTTATTTCTTTATTTAAAAACCCTTACCTTCTATCTTAGAATCAGTAGATACAAGTATTGGTTGTAAGGAAAGAAGAGTAGTTAAGGACTAACAGTTAATTGACTTGCCCAGGGTCACATAGCTAGGAAGTATCTGAGGCTAGATTTGAACCCAGGTCCTTCTGATTCCAGGCCTAGCCCTTAATCCACTGAATCACCTAGTTGTTCCTTGTAATAGACTTAATTTTTTTTTAATTTTTAAGAAAGTGACTTTATTTTTTAAAAATTAAATGTTAAAAATAATTTTGGCTTTTTTAAAAAATAATTTTGAATTCCAAATTCCCCCCTTCCCTCCATGAGAAGGCAAGCACTTTGCTATAGATTATACATGTGCAGTCATGCAAAACATATTTCCATGTTGCAAAAGAGAACACAGACCAAAAATAAAGAAAGTAAAAAAGTATATTTCAAACTGTGTTTGGACTCCATCAGTTCTTTCTCTGGAGGTAGATCACATTTTTCATCCTAAATCCTTTGGAATTGTCATATATCCTTATATAATAGTTTCAAGAATAGCTAAATCATTCACAATCAAGATAATACAATAGGTTTTAAATGCCAAGCAAGCAAGTTTAGATTTCATCATGAGGCAATAGGGAGCATTTGAAGTTTCTTGAGCAGAGATGTGACCTCTGCTATGAGAATATCAAATTGGCAGTTTTTTAAAGCTAGATTAGAAAAGGGGAGAGACTGGAGGGGAGCAATTAGGAAGCTCAATTGTCCTGGTGGGAGGTGATAAGGACCTGACTCAGGGTGGTAGCCATATGAATAGAGAGAAGGAAAGGGCAGATGCAAGAGATGTTTTGGAGTTAGAACAAAGATTTGGCAACTGATTGAATATGAGGGTGGGGGGAGGCAGTAAAGGAGAATGAATAATTGAGGATGACTCAGAGATGAAGAACCCTGGGCAATTGGGAGAATGGTGGTACCCTTGATGGAAAGAGGGAAGGATTTGGGTATAAAGCTTATAAGTTCTGTTTGGGGTCTGATGAGTTTGAGATGTTCAAGAATATTTAGGTGAAACTGTCCAATAGGCAATTGGAGACGTGGAAGTATTACTCAGGAGAGAAATAAGAACTGGTTATGTAGATTTGGGAGTTACCCACATAAAAATAATAATTGAATCTATGGGAGCTGAGGAAATCACCAAGAAATTATAGAGAGGGGAAGAGAGCTCAGAAGAGAGTACTGGGGTTTACCCACAAGGGATGGATGGGACAAAGAGGACTGAAGGAGTGGTAGGGCAGGCAGGAAGAGAATCAGAAAATAGTAGTGTCATGAGGCAACCGAGTAGTGCATTAGATAGAGCACTGGATCAGGAATCAGGAAGACTTGAGTCCAAATCCAGGATACTTACTGGTTGTGTGACCTTAGGCAAGTCACTTAACTTCTATTTGCCTCATTTTCTCCAACTGTAAAATGAAAGGGATAATAGCATCCACCTCCCAAGATTGTTGTGAGAATCAAATGCTTGGCATGCAGTGCCAAGTGCACTTGGTGTGCTTGGGTAGTGGTCAAGAGTGTCAAGTGTTTCTGAGAATTTGAGGATAAGAACTAAGAAAAAGGTCATTTGATTTAACAATGAAAAGGTCATTGGTAACTTTGGAAAGAGCAGGCACTGCCAAATAATTCAGGTGGAACTGAGTGGGAGGTGAAGTCTCAGGGAATGAGGTGGTTGTCATGGTGGACTCCTCCCATCACAAACAATTATATTATTATAGCTAGCGTTTCTATAGCACTTTAAGATCTGCACAGGGTTTTACAAATATTATTTCATTTTATCCTCACAGATAGGTACTATTATGGTCTGCATTTTATAATTGAGGAAACAGAAGGCAAATAACTTGCCCACAGTCATACAGCCAGGAAGTGTCTGATGTTGGATCTGAAATCAGGTCTCTGACTCCAGCTCCACTGTTCTCTCTTCATGACCACCTAATTGCCAGTGACCCTGATGTTATCCTTCTCTCCATCTCTTTCATGAGTTTGCCCTGCATCCTTCTCAATCCTCCTTCCTAATCTTCAGTCTTTCTGTATCTACTAGCTATAAAAAGGATGAGAGATATTACAATAACTTAAGGGGATAGTGAAGCGAAGTGAAGACTTTTTAAATGCTAGATCTGGGCATATTGATAGGCATTAGGGAAAGAGCCAGGAGATAAAAATTAAAAATTAGATAAAGAGAGGAGGTTTGAGGGGGTATGCTCCTGGAAGAGATGGAGAGAAGGATCAGATGAAGGGCACTATTCCTTCCTAATAAGGGATTTGCTGTTCCATTCATCATGGCATCTGCTCCAGACTTTCTCATCTCTTCTCAAGCCTTCCTTGGCACTTTTCCCATCCACCTTCTCAGGTGAGAACTTGGACATTCAACATCACTGAAACAACTGAGATGATTCCCCAAGACTTCTCCCTTCTCCCTTTTTCCTCTTCATGTCCCACCTTCACTGTCTTCTCCTTTATCCCTATCTTGCCTGAAGAGGTGGCCTTTCTCCTTGCCAAAGCAAACTCTTCAACAATCACCCTTGACTTTCCATCTTCTGCAGATTGTGCCCTTTGTCACCCACACTCTTTCTCACCTTCACTCTCTCTCTACCTACTGGCCCCTTCTCTGATGCCTATAAATATGCTCATGCCCATCCCAGTCTTAAAAACTCTCAATAGATCCAACTATCCCTAATAACTAGTATCCTATTCATCCTGTAGATGAATCTCCTTCCTTTCATGGTTAAACACCCCATAAAAGCCATCTACAATCAGTGTCTCCACTTTCTCTCTTACTTTCTTCCAAACCCTCTGTAATAGGACTTCTAACCTCTTCATTCAACTGAAACTGCCCTTTCTAATGTTACCAATGATCTCTCTCTCTTTTTTTTTAATTTAAACATTATTTTATTTGGTCGTTTTCATACATTGTTCATTGGAAACAAAGATCGTTTTCTTTTCCTCCCCTCCCCCCCCCCCCCCGCCTTTCCCTCTCCCATAGCCGACGCATGATTCCACTGGTTATCACATGTGTTCTTGACTCGAACCCATTTCCCTGTTGTTGGAATTTGCATTATAGTGTTCATTTAGAGTCTCTCCTCAGTCTTATCTCCTCCAACCCTGTAGTCAAGCAGTTGTTTTTCATCTGTGTTTTTACTCCCACAGTTTATCCTCTGCTTGTGGGTAGTATTTTTTTTTTAGATCCCTGCAGATTGTTCAGGGAAATTGCATTGATACTAATGGAGAAGTCTATCACCTTCGATTGTACCACAATGTATCAGTCTCTGTGTATAATGTTTTCCTGGTTCTGCTCCTTTCGCTCTGCATCACTTCGTGGAGGTTGTTCCAGTCTCCATGGAATTCCTCCACTTTATTATTCCTTTGAGCACAATAGTATTCCATCACCAACATGTACCACAATGTGTTCAGCCATTCCCCAATTGATGGGCATCCCCTCGTTTTCCAGTTTACCAATGATCTCTTAATTGTTCAATCTAATGGTCTTTTCTTAATTCTGAGACTATTAGATTTTTGTGTCAATCACCCTCTCCTTTGGATTTTAGGACACTGTTCCTCCTTGTTCTCCTCTCAATTTTCTGACCTCTCCTTCCTCATCTCCTTTGCTGGTTCTTTTTATTTTTTTAAACTCTTACTTTCCATCTTAGAATCAATACTTATTGACAAAGAATTAGAAATTAAAGGGAGAATGGCTGAATAAATAGTGGTACATGTTGGTGAGGGAATACTGTTATGCTATAAGGAATGATAAGCAGGATGATTTCAGAAGAAGCTGGAAACGTCTGTGGGAACTGATGCAGAACAAAATAAACAGAACTGGGAGAACATTGGACATAGTAACAGCAATACTAGATGATAATCTCTGAAAACTTGGCTACTCTCAGCAATGTACTGATGTGGGACAATCCTGAAAGACTTATGCTGGGGAATGCTTTCCCCCTCCAGAGAAAGAACTGTTGGCAACATCTTTCACATCAGTATTTTTATAGTTTTATTTGGGGATTTTGGTTATTTATGAACTTACTCTTACAATGGTGACCAATATGGAAGTGTATTTTGCATGACAATAAAAATAAAATTTTAAAAAATCAGTATTTTTGTATTGGTTCCCAGGCAGAAGAGTGATAAGGGCTAGGCAATGGAAGTTAAGTGATTTTCTGAGGGTCACACAACTAGGAAGTGTCTGAGGTCATATTGGAACCCAGGACCTCCCATCTCCAGACATTACTTTCTATCCACTGAGCCACCCAGATGCTCCCCTTTGTTGGTTCTTCATTCATTCCAGTGTAAACATGTGAACAGGATGATATCCTCTGCCCAGGCCCTGGGTTTAGGTATGGCATCATAACCTCTTCTGGGTCTCAGCTCTGTCCAAGGCTCCAGCTGTCCTGCTGCTCCAAGAGCTGCTTCACTGGGATCTAGAGCATTTGCTCTCTCCACAACCTCCATAGCAGCTCTGTCCTGGGGATAAGACCTTAGAAGGAAGCTGTAAGCTGGGTGACTTCCTGGAGGCAGAGGCTCTTATCTGGTCTAGTGGGGTCCCTACCCACACCTGGCATAAAACATCACAGCCCAAGTGGAGTCCTACATCTTCAAGGAGAATCTGGCCCAAGATTCCTTCCTCCTAAAGCACGGGCAGAGAAGTAAACTGTACTTTGTCAGCATTGAACTACTGACTTTCTTCAAGAAGAAGTATCTGATAAGGATTCAAGGATTCTTTGTCCCTGACTGGTTCTTGGCTCTCATGCACAGAATTGCTTCTGGTACAGGAGAAGCTAGAGCCTGGGCTCCCTAAGAAGTCAACAGGAACCTTCCTTGCAATAGCCCTGCTCCCAGCCTTCTTGGTATCTCTTTGGACTCTTTGGGGTCCTCATCTCCATTCATGTTCTACAACCCTGCAAGAAGCTCCTACTAGATGTACTGGCCTATTCAGGCTGCTATCCTGAGTTTCTCCATTCTCCCTGTGCCCTGGTCCAATTTTAGAGTGTGGAGGCCTTCACCCCCTTGAAGCAAGACCCTAGGGCCATGATGGAGCTTTCTCCCTCCCCTGTTTGGGATAAGGTGGAGGGAGGGGCATAGCACATAGTCTCTAAAAGGTTCACCATCACTGTCCTGGGGGCTTCTAGTGAGGTTGGCTAAAAAAAGACCATTACCAGAATGGAACTGGGACAGAGAGAGGCACTATCCTAGCTCCCTGTACCAGATCAGAGGTTGAGGAACCCAAATCATTTCTTTCTTTCTTTCTTTCTTTACTTTAAAAAAAAGATATTTTATTTTTACCAATTACATGTAATACATTTCTGCATACGTTTTCAGAAGTTATATGTTCCAAATTGTCTCCCTCCCTTCCTTCCTTGTCCCCTCCTTTCCTTTTTTTGGGAAAGCATACCCGCACACACACACATACACACACATACATATACATAATATAATGTGCAACGCAACAATAATATAATATATATAATTTATTATAAATATGTAATAAATTTTAACAGATGTGCTTTTCCAGAAGGAACAATTCTCACATTAGCCATGTTCAAAAATCTATCTCATTTTTTCCCCTCCCTCTCAGCCTTCTCCCCTTCCCAAGAAGGTAGGTAATATTATATAGGTTGTACACATATTTTCTTATGAAACAAGACACTCATTGCTTGCTTTGGAGAAAAATTCATGGAGGAAATCAAGTGAAGAATGGTAGATGTCAATCTTCTTTTGGACTCCATCTGTTCCTTCTATGTCACGGATGGCCTTTTTCATCAGGAGATGCTTGGAGTTGTCCTGGATCCTTGTGTTGTTGACAATAGCTGTCATTCACAGTGGATCATTGTATGATCTCGTTGTTAAATTGCTTTCCTAGTTCTGATTGCTTCACATTGCATCACTTCATACAAGCCTTTCCAGATTTTTTTTTCTGTGTGTGATCATCTTGTTTGTCATTTTTTATGGCACGCCATTAAAATCATACACCACAACTTGTTCAGTAACTCCCCAATTGATGGATGTCCCTTCAGTTCCCAGTTCTTTGCCACCACAAAAAAAGCTACTATAAATACTTTAGAACATATAGTTCTTTCCTTTTTCACCTTAAAATATGCTTTTAAAAATTCATTGCTAGGAAGGTAGCTAAGTGGCTCAAGAACAGGCACAGAGCCAAGAGGTCCTGGGTTCAAGTTTGGCCTCATACCCTTCTTAGCTGTATGACCCTGGGCAAGTCACTTAACCCCTATCACCTAGTCCTTACCATTCTTCTGGATTGGAACCAATACAAAGCATTGATTCTAAGATAGAAGGTAAAGGTTTTTTAAAAAAAAATTCATCATTGGAAAAATTTTATGATGCTCCAAATTTAGTGACATCTTGTTTTTGTTTGAGTGACAAAGTTGGCCAACCTAATGAACAGGGATCAATACTATTCTACATATCTCTGAAGGAATGGTGGGAGTCACTGATTGAGAAGCTTATCTTATTTCTAAGTTGCAGTATAACATATCTGTGGTTGTGTACTCTGGTAAGTCACAATACATTTTATCTACACCTACATGGCTATGCTAGGACTGAAAGATAAAATTGCAAATGATTTTGGTTCCCTCTCCCCTTCCTCTCTATTAGGTAAGATAGAGTTCTATATATAACTAAATGCAGATACCAAGCCATCTCTTTCACCTCCTAATCTGCAGGACTCTTTGTCCACTGTGGCACCTTCCTGGTCCCAGGATCCCAACTCTGTCCAGCCCTTGCCCAGGCTCAGTATGAACCCCCCCACTTCATGGCCCCAATGGCACAAGAGGCTTTCACCACTGATTTGGACTTATGCTAAAACCCTGAGTCCCTAGAGTAGACCAAAGGCCCAGTGGGGAGCCTGGGGAAGTAGGTGACAGATAAAGAAAAGTCTATTTAGCTTGTTCATTTTTATGACCATCTCCAAAGAATTATGCCTCAGCTTCTGACTCAGCCCCTAAAACCCAAACCCTAACCAAACCCCCACTAACCCTGGAAATCTCCCAGTGCTTTGTCCTGAGGCCACTCCTCTTTTCCCTCTGTATCATATCACTTGATGATCTCATCACTTGGGTCAATTATTATCTCTTGCATTTGACTTTCTAATCCTCTTGTCCAGTCAGTCTTGGCCTCCATGCTGAATACTTGTCTTCAAACTCCAGCTGCCTCCTGGATGTAACAAATGAGACAGAATTTCCCTAGAGATCTCAAACTCAGCTTGTCTAAAATAGAAGACATTTCCCCTCCAAACTTTCCCCCTTCTGAATTTCCTTCTTACTGTCAAGGCTAGCATCACCCTCATAGACATTCCAGATCCGTAACCTCAGTGTCATCCTCAAATGATCATTCTTATTCATCTCACATCTACCTTCATATGGTCATATATGTGTGTGTACATATATACATATATTTATGTATGTATAAATAATATATAAAACATACAGTGATCCCTCATCTATTGCAGGAGTTACATACATACAAAAGTGAAAATCCATGAAGTAGCAGCATTATATTTATTTTATTATTTATATCTATTTTAAAGTTTTATAAAACCTTCCTACTATCCTGTAAACCTTTTCCACACTCTTATAAACATTGAGCCAATCGGGACCCAAGATACAGAATACAGTGCTATGGTTGGTCACCTTTCATTCCATCAGCCAATAGTGTGCTGTGTACAATCTCATGTTGGCAAACTTGTGCAAGTGGTAGTGGCAAACTGCATTTCCATTGTGCACGGTACGGTATTCATCTGCAAAATCCTGCAATATAGCAAAAACTCTATGATATAGAATTAGATTTTTTTCAAAAAACCCATGACAGTGAAACTGCAGCAAATGAACCATGAGAGAGCACGGGATGACTATTTATATATACATATATTTGTGTGTATATGATATATAAAATATATGTATATATGTATAATCTCCTGGGATGTATAGGGTATTCAGGGAGGGGTAGCACCTTTGGTAGGAGGGCCAGTGTTCTGTGCACTAGGGTACCACATCCCCGGGAGGACTAGTACCTTTAGTGAGAGGGCTTGAAGACCCTTTTTTTGGGTTGTTTTCCTTTTGTCACCCAGCTCTGTGGCTCCAAGAAACTGTAACAGGTCTGGTGATCACATCCTGGTAAAGCTATTTTGACAAATGGGCTAAACCAGGCAGAGAGTAACTGACAAGCCTCAAACCCATTGATGAGTTGGGGGTTGTCTCCCCCAGACATATTAAAACTCCCCTACTCCCAGAATTAGTAGATAAAAACAATTTGTTCCAGTGGCCATGAAGACACCTGAAGCAGGGGCTATGGAGTACTTAGAACTTGGTCAGACATTGAAGATGCCAAGGTCATTCACTCCAGCCATCCCGGGTCATCTTGACTTTTGTCTTGCCACTGGACTTGGATGACAGAAAGAAAGGGGGAGACTGATGACTTAGTGAAGCTTTGCCTCACTTAAATTCAATTCACTCAATAGTCAAGGCATCACCCCCATGATGTCAATGATCCTCTTTGGAAAAAAAGGATGAACAGTAATATTTTGCATGTATTCTGTATTGTGTTATTATGTACATGTTGTCTCCCCTATTTGAATGTAAGCTTCTTGAGGCCAAGAGCTGTGTTTGCCTCTCTTTATATCACCAGAGCCTAGTATGAGGCTAGGCACACTGTAGGTGCTTAAATAAAAGTTTCTTGATGGAATGTGGCAAGCTTTTATCTCCCTTCCCTAGTGGAAACAATATGCAAACAGTTAAGTAAATACAATAGAGATACAAAGTGAATATAACGCTTAAGAAACCACAGCATGCAAGTAAGTAAATACAAAAGAGATATAAAGTGAATCAAAATTCATAAATCTATCAGAGGAAACAACATGTGCTCAGACAAGTAGATACAAGGTAACACCATGGATAGAGCACTACAAGGGATGTTAGAAGCCATTCTGCTGAGGAAACAAATAGAGGTAAAGAGATTAAGGGACTTGTCGAAGGTCATGTTGTTCATTTAAAAAAAAAAATGGGCCAGTTCCTCTGATTCCAAACCAGTGGACTTTCTGCAGGGCACAGTAAATACAAGGCAGTTCTAGGAAGGAGACATTGGTAACTAAAGGGACTGGGAAAGGCCTTGTGCTTGTAGGGCAGCCGAGCTCTGAAGAAAAGAGGAATTCTAAAAGGAATATCATTGCCACCCTAAGTGATATGGTGGACAAAATGCTGACTCTGGGTGACCTCATTTGGGGTTTGATTGGCAAAAATCCTGGAGTGGTCCATCATTTCGTTCTCCAACTCATTTGACAGACGAGGAAACTAAGGCAAACAAGGCCAGAGTGAAACCTAGGAAGATAAGTCTTCTTGAATCCAGGTTGGGCACTGTATCCCACCTAACTGTGATGAGGAAAAACCAAGTTCAAATTTGGCTATTATCATTATTCCAGAATGAGGTCCTGTGAAAAAGCATGCAGTTAGGAGATGGAAATGGTAATGAAATGCCACAATAGTCCGACCTGGCTGAATCCTAGGGTACAAGAAGTGGTGCAAGACTGGAGACAGGCTGTGGATGCCCCCCAAATGAAAAGGAATTTGTACTGGATCTTAGAGGCAACAGGGAGCCATGGGAGTTTACTGAGCAGAACAGTGACCTAGGATCAGACATATAAGTCTAGAGCCAGGAATGTCCTCAGCCACCTTCTAGTCCAAATCCTTCCATTTGACAACTTAGGAAACTGAGAATCCAGGAGATAAGTGTTTTGCCCAGGTTGACAGGATGGTGGCAGAATCTGAGGCGACATCTGAACCTAAGTAAAGATACTGCAGTGGTAGAGCTTTGGCTCCGCAAAGGTATGCGTGGTTCACTTAGAGAGGGAAGGGGCCGGAGACCACTTAGGAGGCGGCTTCAACAACAGTCCAAGCAGGAATAGGGCACGAGTGGGCCCCCAGTGGAGGACGCAGTGCTCTGCCTCCCATGAGGGACATCCTGCGGGTATAGTGGACCGGCCCACGACTAAGTTCCGAGATCGCGCGCTGGACACGTGTGACCCGGAGCGGAGCGCGCCGCGCGTGGACACATTCTTGTCGCGGGGGCGGGGGGAAAGGGGTAGTCGAGGGCAGTATTGGCTCTGGGGAGGGGGCCGGGGCGCTGGCGCTACAGCTCCCAGCGCCCCGCCGGGCTACTGCCCCTTTAAGGCCCCGAAGGCCCCGCCCCCGCAGTGAAGTCAGCGCGCTCGCGTGCGCGTGACGCGCTGGTTGCCGCAGAGACGCCCCGCCCCCCGCGCGGTGCTGCGGAACCAGGAGCCCCGGGCGGCGGCGGCAGCCGAGGCTGGACAGGCGGCCAGGGGCGAGGGAAGGACAACGACGACGACGACGAGCGCGGGCCGGACCGAGCTGAGGCGAGAGCGGCCGCTGCAAAGCGGGCCAGCCGCACGGACGCGCGCGGGGCTCCAGACATGGTGCTGATCAAGGAGTAGTGAGTGTCCGGGGCCGGCGGCCGGCCGGCGCGGGGACCCCCCGGGACGAGGGCGGGGGCGCGCGCCAGAGGGAGCCCAGGCCGCGCGTGCAGGGGGCGGGGGCGCGCGTGCGGAGGTGCCCGGAGTGCGCGCGTGCCAGGACGGGAAGGGGCGGGGGGGGGGGGCCGTCTGGATGGGGCTGACCTAGGCACTGGGGCTGGGGGCTGGACCACTGGAGGGGTCCAGTGCCCAGGGGTTTGGAGACCCTCGCAGATGGGGAGGGCGACACTGAGGAGGAAGCTGATAAGAGCATGGGAGTGGGTACTGAGGGCCAGGAAGGGGATGAGGGCACCGAAGGGGGAGAGGGTGCAGATGAGGGGGATGGGAACACTAAAGGGGGGGAAGGGGTGCTTAGGACCAGGAGGGGAGTCGGGGCACCGAAAGGGAAGGGGATGCTAAGGGCCAGGAAGGGCATGGGGGCATTGAAGAAGGAAGGGGATGGTGATGATGATGATGAGGGGGATGGGAGCACTGAAGGGAGGGAAGGGGTGCTGAGGGCCAGGAAAGGCTGGGGGGAGGGTGCTGGGAGGGATGGGGGAAGTGGGGTGGGGACTTTGGACTGAAGAGTCAGGAAAGCTATGGTGGGGGAAGGGGAAGAGGTCTTTCAGGAGTTGGGAAGGGGTGATGGGAGGAAGTAAGGGGGTACCTTAAAGGGCAAAGGGGGCTGTCCATTGGGGTCTTGAGAGGTCAGGGTTGGCTTTTGTACTCTTGGGATGGAGACTAGGGACTGATTGGTTTCAACCAAAGGAGGAATAAAAGAGCAGATAGAGAAATATCTTGGCAGAGAGATCGGAGGTGACCTGGCAAGTACTGGGAGGGTGGGGAGGGAGGCTGATTGAGGTGAACCAGGGAAGGGTCTGGATTGACAGGAAAGGCTTGTGGGTCTTGGGTTAGGCAGACCAAAAGAGGTTTGGTGGGGAGGTATCCCAAAGGCAAAGGGGAGATTGGGGTCACAGAGAAGGATGGGTGGGAGGAGTTTATGGGTAAAGATGGCATGATAGAGCAGGACTTTTAGGGGTCATGGGAGGTCAGGAGAGATGATAGTTTGAGGAGCTGGAGGGGTGACAAGGAAAGATATTGGGAATAATGGGGATGTTGGAAGACAATCAGCAGGGTAAAGGAATTTAAGTGGGGGGGAGGGAGTTGGCAGAGATTGAAGGGTTGAGGATGAGATTCCTAAGCCCTGTGCTCTGAAGAGAATAAGGGGAGGGAGGGAGGGACAAAAATATAGTTCCCAAGACTCTGGGAGAGGTTCCTTGATGCAGGTGGCTTGTTGAGAGATGATACAACCCATATCTATCCCTGCCCCATAGGAATGAGAAGGGGGAGTCCTTATATGGTGTTGAAGTAAGCAGCAGCATCCTTGGTGTTCATGGTCCTTGTGGGTACTTTAGGGAAGGGAAGGGAGTCTTTGCCTGGAACCACTGGGAACAGATATGGTGATGAGGGTATTAAAATTCTCAGGTCTCCTAGGCATTGGGAACGATATTCCTACTATCCTGAGTAAATGTCACAGGGCCATCTTTAAAGATGATGGATGGGGGAATTGGAGACAGTTTTAAGACAACTGCCTCATTGGAAGGGGAGAGCCAGGAGGGCTGTTTGAGACAAGTGTCCCCAAGGAGTCTAGGAATGACTGATGCTGAGGAAGTGAGGAGCTGGTACAGCTTGGTCAGGGATCTTCCTAGGTAGATGTGGTGGGATGTGTGAGTCTTTGGGTGCTTCCCTTCCCTCTGGGGGAGAGAGGTGCTGCTGGGTTCTTAATAAGCTCCGACCCTAAGTTTATGGAGAGTGTAGTACAAAGGGGAGACGCTGGTGCTGTGGATGGTAAGAGACGAGGGACCTAAAAGTCATCCAAGAAGGGGCAAGACTTTGTCAGCATCCCCCAACCCCAGGGCTTTGCAGACTTGGGACTGGGCTCCTATAGTGTCCGCAGGGGCAGTACACTCTTTGAGATTTACAGTCTGACTGTGTAGAAGATGAGAAGGTGGAAAATGTTTCCTTGGTTATTTTTTTCAGGAGAGAGGGAGGCACTCTGGTAACTTTGGGATTTTAACTCTTCATGCCCAGGCTGCCAGCCTTTCTCCTGGTCCCTCCCTGCAGGAATCTGCAGTCAGCTGCAGTTTGGAGTTTGGTAGGAAGGGCAAGCCTGGAAGGGATCCGAGCTCTTTGGGAAGATGAGTTCCCTCCATTTGTTCTTTGATCTCCTGTGATTTGAAGGGCCCAGTGCAGCAGCACTCACCCACCCATTTACATTTCCTTCTAGATGTGTGCCCTGCCTGTGTTTATGTGGATGCGTGTGGGCTTGTGTATGTGGGTGCACTGGTGGCTCAGAGGAGGAGGGGTCTGGGATACTTTGCCATAACTGCAGTGCTGCCGCTCTTGAGAAGGGTGAGAGTGAAGGTCACGCTAGCAGGCTGTGATTGGAGTCTCCAGACCTGATGTTCTGTTTCCTTTGTTGTCCTCTCTGGAGCTGGGAAGGTGGCTTCATTTCCAGGTAGCAGCAAAGAGAATAGATGGCTTTTGAGCAGTTCTGGATCATCCTGGTAGGAATGAACTCAGACAAACCTACCTGTTTCTGGCAGAATTCAGGGACCTGATGCTCTCAAAGTCTGCCATAGATGTTTCTGATCATTCCTCAAACAGGAGTCCTCATGGTCTGATTTCAAAGGTTTGTTGTTTTCTAGGAAGTTTCTTTGGAGGATGTGGGAATTCTCTTCCCAGAATTAAGAGCCATTTCTATGGTGTTGGCTTTCTCTGAGGAGAGGGAAGTGTCAGCAGCAATCTCCAATAAACTGCATTATTTAAGTTACTTGAGTCGTTTTGGGCTGTTTATCTATCTAGCAGCTGAGGCTCTGAGCCATCTAGTTTAGCCTACCATTCTTGTTTGATGCTTTAATCTTGGTTCATTATCCCCCCAAACCCTGTATTTGCTTCTCACATTCTCTGGAGGCCCTAAGTGGAGGAACCGAGTGTTGACTGGTCTGGGGTGTGGGGCAGGATTTGAGAAATGCTATACAGGAAGGAGAACTTCATTGTTGGAGCTTAACTAGACATCTGCCTGGTGCAGCAGGGTTTCAGTGGTTATGGCTGGGCCCTAGAAAACGAAAGCCAAACTGGCCTCCATAACTGACTTGCTAGGTCTAAGCACATGCTGCCCATTACCTAGTTATTGGCTTCCAGCAGCCTTCCCCTTGAAGTAGACATTGGGCTTCTCTGCATCAACAAGGAGATTCCACTTGAAAAGAACTTTATAAACCTCAAAAAGGCTAAGAAATGTGAGCCCTACAAGATGCCTAGAAAAGCATAGGGGGCTACTGGTTTGGAGTTACTTGGTAGGTAGGTTTTAGCTGGTGTGAGAATTTCCTCCAGGCTTCCAGCTTCGTTGTGTTCAACCACTGACATCCTCACTAGCAGGGTGGGAGAAGCAAGCAAACCCAAGTGATTAGTTTGGGTGCTTCTGGACAGCTCTTGGAAGGTGGATCCCACAGGTCGGTACAACTCCTGGGGAGACTTTGCTTTAGCTGTATCGTGGTCTTCTTTCAATGTGATTGATTGAGTAATTGGTAGAGATATTTGGTTAGTGAATGTTTGACGAGTCCACTAAGACATTTGATTTGTCTCTATTCTGCAGCTTTGAGAACTAACCGTAGGGACTGCACAGTGGACAGAGAGCCAGGTCTGGAGATGGGAGGTCCTGGGTTCAAATGTGGCCTCAGACATTTCCTAGCTGTGTGACTCTGAGCAAGTCACTTAACCCTCATTGCCTAGCCCTTACTGCTCTTCTGCCTTAGAATCAATACTAATACAGAAGGTGAGAGTTTAAAAAAAACAAACTTAAAAAAAAAAGGGAAGTAGCAGAGAGCGCTGCTGAGCTTTTTGGTTGGAGTGTCCGCAAGTAGAGCAGGCTGCATTCGCTTGATTTCAGAGCTGGTGCCCTTGGGCATCGATCGGTAGTAGAGGATTCATTATCTAAGAAATCTGAACTCCAGGCTCTGACCTCAGGGAGTCTCTGGGTTCTGAATGGCTTGAGCCACTGCATCATGCCTAAGGCTGCCTCTTCTATTTAGATCAAGCTTATCGATCACATACTTGGGGTAGGAGGTCCCCCTGGACCTGGCAGTGGCAAAGGAGGCTGGCAGGAGTGGTTCTGAGGGTGTCCAAGATGAGGCTTTTAGAAGGTCACAGTGTACCTTAGACTGTGATCTCCCTGAGGGCAGAGAATGCTCTTGTGGACTTCTTTTACAGCACTGTGCCAAGTAAATGGGCTCCTTCTGAAATCCTTTTGGATGCTGATCTGAAAGTCTGGTACAGCCTGCAGCTGATCCCTTGTTTTCCCTCTCTTACAGTCGAGTTGTCCTGCCTGTGTCTGTTGATGAGGTAAGTCCTTTTTCCTGATCTCCACTGTGGGTTGTTTTTTTTTAAGTGTTTCCCTTTGGTCAGCTAAGTTGGAGCTCTTACCACTCAGGCTGATGCCTTCCCTGCTGCCAACTTGATTTGCACTTTGTCCAAAAGTCAGAATAAGCAGTGCTCATTTTGACTGTCACCGGACCAGCTTCGGTCTCTCATTCTACAAGGGCTTGACCTGAGTGCCCTCCTGACTTGGCCTCGAGCTAACCAGGTGCACCAGGTGGTTTTTCATTCCTAAAATAAAGATGGCCTGTTTTTACTGGGTTTGGGATAATGGAACGACACCTCCTCAGGTGCATCCTTGGTTCACTCGAACAGTAAGTCTCCCATAGATGTCAGTTGCTTAGGGAGCCTCTAGGAGTTCTTTGTGAAAAGAACGTGTAAAGACCCTCCAGGCTCCCCAAGGCCTCTGATGGTGAAATTAAGATGTGGAAGTCTGCTGAGAGAAGAGAATGAAAACCACCATGGTTTACCCAGCTGGCTTCTGGTTATGGCCATGTAGGCAGAGTGCTGACTCATCATTGGTCCTCTCTCAGACCTGTCACCAGGTCCACCTCACCTGTCTTTCCCTGAATGTGACTCCTCTCTCCTCCCAGGAAGAAGCTCCCTCCCTCCCACTCCTTGCTTTGTGCTTCTCACCTCTTCCTCCCAGCTTGGAGCAGCGCTTTATTTAACGTAACTTGCCTCGTTACTGCTTTCTATTCCCCTGGAGAATAGAAGCCCAGCCCAGCCTGGGAGCCCCAAGGGGGGTGGTGGTGGAGTTGGGGGTCAGTTGTAGGAGCTTGTTTCCTAGTGCTGTCTTCTCTCAGAACCCCACCCTTCCTTACCTTTGGATGATATTTATCATAAGAGTTTCTGACTGATAATAAACTGCTTTATACATATAAAATAATACTTAAACAAACAGACAACAAAAACCAACAGGCAGGCAAAAAAAAAAAAGAAGATAACTTTTTATCTTCAGAAAGTGTCCTGTCTTAGGTCCAGCTTCCATGCACCATGAAAGGAGTGAGAAGTACTAATCTGACCCTCCCAGAGGACTGTGCTCACTGCCAAACTACACAAATGAGAAGCATTGTGGGAAACTTAGAAATAGACCCAAGGAGAGGGATGTAGCCATTCACAGAGGACAAGGGCTCTGAAGGGGGGAGGTTAGGGCAGGGATTCTTACAAGGGCTCCATGGATAGATTGGGGGGTGGTCTGTGAACTTGGACAGGAATACACATACCTTCTTGATTTCAATAGGATTAGTTTCCTTTGTAATTCTGTGTCTTTTATATTATGCATTTAAAAACATGATTCTAAGAAGGGATCCATAGGCCTTCCTGGATGGACTGCTTCCAAAGGAGCCCACAGCACCTCAAAAGTTTAAGAACTCCATTGGATTAAGAGAATGGCAGGGTAAACCTGGAGGAGAGATGGGGTACTTAATGATTGATTGCCTTCACATACGTTCACATTTCCTCATCAGAATATCATGATAAGCTGTTGTTCAATTCTGCAAGAAGAATTGTGTCGCCTTAGCTTGTGACCCAAGGATTTTGGTTAAGACATAAAGACACGTGTCCTTTTAGCACTGGACGCATGGCAGAGAGTGCTTTTGGAATTGCCTCCATCTGAAGGGGAGCAGTAGCCTAGGTGGCCTCTGGGATTTCTCTGAGATGGCCGTAGCCAAGCCTCAGGCCAGCACCAGAGGGGCCTTGAACCCTGGACTGATAGGGGTTAACTTTCTGAGGGCACCCTGTGCTCACTTGACTTCAGGACTTTGCTTTCTCCAACTGAAATAGCAAGGGTTGACCTTCGAAGCAGGAGGTCACAGCATGGGAACCATTAGTGTCCAGGGCACAGTTCTGGGTATACTTCCCCATAGCATGGCATGGACTTCCTTCTGTGTAGAGGCTCTTCCTGAAATACCAAAGCTCTCTCATGGCACATTGGAATCCTTTTCTTCAGGGTGGGACTCCTCTTCCCTGATGGAAGCTTTAGGATTTTTTCCAGCTTATTGATGCCACAACTCAGAGGATTTGACTCTGCCCTAGAGCTTCTGGTTCCTCTGAAGCCTAAGTCATAGGGAGCTCTGATTAAGATCATAGGATTCTAGATTTAGGGTCAAGAGTCCAACTCTGTCACCTTATAGATGAGGAAAATGAGGCACAAAGCAATATCCAGGGCCCCGAGAGCCAAGATTTGAACCCAAATCCTCTGACACCAAGCCCAATGCTCTTCCTATACCCCTGCTACTACCCAAAAGCTAATTGTTATGTGGGGCCTGATGCTGGTGGATCAAAGATGCCTTCTCCTTGCATTTACTCACTTTTACCTATGAAAGCATTTGGTTCTATCTGTTGGAGTAAAAAAAGGGTTAAACGTTAAAAAAAACAGTCCAGGTTGGCGTGAGAAGGCAGTATCAGCCTGAGGCTGAGCTGGCCAAGCACACTTGGGGTTTGGTTTGAGAGGAGGTGATGCTCAGGATAGGAGTAACAAACTAGAAATGATGCAGGGCTGCCTGGAGGGGAGGAGGGAGAGAGGGTAGGACCTCCTTTTTGCTCACCCACAGACATCGTGAACCCTCACTTGGAGAACTTGAGAAAGTCCTGAACGGAAAGAATAAGGAAGCACAGGTTAGCCTGACCTTGGAAGAAGCAAGAACTCTTTGAGACCAGAATCCTTTGTCCCATCCTGACCCCGTGGATTTAGCTTAGCATCTTGTGGCCCCCACGTGTGTGTTCTGAAGTGATCGTAGGGCAGGAACTTGGATTTATAAGCTTGAGGAAAGTGGTAAGAAGACCTTTATAGCCTGATTCAGCCCTCTTGGGGGTGGGGGTCGGGGGGAGAATTGCCATCTGGATGTTTGAGCATTCCATCATCTCTGAGGAGCTTGGCGTTTCCTAGGAAGAGTGGCTTCGTGTGCTGTAACATGACCCTCATACTGTCAGGATCTTTTCCTTCCTGCTTAGGTTGGTTTTTTAACTTCATTTAATTTTTTTCAATGAACAAAGATCTATTTTCTCGCCTTCTCCACTGAAAATGCAAAACTGAAAGACCTCGTAACAAATAGGCAGTCAGGCCAAACACATTCTCCCATTGGCCATGTCTACAAATGCCTCTCTCTTCTGTACCCTGAATCCATTCCCTCTGACAGGATCGGACTTCACTCTTCATGGGTCCTCTGGATCCGAGCTGGCCGTGGCTCTAGTTCTTCAGTCTTTGGAGTTGTTTCTTTACGGTGCTGCCATTACCATGTACATGTTTTTCCTGGTTCTGCTCATTTCTGTCTGCATCAGATCACTCAAGTCTTCCCAGGCTTTTCCAACACTGTCCCTTTATGGCACAGTCATCATCTGGCCTGGTTCACTTTCGAGGCAAACGTTCCTAGGGCTGCCCTTCCCTGGGTGTGTCGGCTGCCGGCGCCCATCTGATGGGGGGAGGGGGGAGGAGGCCTGCCCTTTGCCCTCGTGGGGAGTGTAGTGTGGTTTCACTTCTCCTCTCCAAAGACGTCTCCAAGGCTCCCTCTCTTTTCGGGTGCCCAGCCTCGCTCGGCTGTGTGGGTGGAATGAGCAGCTGGCCCTGTTTTTTATGTGCTTCAGAGTTGTGTGTTCGCCCTTGTCCCCCACCCTTCTCCTGTAATAGGATTGCTAAATACAGCAGAGTTCCTGTTTTTCTTAGCTAAATTTTGAAGCCCTGCTTTGGGATAAGGGAACAGAACTCCCAGACAGGAATGTGGACTTTGTAGGCCTCGAGGACCCAGTGGTTTAGAAACTGACCTCCTCCCTCCAGGCTTACTGGATGTGCTGTTTAAGAGCCTTCCCATGTGAGCCTGGCGGCCTTAACAGAGCTGGGAGAGCTCTCGGACCAGGTTCTTCCCTACGGACTCCTTCTCCCCCCTGAATCCCCTGGACTGGAGCTTGTGGAGGCTGAGTCTTATTTACCAGGCTGCATTACTAGTACCGCCTTCCCTTGTCTCTTTGGGATTATAGGATCAGAATATCAAGGGAGATTAAAGGGGGAAGATGCCAACCCAACAGGCTGATCCTCTTAAAGCCTGACCTTTAACTCCTGCCACTGAAGAGGGACCAAATGAATGAAACACTGTTACTAAAGGAGATTAGTCTGTGCCTGGGGAATCCTGTCCCCAGCTAGTCCCATCAGGCCAGCCATGACCCTGCAGACCCTTGAGAGCTGACCCAGGCCATGAATGTTCTCACAGCTCCTCCCGAGACACCTTTCCAGCCAGACTCTCCTCTCTTCAGTGTGTGTCTCAAGCAGAATCTATAGTTTGTCACAGAGCTCCCTGGCAGTGCTGACGTTGCTTAGGACTGGCAAAGCTGGGGTGGCTGGCCCTTAACCAGGATAAGGGATTGGAGGAAGGTTCTCTGGGATTAATCGGCCGGGCTCCTGATCCTTCTGAAGCCACTCTTGGCTTTTTCCTCCATTTTCTCCTGAAACTCTGGATGTTGGGGGTCAAGGTGGGGCTGCCTTTCAGCTTAGCCCAAGTGTTGGGCTGAGGTCCCCACTTTCTTGCTGAGCCCTTTTCCAGGGGTTGCCCTCTCTCCTGGTATGTTAGCTCAGGGTAAAGTGATCAGCCACTATTTCAGCTGCTATGGTTTTTGCTGTTACAGACAGTAGCATCACTGCCAACTACCCAGTGATATCTATTCCTTCTCTCCTCATCTGAGAAGAGAAGGAAATTCTAAGTCCTTTTTTCCTGAAAGGGATACAAGAGGAATCTCTTGTTTTATTTCCTTACTACTTCCTCTCCCCCCCAACCCCCCAATACTGCACACAAATGACTGGCCTTCCTTTCTTAGTTATCCTCCTTATGGCAGCTTTATTACTGGCTTGGCCAAAGCAGAGATCATTTAATGTAGGAGATGGGTGCTTGCTGAATGTGTCCATTTTCCTCCCTCATTCTCTCCTCTACCCCCTTTGCAGGTCCCCTTTAGAGAGGAGGATAGAAGGACTGAGGTGTAACTAATCACTACCGAAGCTTCATGATGGCAAGAGAAAGCCTTGCCCAATGTAGCCTGTGACCGTAGGAAAGGGACACTAGGCATTTGCCACCTCCTCAGTGCCAGCCAAAAGGATGTACAACCTGCGAGTCCTAGCTCATGGGACTATGCTATTCCAGAAAGCGGAGAGGCACTTTAGTGTCATCTAGCAAGACCTCAGGAATTTGGAAAAGGACTAGGAGACTTATTTGCTGCTGGGGGTATTCTTGGGGCACCTTTCAGGATGAGGAGGAGCCTGACACTGGAGACCAAAAAGAGGTGTGTCAGGTGGGAAGGACTTATTGCTTTTATAGAGCCCTTTGGTAAGATGCGAGGACTTGGGGTTCTGTTGAAGTGGTTGGAGTGAGGCTCTGCCAGAGCCTGGAGTTAACTCTAGGGAGATCCTCTAGGGCAGATGCTGGCTTGATCACCAGGAACCTATTCACCAGGTGGTGTTTCAGAATCAAGTGAGATCCCGGTCCTTGTTGTTCCCTGGTCAGCCCTGGTAGATTATTTGAGAAATAGGAAGGATGGAATGAGTGAATTGTCCGCTGAGATACCTAACCACTACATGGCATATGTGCCAACTTTAGAGTCTGTGGGGCAACTCATCTCAGTTACTTGGGAAGAACTCTTGGCAGGGCCCTTGTTGAACTCTTGAATGACTTGGATGGAACATTCACCAGCCATGTGGGCTTGCAGCATGATCTGGTTAGATAGCCTTTTGCATTTCTGTGCACAAGGAACTAGATTGTGTTAAATTGCTGAGAAGCCGTGACCCCTAGGATAATTCCTGTTTCTCTGTTCCTTCAGTATCAAGTAGGACAGCTGTATTCGGTGGCAGAGGCCAGCAAAAATGAAACAGGTGGTGGTGAAGGTGTGGAGGTCCTGGTGAATGAACCCTATGAGAAGGATGGCGAGAGAGGCCAGTATACCCACAAGATCTACCATTTACAGAGGTAGGTGGAAACGAGTGGTAGCTCCATGAGTCTGGTGGGAGCCTTAGGAGGACTCTGCCTAGTCCAATGAGAGAAGCAATTCTGGGGTCATCTGAATGACTTTGGGCTCTTTCTGCTTTCGATTGGCTGAAGGGAGTGGGAATTTAGAGTGGGGACTGGAACTGAATTTTTAATCAAAAGCATGAACCCCCATTATTTCCTGAATTAGGAACAGTACCTTCTGCAGAGGCGAATAAATGGTTGTGGAATTTGAATTGAATTGCTTAAAACTAGGAGATTCTTTTCAAAAATGTTGATCAAACCAGTCTGAACTGGACCTGGCTCTCAGAATTATTCTAAAGCTTTCAAATTGGAATAAATCCAATGCTGAATCGATCATTTCTAAGCTGAATCTAAATTTATTCCATTTGGTTCAGTTCCTGATTTAAAGTGGTCTAGCTTCTGGAACAGTGATCTAAATGTGCCAACCCAAGGCTTGGCAGCACCCAAGGCAACACACGTGGTAGTGGGATGATTTTGAGGGGTAGAGCCAGGACTAGTCAGTTGGTCCTAGACAAGATTTATGAAGTAGGTTAAGTGTATCTTTGGTGCCCTCACACTTTCCTGATCAATGCCCTTCCTCCTTCTCCTAAGCATTTCTCCCCACCCTTTGACCCTCAAGGGCTTACCACAGTGACATAGTAGAAGGGCCAACAGACTTGTAGTCAAAAGACCTAGATTCCATCACTGACTGGCCATATGACCTTGGGAAGTCACTAACCTCAGTTTTCCTTTCTGTAAAATGGACACAGTATTTCTATTATCTCACAAAGTTGCGAAGAAAGTACGGTGCAGACTATAAAGTGCTTTATAAGTGAGGCTAGAGCTTGTGCCCCTATCTTGCTCTTACTTCCTTTATGGACCTCATAACTAAGGCGGTGCTCTTTGATTACAAGGTGTGATGCTAATATCTCAGCCTTCTCCCTTCTTTCTCTCTACAGTTCTATAGATTTCTAAAGATAGACTTGAGGAGTGCTAGTTATTTCAGAACTGTGTTGGGAGCGCATATGGGATTTGCTTGGTTCTCAGGTGACTCTTGCTAGTCCCTCTCCTCGACCGTGATCCCACCCCAGTAGCATACAGTTGTAAAGGAGAGAGCCTGATGTTTTCACTCACTCTCTTATTCACAAGGATGTGAGTAAAGGAATATTTGGCATATTCCAATCTACAAAAAGTTGCTGACCCTTTTCTTTTTTAATCTATGTCTTGGGTTATCTCTGAAGTCTTGTTTCAGACCTGAGGTTCTCAAGCTGTTGTAGCCAGTATCCTAAAGTGTGGATGAGTTGTCAGCTAAAGATCCATGCCCTGCTCAGCCATTCCTAGGAGTAGGAGTCGAAGAACTGAATAAGACAGAATGTTGTTGGGGTTTTTTTAAACCCTTACCTTCAATCTTAAAATCAATACTGTGTATTGGTTCCAAGACAGAAGAGTGATAAGAGCTAGGTAGTAAGGTTAAGTGATTTGCCCAGGGTCACACAGCTTGGAAGTGTCTGAGGTCAGATTTGAACCCAGGACCTCCCATTCTAGGCCTGGCTTTCAATCCACTGAGTCATCCAGCTGCCCCCAAAAGAATGTATTTACTAGCATGTACACAAACCTTAACTTTCCAGGATCATCACACCATCATCTCCAAAATAATGGATAGAATTAGCCACATTAAAAGAACAAGAACATAAGACATATGGATCCCACTTCCCTTGGGCTATTCCAAACTGGAGTAGAAGGTTTTACTTCATGCCAGCCCCCCTGGCACACTGCTGGGCTGTAAGATCCTTGAGGATTAGGTTCTGTTTGCTTTGTATTTGTGCCTGTAGTTTCTTTCACCTTTCTTTCTAGAGTATAATTCATGTCACGATGCTTCCTTGGCTTTTCCTGTGGTGGGTTTTTTATTTTTCTACTGCCTGTTGAGTAAAGTCCAAACACCTTAGAATAACATTCAAGGTCCTCCATGGACTGACTCCAACTTACCTTTTTCTCTTTCTCTCTCCATGTAGCTTCTCTACATTCCAACTGACTATCCTCTGTTTTCTACATACGTCACATGCTTAATGACTTTTGTGCCTTCCATATGCTCCCTCCCCATCTCTCCCTGAGGAAATTCTGTCCACCCTTCAAGGCCAGAACAAATGTCACTAACATGTAGCTTTCCCAGATGCTCCTCCAACTAGAAGTGATCGCTCTCTTCTGTTTCCTCCACATGTGGTCTTACCCCATGAGGTGTTGCATCATGGTGGATGGATGTTCATGTCTTATGGTCCCTTTTCTATTATCAGTTCCTTGATGGCATAAACCATCGGTTTCTTCTTTTGGGGCTGGAGTGCCCAGTGTAATGCCTCACACACAGTAGGAGCTCAATACTTGTTGAATTGAATCCCAACCCCTTGAATCCCTAGAACCATGCTCTGGAACCAAGAAGAACAAACCATGTTAAGTAAATGCAGGTGGCCCAGAGGCCAGTGTGCTGTTGAAGGCTTTGGCAGAGGAGTAGTGCTGAGGCAATCACCTTATTCTTCATCTGGTTGTGGGTTAGGCATTGGGCATGGATCTGGGGAAGCAGATTCTGTTGAGGCACGTGAGCTCTTGTGTTCTAGGGTCAGGTGATCTGGGTTCTCAAGGTAATGACTCTTCACAGGAAGATGAAGCTGTGCTCCGAAGGATCTACCGTAAAAGTCCGCTCTCTTCTTCCTCTCTCCTTCCTTTCCCCTATCCCCCACTACAGCAAAGTACCGACGTTTGTTCGAATGCTGGCCCCAGAGGGAGCCCTGAATATCCATGAAAAAGCGTGGAATGCCTACCCCTACTGTAGAACAGGTGAGTATAGGAAGGACTAGTAGCTAAGGAGGGAACGTTAGGGAAGGCGGGCAGAGATGAGGGTGCAGCCAGGAAAAGACACCCAGGAAAAGGTTGGGGCTAGAGGCTGACTTGTGGACCATTATTGGTTGGTTAACATTACGTAGACAAGTAGGTAGGTAGGAACTACCAGAATAGTCATGACCAGTAGTCGTCCTTTTGGGGATGGTGCATCCTGAACCCTGGGTGAATTTGAGACGTTTTTGTTTGATAAGAAGCTATAGGTAAGCCCCTGAGAGGCAATTCCTTGTCTGGACTTGTATTGCAGGTTAAAGAGAGAGGCAAAAGAAGAGGTGATATGAGTTGGGGAATATTTTGTTTATATCTCTTCTTTTAAGAACAGATAATGTGGGGGCAGCTGGGTGGCTCAGTGAATTGAGAGCCAGGTCTAGAGGTGAGAGGTCCTGGGTTCAAATCTGGCCTCAGACACTTCCTAGCTGTGTGACCCTGGGCAAGTCACTTAACCCCCATTGCCTAGCCCTCACCACTCTTCTGCCTTGGAACCAATGCACAGTGTTGACTCCAAGAAGGAAAGTAAGGGTTTAAAAAAAAAAGCTAAGGATTAAAAAAAAAAAAGAACAGATAATGTGGTGACCCGAGGGTTTGAGGTAACCATTGTGTACACAGTGGACCACCGGATGTACATGTCTCTGTCCAGTGGAAAGAGCCCTACTTGTGGCCTGACCACACACGTGGATCTAAATTAGGATATGGGACTGTGGGCACTCTGGAACCACAATAATTGGGGAGCAATCTGATCTTGACCTTGGTCAGCTCTGTGTCTAGGATATTCCTGGAAAGGACAAGGGTCCTCTTTAAGGGCTTTTGGGCATGGGGGTAGGGAGGCAATTTGGTTTAGGTCTTCCAGTATCCTCCTAGAGTGGTTCAGGATCTTCTGGGGCTTTCCCTGTTTTTCTACACCTCTGGCCTGGCCTGTGGCCACCATATACCAGCCCTAATCCACAACTCCAGGCAGTAATTCCATCTGGGCATCCAGATACTCGTATTCATGTGGACTGGGGCAAATACTGTCTTTAAGTATGTTTTCCTGGTCCTGGTGGCATGGTAACTCATACTGGTTTGTGCCTTCCTGGATTACCCTTTTTTTAATTTTATTTTTTTATTTAAACCCTTACCTTCTGTCTTGGAGTCAATACTGTGTACTGGCTCCAAGGCAGAAGAGTGGTAAGGGCTAGGCAATGGGGGTGAAGGGACTTGCCCAGGGTCACACAGCTGGGAAGTGTCTGAGGCCAGATTGGAACCTAGGACCTCCCTCTCTAGGCCTGGCCCTCAATCCACTGAGCTACCCAGCTGCCCCCCCTGGATTATTCTAATGTTCGTATATAGCATGTAGATGCATGCAGAGCCCAAGTCTGTGGATTTGGAAAGTACAAGGGTGACAGGATAGGAGCTCTTCCTTTCTGGAGTCCTTGGCCCCTGGCTGCAGAGGTAGGGTGGAACATGGGCATGACTTAGGGAATGATGCCTCTCCAGATGGACTCTTAGCCGGGTGAGGTCTCCAGAGGAAACACCCAAATCCAGAGTTCACTATTGTGAACAAAAATGAGTCAGAGGATATCATCACGTCAGCCTAGCCAATGGGCAGATAGTGACTGTATCCTTGGAAACGAGGCTGTGCACACTTTCTTAAAGATGATATGCAACGTGTCTGGGTGTGTCTGGTCTTGGGCCAAAGGTAAATTTCCCTGGCCCACAAGAACGTCATACCAGGCAAGTTAGTAAGTTGAGCCAGTGTGGCATGGAACAGTCCATGTTCTTTGCTGGAAATGAATGTTGTGGGCTGCTACTCCTCTCCAGGGCCACTCCTCTGGGCACGGCACTCTGTCAGCCCCGGCACAGATGTGTTTAAGACAGTGTGGACTGGCATTTTGCTTACCTTCTGGAGGTCTTTAATTTCACCAATTCAATTCAACAACAAAAAAAAAAACACCTACTGTGTGTAATGCCTTGTGCTAGGCTTTGGGGTGACAAAGAGAGGGCATAAGCCCTGGTGCCAAGGACAAGACATGTAAACAAATAATTGCTATGCAAAAAGTGCCAAGATAAGTACCAAGTGGAGAAGTGTACACTTTTCCCTCTTGGGTGGTGTCAGGGAAGCCTTTGTGGAAGAGGTGTCCCCTGAATGGGGCCTTGGAGATGGAGATTTCAGTAGGTGAAGGTGGAGGAGAGAGGGCTTCACACCTATAGAGTGGGCAAAGGCCTGGAGCCTGGAGATCACAGGACAAGAAACAAGAGTAGATGGAGAAGAGAGGGGCCCAGTGTAATAGTGTAGTATACATGAAGAGGATAATAGGTGTTTATTAAGCACCTGCTCTGTGTACAGTCCTGTGTCAGGGCCTGAGAGGATAAAAACACAAATGGAATGAATGGTCTTTGCCCACAAGGAGCTTCCATTCTATTGGGGAAGCACAATACACATGCATGTGAGTGAGTGAGTGTGTGTGTGTGTGTGTGTGTGAGTGTGAGTGTGAGTGTATGTGAGTGTGTGAGTGAGTGTGTGTGAGTGAGTGAGTGTGAGTGAGTGAGTGTGTGAGTGTGTGTGAGTGAGTGTGTGTGTGAGTGAGTGAGTGTGTGAGTGAGTGAGTGTGTGTGAGTGAGTGAGTGTGTGTGTGAGTGAGTGTGTGAGTGAGTGTGAGTGTGTGTGAGTGAGTGTGTGAGAGTGATTGAGTGTGAGTATGAGTGTGTGAGTGTGTGTGTGAGTGTGAGTGTGTGTGAGTGAGTGAGTGTGTGACTAGGAAGACTGAGGGGGGCAGAAGAGTATCAACACGTGGGGGATGAGTGCCTCCACTGAGCCTTGAAGAATGTGGATTCTGAGAGTTGAGCATTCCAGGGGAGGGCAGCCAGTGCAAATTTGTGGAGGCAAGAAATGGAGGGTTGAATTTGATGGTCCGTGTAGTAGCATAGAATAAGGAGAGGGTAGCAGCCACATTGTGGAGAGTCTTCGATGCTGAGCATGAATGTGTAGGTCCAGGTCTAAGTACAAGGGCTTCGGTTGGGAAAAGATAGCTCCGGTGCTGAAATTGTTTGAGGAAGGAGGGGAGTGACGTGAAGGCCAGAGGCTCATGGCAACAAGGATCTGGCTTGGCTGATAGCGACAGACAGGGTGACCCTCTGAGTGATGATGGCAGAGGGACAGTCTGGAAAAAGGAGGAGAATATCAGCTCCTCCTGGCCCTCTGGCCTGGGGAACAGGAGAGAAGGAGCAGAGCTTCCTAGAGAGAGTGGTCACGTGAACAGTGTCCTTTAGAGACAGTCAGGCTTCTGGTGGGAAGATTCAGGAGAAGAGGGACTCAGACGAGATAAGGCTACAAAAATGAACTGGAGCCTGACTGGGGAGGACCTGGAATGCCAAGAACAGGATTTGCACCTAGATAATAGGAAATGGGGAGCTAATGAAGATTTAGAGTAGAATAATGGTGTTATCAGAATATGAGAAGATCATTTGGTCAGTGGCAACTCAATAAATTGAAAGCAGTATCATGTAGGAGGCTGTGTGGGCAAGAAAAGTGAGGACTTAACCACAGAGCAGCATTAGGAATAAAGATGGTGGGTTATAGACTGGAGAGCTGATGGACAAAGCACAGATTTAGGGGTGGGGAATACCACAGATGACTTCATGGTTATAAACCTGGGTGACCTGGAAGCTGTTAGCTTCATCAAAAGAAATAGGGAGGGGGCAGCTGGATAGCTCAGAGAGTGAGGCCTAGAGACAGGAGGTCCTAGGTTCAAATCTGGCCTCAGACACTTCCCAGCTGTGTGACCCTGGGCAAGTCACTTGACCCCCATTGCCTAGCCCATACCACTCTTCTGTCTTGGAACCGATATACAGTATTGATTCCAAGATGGAAGGTAAGGGTTTAAAAAAAGAAAAAGAAATAGGGAAATAGAAGTGGAATTCAAGTTTGGAAATGATGAGTTGAAGGTCAGGTTGAGCTATAGGTGTAGGCCATTGGAAATAGAGTATATCAGGTGAGGATAAACTGTGTGAAGAGTAAGGAAAGGGAGGGAGGGTGGGGAGAGAGAGACAGAGAGATTTGTAAGTCAGATGAGTAGAAGTCACAGTGAGGATTATGGGAATGAATACGTAGAGAAGAGAGGGTCCTCAAGGACAGAAAAGGCAAAGGAAGCACTAGCAAAGGAGAGTAAGAAGAGACAGCAGGAACTCCTGAGAGCCCCGTATCATGGGGGCTGTGCAAAAGGAGGGATGGTCATGAAGGATGCCATGGTTCTCAGGGCCCAGGCCTGCCTGTCTTGTCACAGGGGTCAAGAAGGGAAAGGAAAGAATAAAGGTCTTTGGATTTTGCAAGAGAGTAGTTAATGGCAACTTTGGAAAGAGTTGTTTCAGTAGAATGGTGGGGGTTGAAGTCAGTTTGCAAGGAGACTTGAATAGTGAGTAGGTGGTAAGGAAGTCGAGGGAGTGTGTCTAGACTACTCTTTCTAGAAGTTGACAGTGAAGGAGTGAAAAGAGGTACTGAGAAGGTGAAGAAAAGGTTTTTGTTGTGTTTTTTAGGGTAGGGGATCCTTGAGAATCTTTGCCATGGGGGAGAGTCATACAGGAGAGATGGAATATGTATGACAAGAGGGAATGATTGATGGAGGAAAGCCATTGAGGAGATTTGGGGAGATGAGGTTGTGAGGAGGGGATGTACAGCCGAAAAGTCAGCTTGGCCTCTATCAGAAACTGAAGAGTTCCTGAAGACAAAGTAGGGTTTGGAAGAGAAGCTGATGGCGTTCATGGAGAGCTCCCTGCTGGAGCTGGAGGGTGTCAGCAAAGAAGGAGGTGGAATTATCTGCTAGGACTGAGTGGAGGAGATGATGGAACTGGGGGGCTTTGGGAGAGAAGAGGAGGTTTGAAATAAATGAAGAGATGATAAAAGGATGGTCATCTGGCAATGAGGGCCTACTTGAAGTTAAATTGCCCAAGTCTGTAGTGGATTCAGGATGATTTTCTGCTCCAGTTTACATGGAGCTTTTCCCACACTTAAGCTAGCTTCCTACTCTCTTCTTCCAGTTTTTGGTTGTTAAGGCTGGTCTGGGAGAAGAGAAAGAGAAACCAAAAGAATTGGTTTAAAACTAGCTTAACATCTCATTTGTGCGGTATCCTCCGTTCTCTAACTGAAAGCCAATTTCTAAGTGTCCTAGCTCCCTGAAAGAACAGCATCCAGCAGAAATACAGGTAGCTTCTGCACTTCAAGGACACAGGGTGAACAAGGCTTTTGTGGGGAGATCATCTGCCCTTGGTGACATAGGATCTTGCAGCCATTTTTCTCTGATGAATAATTGAGGCTTGCTTTCCAAAAGGGTCTAATTACAATGAGCAGCAGTGGTACAGAGGGCATGGGGTCTGGTTACTGTGAAGGGAAGGGATGCAGCGGCTAAATGGGCAGTGGTTGGATGCCTTCCTGCCTAGCTTCAGTCCCCATGCCCCAACACCTGCAGAACCCAAGCCATCCATGATCTTTTACTACAGGGTGATGGGGGCTGCAGAGGGTCAGCTTGACCAGGCTTTGTGCCATTCCCCTGCCCAGTTGGAAAGGTTTCAGAGAACAGATAGTGGCATCTCTTTAATTAAGTGCAGAATTTGTTCCTCTGGGCTTCTTTCTACTTGACTAGCAAAACTCAAGGGGATAGGGGAAGCCTAGTCACTCCTGACTGGCCAGAGGGCCTGGTGGGACAACTTTGGGAAATGAGGCGGCTGGGTGTGCTGTTGGCTGCTGGAGGGAGGCTGTTGTTCATTTGTCGTTATTAATCTTTTGTCTTTCTTCCTTCCATGCCCTAACCTTGGAGCAGTTATTACAGTAAGTATCTGTTAAGGGTCTATAATGTGTAATGGAGAGAGAGAGCAAGAGAGAAGTAAAGGAGAGAGGAGAGAGAGAAATCTACAAATAAGGAAAAGAGAAAGGCCAATGGATGGGTGGTTTTTGGAGGAGGAAGGCTCAATCCTCCTGGGACCTTTCCATAATGATTAATGTGTTAATTGGCACAATTACTCCTTGGTTAAGCTGCATTGGCATTTGGATTTACAAGCTGAGGCCATTCTCAGTGAGTGGGCACAGGAGACTAGAGCTGGGTTTCATCATCAGAGACCTTGTTTTCAACTCAAAGGGGTCTCCCATGTCAAGTAGAGCCTCACCTTCCCTTGGGCTTGTGCCCTCACTCACAGTATTGGCGTCAAGTCTAGTGGACTGAAATTTGTCTTCCTCCTCCCTTGCCAGTGAGTTTGTGACTCGGAGCCAGGACTGGCCTTTGGCAACATTATCAAGTGGCCAAAGTCTGTTTTGTGTAGCCCCAGCTCCATGCATAGCAAGCATCCTTTCCCCTCCCAGGTGCCTCATTCTCCTGTGGGCAGTCCAGTACACTCAATGCCCACTCAGGTCTTGGTGACTTAATGTGTCCCCCAGAGCGAGTCTTCCTCGTTCCTTTTCCCACAGCCCTCACATTACACTGTCCCAAGCACATATGGAGTCCTCCCATTGGTCAGTCCTTTTCTGGGCAGGGTTCTGACTGGGGAGTGACTGTGGGATTTCTGGAGGATGGTCATCACACAGGCCTTGATGTCCTACCCTACTAAAAGATCCTTTGTGTTGTTCTTCCTCATCTGCATTGTCAGAATGAATACATGAAAGATGACTTCCTGATTAAAATTGAAACCTGGCACAAACCTGACCTTGGAACACTGGAAAATGTAAGTACAGCTGTCGAGGACATGTGTGGACCACCAGGCCCCACGTAGGCTTGCCCACTAGGGCCTAGCCACTTGGCCTTACTGCCTTGTCACTCCTCAGGGGATAGCTGATCTTGTCTGGAAAGGGGGCTGCTTCAATGGGCACCTAGTCCTCAGGCCTAAGATTCTTGTAGTTCAAGGATGGCAGAATGTGACCCACAAGGAACTTGCACAACTTCCTGGAAGTCCTTGGGCTGGTTCAAAGCATGACACTAGTGAATTATAGTGATCCTGGGAAAAGACACACGCCCTTTAAAAATGCAGCCCTTTAAAATACCCACTGCCTTCTCAGTGAATGGTGGAGGGCCCGGCAGCGGAGGGAGAGAATTTGGAACTCAAAGTTTTCAAAAACGAACATTAAAAAAAAATGAATGAATGAATAAATGAGTGAATGAATAAATGAATGAATAGATAGATAGATAGATAGATAGATAGATAGAGGGGTAGCTGGATGGCTCAGAGGAGAAAGAGTCAGGCCTAGAAATGGGAAGTCCTGGGTTCCATTCTGGCTTCAGACACTTACTACGTGGGTGACCCTGGAACCAATGCACAGTGTTGATTCTAAGATGGAAGGTGAGGGTTTAAAAACAAAAGTGAAAGACCCCCCCCCCCAAAAAAAAAAATACCCAGAGACCTAGTCAGAGGCTTCATGCAGACAAGTTTAAGGTCTGCAGGGGAGAGGGGGTGATAGTCCTAAGGATTAAAGTGCTCTACAGAGTGAAAGGGTGATGACCTGGGCTTTAATGGTGTCAAAGTAAACATCAGGCCACTCTTTATTTTGGCGGGTTTGCCAGGGAAGCCTCCCCCAGAGGGAATTTCTCTTCTGACATTATTGGCTTTGGGAATCCTTCGTCCTAGTTCTCCATTGGAGGGTGAGGGCTTCTTTGTGTCTTGGGGAAATCATGGACTGAATTGTTTGTATCTTGCAGGTGCACAAACTGGAGCCAGATGTATGGAAACACGTGGAAACTGTTTTTATAGATATTGCAGATCGAAGCCAGGTGCTTAGCAAGGTAGGAAATGTTTTCAGGGATAGAACAAGTGCTTGGCCAGTGGAACCTCTAAGAAGGTGGGGTGGTATAAAGCCTTTTTGAAGCAAGAGAACCACACCCCTTCTTAGTTCCTAAGGTGGGGCCTCTTATGTGTCTCCCTTCCTTCCCTCTCTCCCTCCTTTCTTTCCTTCCTTTTTTCCTTCCCTCTTTCTCTCCCTCCCTCCTTTCCTTCCTTTCCTTCCTTTCTTTCTCTCTCCCTCCCTTCTTTTCTTCCCTCCCTCCCTCCTTTTCTTCCTTCCCTCCCTCCCTTCCTCCTTTCCTTCTTTTCTTTCCTCTCTTCCTTCCTTCTCTCTCCCGCCCTCCTTTTCTTTTTTCCCTCTCTCCCTCCCTCTCTCATTTCCTTCCTTTCTTCCCTGTCTCCCTTTCCTTCTTCCCTCCCTTCCTTCTTCCTTTCCTTCTTTTCTTTCCTCCCTTCCTTCCTTCCCTCCTTCTTTCCCTCCCTCCTTCCCCCTTACCTTTCATCTTAGAGTCAATACTCTATATTACTTCTAAGGCAGAAGAGTGGTAAGGACCAGGCAGTGGGGGTTAAGTGATTTGCCCAGGATCACCCAGCTAGGAAGTGTCTGAGGTACATTGGAGCCCAGGACTTCCTGTCTCCAGGCCCAGCTCTCTCTCCACTGAACCACCCAGTCCTCCCCCCACAATGTGTCTTTCAAATAAGTTCCGGAAGTTCCTTGTTCTTGGCTTGGAATGCTACTAGAGAAGTCACCTGGTCAGATGATATACTGCACACCCTGAAGGTCTTCAGCCTAGGCAGTCATGCTGGCCTGGATTTCCCCAGACCAACTAAGGACACATATTGAGCCTCTGCTCCATGTGGAATACTGTATAGAGCCCCGGGTCCCCAGGAAGGCCAGGGTGGTGATTTCCAAAATGAGGAAGGGAAGATGGGGGATTCGGTTTTAGGAGCAGAATATTAGATAGATAGGAGTGGCAGAGGGGACAGGTAGGTGGCTCAGTGGATAGAGAACCAAGCCTGAAGAAGGGAAGTTCTGGGTTCCAATCTGGCCTCAGATACTTCCTAGCTGTGTGACCCCGGGCAAGTCACTTAATCCTCATTACCTATCCCTTACCACTCTTCTGCCTTAGAACCAATACACACAGTATAGTTTCTAAGATGGAAGGTAAGGTTAAAAAAAAAAAAGACTGGCAAAGCCAAGTCTCCGTCTTCTGTCTTCTGGGCCTTGTTTGGCTCCAGGGATAGGAAGGGCTGTGGACCTCTCCCTCTCTTCTCAGGCAGCAATGGCGCCCTTTGCGCGATACCCTGAGCCCAGGAGGGCAGGGCTTTGTTCCAGCAGCGATGGGTTTATGAAAAGATCTGAGTTCTGCTTTTGGCCCCCCTTGCTTCCTTGAGCCCCCTCCAAGGAGGGAGTACAGGCTTCTAGGGGAGCTCACTGTTAAGTGCCCAGAAGATTCTCAGTTATTCCGTATTAACAGGGATGAAATAATGTTCACGATTCCCCAGAACACAAACCCCCTGTAACTGGCTTCGAAGGCATGCTGTGCCCTTCTCTTTTTCTCTGGGAGACTTGCTCTTTGGGGTGACTAAAGTTCATTTGCATTTCCTGAGTCTCAGTCAGGTGAAAGATGACTTAGAAAGAGCCAGAATTAAAAGCTGACTGGCTAAATCCCTCCCACATGCTCAGGAATTGACTGTTTGCAAACCAATGAAGTAAGAGGGACGATTAATGCACAAGCAATCCATAGTCCGCACTGGGAATACTTTCCATCGTGCACCATTAAAAACGAGTTACGGAAAGCAAGGCAGTGAGATCATGCCCAGAGATGTTTAACCTATGGGCCCTGGGCATGGGCAGTGGAAAGATGATGTCTTTTTAAGCTCTTTGGTCATGGATCTCTATAGGGAAATGTCTGAAATAAACCACAGCAGAAATAATCTCGAGTCCTCTCTCTGAGGCAAGCCTAAATATTTGCGTGTCTCAGCGGGGACGGGACATCCCCCCGCTTTGGCTGGGGGCAGGCGGATGCAGTTGGACGCTGGTCGCCTTCTCTGATGTTGGCTGGGCCTGTTACAGGGTGGCAGGATTGGATGGTGGTGGCCTGGGTGTCAGTTAGGTGGTGCTCTTCCTACTCCCTCCCCATTGCCCATCTCTCTTTCACAGGATTATAAGCAGGAAGAAGACCCAGCAAGATTTAAGTCAGTCAAGACGGGTAGGGGACCGCTGGGTCCCAACTGGAAGGTACCGTTCGCCCTCTCACCACCAGGGGCCCGAGCAGGGGCTGGGTGGGCTGAGGGCTCCGTCTTCCTGGGGAGCCGATCGGGGAATTAGGTGGATTTGGAGGACCTGAGGCTGGGCTGAAGGGAGCCCGCAGGCTGCCCTCTTGGTCACCCGCTTGCCCATGAGTGTTTTCTCTCTGCAGAAAGAATTGGCAAATCAGAAAGACTTACCATACATGTGCGCTTACAAACTGGTGACGGTCAAGTTCAAGTGGTGGGGCCTCCAGAACAAAGTTGAAAACTTTATACAGAAGGTGAGTGGCCGAGGGAGGAGGGGAGCGCGTGAGCATCCCTTGTGTGGGCATCGCCCAAGAAAGGAAGCTCAGGGCTGGCCCCGCTTTAGATCCTTCGAACTGTATTTGGGAGCCGGCAGGGTCATCGTCCCCAACCTGACAGCCTTGACTCGGTGATGTTTATTTATTATCTACGCCAGGGGTCAGGCTGGGTAGGGGGGAAACTGAGGGACAGAAATGGGAGGGAAATGATTGGCTCTGATTAAGCTCAAGGGGAAGCTCAGACATTGGTTCCCTTTCTTAGAAATCCAAAGGCAGGAAGTACTGTAGTCCGAATTTCTCAGGCTCTGGAATCACTGGGTTGGAAAAAAGATAATTGAGGGCAGGCAAGCCTCTGAATCCTGGCTTACTCTTTCCGGTAGGTTAGAGGCCTGCTCCAAGCTGCCTGTCCCCACCTCCGGCCCCTTATGGCTCCGGGATGAGAAGGAAACCCGGTCGAATGCTTTGCACCTTAGCAGGCTTCTGGGGTTTGTCTTTCCTGCCCCTTCTTCATACCAGGAAGCCTCTGCCCTTTGGCACTTGGAGCCGGGAGAGGGGGGAGCCGCGGCTGCTCCTCTGGTATCTAGGGAACGCACCCAGCTGGGACTAGGCTTGGCTTCCCTCCCGTCCCCCACCATCCTGATGGTGTCCCTCTTTGCTCTGGATGTGGAGGACCTGAAGGGAGAGCCCCTGCGGCTCCGGAGGCCAGCCGATAATGAACACAAAGGGATCGGGCCAGGCCCCCCCAAAGTAGATTGTCTGACCCCAGGAAGGAAGAAGGCAGGCGAGAGGAGCGCCTTCTGAGTTTTCAACTTGCCCTTCATTTTTTAGCAAGAGAAGCGTCTGTTTACAAATTTCCACCGGCAGCTGTTCTGTTGGCTTGATAAGTGGGTTGAGCTGACTATGGATGACATTCGCAGGATGGAAGACGAGACCAAGAGACAGCTGGATGAGGTGAGGGGAGCTTAGGGGTGGCTCTGCAACTCGAGGTTAATCCATGGGCTAAATCCAGAGCAGCTGATCGCGGGCACGGACGTCCGGGGTACATCCTCAGGCGCTGCCCTGAGTGGACCCACAGGACCCACTATGGAGGGTCCCGATCCTGGTCTGCCGCAGCTCTGGGCAGGTGGGACGAGTGGAGCAGCGGTTCTCAGGGCGCCCGTGCACGGAGAGCTTTGTCCGCAAGTTCCGGTAAGTTTCCTTCAGCCCAGCCGCCCTCGTCTCTGACTCGTCAGCAAGCGGAGTCGTTCTCCCCTGGGATGTTGGCTTTGGGCGCCTTCGGTCACTTTGGGGGGCGGGGGGGCACACTGTGCCACGTGGGGAGAGCAGACAGCCTGGCGAACAGGAGTCTGGGAGGGCAGGCGCCAGGCCCCGGGGAGCTGGGGCGTCAAGGATGCGGGAGGAATGCTTTTTGTCCCTTGAGGGGCTCCCCGTGAGGGTGAGCTCAGGTGGGGGCAAGGAGACGCTGCTGGGCTCCACAGAGCACAATCCCTGAACAGTTACGTAGCTGTGCTTGTGAGGGGAAAGCCTTTTCTGTCCCCGCTGCCCTGGCCCTGGGAATGCCTCTTCCTTTACCGTCTGGGCCCGGGGGAGCGCCTCCCTTCAGAGCTTGGGCGGCCTCTGTCTCGGCTTGCTTCTCCTGGGCTGGGCTGGTTGAATCGTGCCCCGTGAGTCCCTGGTCTGAGGCCAGCCGTCCTGGTTATTCATTTGACTGCCTCAGGCTGGCTCTTTGCCAGGCTCTGGCGTAGCCTCTATTTCCTTTGCTATTGGGCTCCCTAAAGTTTGGTTTATGACCGTAGTTTCAGGGCTCGTGAGCTCCTAGGCACAAACAGCGAGAACTGCCTTTCTTAGAGCATCAGTTGCCAGTAAGCACTTATTAAGCATTTATATGTGCTAAGTACTGTGGTTAGTAATAAAGAGTAAAAACAATCTCTGCCCTCGAGGAGGATGGAGGAGAGGCCCTAGAGTTGTCTGTTGAGAGCCTTGCTGACTGTGGACAGTTTCAATTTCTATCCTTTACATACATAAGGATATACATGATACATACAAAGAACATACAAGGTAACTTGGGAAAGGCCCCTTGGAGAAGATGGCACTTGAAATGAGTCTTTTTTTTTTTAATTACAATTTTAAAAAATGGGGGCAGCTGGGTAGCTCAGTGGATTGAGAGCCAGTCCTAGAGACGGGAGGTCCTAGGTTCAAATCTGGCCTCAGACACTTCCCAGCTCTGTGACCCTGGGCAAGTCACTTGACCCCCATTGCCTAGCCCTTACCACTCTTCTGCCTTGTAGCCAATACACAGAATTGACTCCAAGACAGAAGGTAAGGGTTTAAAAAAAAACAAAACCCCTTACCTCCTGTCTTAGAAACAATACTGTATATTGATTTTAAGACAGAAGAACATAAGGTCATAAGAACTAGGCCAGGAGAGTTAAGTGACTTGCCCAGGGTCACATAGCTAATGTCTGAAGCCAGATTAGAACCTAAAACCTCCCATCTTCAGGCCTGGCACTCTATCCACTGAGCCACCAAGCTGCCCCCTTGAACTGAGTCTTAAAGAAAGTCAGGGATTCAGGGAAATAGAGGTGACATGACAGAGGGAACATTCCAAAGTGCAAAGGCACGAGACCCCAGAGATGCAGTGTGTCATGTGGAGGGGAAGAATGTGGAAAGCCTGGAGAAGGAGAAAGGGTCCAGGTTATAAAGAGTCTTGAATGCCCCAAACAGGCATTGACATTGGACCCCAAAGTCATAGGGAGCTTAGGGAGTTCATTGGGGCTGGCGTGATATGATTAGGTTGCACTTTAGAAAGATGGAAGGTGGACCGGTGTGAGGAGAGACTTGAGGCAGGGAGACAAGGCAGAAGGCAAGGAAGCTATTGCCGTAATCCAGGCAGGGAGTGAGGAGGATATATGTGCGGAGAGACCCTGAGGTTTGTGGGCCTGGATGACTGGAAAGGTGGTGGAGTGCCCTTGGCAGACCTAGGGAAGAGTTGTTGGGAGTTGAGATGCCCATGTGCCACCCAGTTCCCTGTGTCTTATTGACAAGTTATTGGCGCAGATCTGAAGTGCAGGAGGAAGACTAGGTTTGGCTCTTCAGATGTGGAAGCCATCTGTAGAGAGATCCTTGTGACCCCATTGGAGACAGTGAGGTCACTAGGGAGAAAAGGGGAAGAGAACAGAGCCCTGGGGGGACATCCGTAGGGAGGGGGTTGGACCAAGAGGGAGCAGAATCCAGAAGGAGAAAAGGGAGCCAACTGAAGGGCTGCAGAGAGGTTTAGAAGACAAAGATTGAGAAAAGACCTTGAGGCTTGAAAGTTCATTTCAAAGAACCATCTCATCCTGAGTGGGGAAGTCAGCAGTGGATTGCAGGGAGTTTAGAAGAGAATGACAAGAAGTGAAGTGAATGCGCTGTGTGCAGATGGCTTTTTCTAGGCATTTAGCTGAGAAGGGGAGGAAGAAGAGATACTAGATGATAACTAGAAAAAAAAAAGACCTAATGAGGATTTTTTTCTAGAGTGGGAGAGGATTAGATATGGTTGTAGACCACAGAAGGAACTGATAGTAGAAATTAAGTATTAGAGAATGGTCTGCTAGAGAAGATGAGATGGGATGAAATCCCAAAGGGGCAGCTACGTGATTAAAGAGCCAGGCCGTGATGAAAGATTCTGGGTTGCAAAAATGTGGCCTCACGCGTCCTAGCTGGGTGACCCTGGGAAAGGCACTTAAACTCATTTCCTAGCCCTTACCCCTCTCCTGCCTTGGATCCAAATTCTAAGATTCTGAGAAGGTAAAGGTTTTTTTTAAAAAGCGTTCCTGAAGAGGGGGTGGCATCAGCAAGGAAAAGAGTGAGAGATAGTAGGAGGTGATGTCAGGGATGTGAGATGAGAAGAGGAAGTCACTGAGAATGATCTTAATCTTTTTGGGTCACATGCTAGATGAGATTCTCAATTGAAAAGGTGAACAAAATGGGGTGCTCAGAGAGATTTGAGAGGAGAGATTTGGAACAGCCATTGTGGTGAGTGGGATAGATATTTGATTGGAGGAAATAGAAGAACTGGCCCACTTTAGTTAAGATTAGATTACATAATCTGTAGTTCCTGTTCCATTCAACAGGATGTGAGTAGGAGCAAAGGAGTCTCATTTGGGGGGTAATGCCAGGTTGGGGTTCAACAACGAGTCGTTGCTGATAGAACTAAGGAGCAGGAAAATCAAGAGCTGAGAGTAGTATAGGGCTGAACGGTTTCCTCAAGGTGTGGTTGGGAAGGGTGGTAGATGGCCTAGAAGAAGGGAGGAGGGATGGAGATCATGATGAGGACAAAGGGTAGGGTTAGAAGTGCTAAGGTGTAGAGCTATGGAATTAAAGAAAATTAAGACCAGAGGAAGGAATAGTAGAATGTGAACACAGGACCCTCATGGGTGATGATGGCAAGATGAAGAGCGTTGCTATCTCTAGATGAAACCGAGATGGGACTTGAGTTGATAAACCGAGGAACTAGGAAGTATGGGGATATTCGAAGGAACACAAGGACGTTTGTCCAAGACCCCTAGTATGAGAGCAAGATGGTAGTCAGGAGGGGGCCCGTGAGTCAGATGGGGAACATCTGGGTGCTCACTAGATAATGACTACCAGCGTGGTGGTGGTGACTTTGGAGAGATTACTGAGTGATGTCCACTGGCAGGGGCAAATGAGCATTAGGAGTACTGATGCCCCTTCTGGAGCTAGGTGTTATTGCCAAAGGACGGCAGGCTCAAGAGGAAGTCTAAAGTGAAAGGGAGTGCTTTGGTTATTGGGCAGGAACTTCAGAAGCTGGTGGAGCTGAACACTGGCATTTGGGAGGGTTGGGGGGAGAAGAGGAACAAACATTTGTGAAGTTCCTGTTATGTGCCAGACACCAAGCTAAGTGCTTTAATGATTATTATTTCATTTAATCTTCACAACAACCCTGGGAGGTAGGTGCCATCATTATCTCTGTTTTCTAGATGAGAAAACTGAGGAAAACAGAGATTAAGTGACTTGCTCAGGGTCATACAGCTAAGTGTCTGAGCCTGGAATTGAACTCAGGTCTTCCTGACTTTGGGCTAGCACTGTATCCACTGTGCCATCCAGGTATCTCTAGATGAAGATGTGGAAACACACAGCTGGGGCTGGGGGTTCTTTGGTAGTTTGGGGGCTCCTCATCACTGGATGGACAGTGCGAGAGGGGATGGGAGCATGCAAACATGGGAACAAGGCAAGGCGATGTACCAGTGAATGGCAGGAAGTCTTCTGGCCAAGTTACAGCAGGAAAAGGTCTCCTCGGGGTTGCCTTGTGGTAGCTGCAGTCCATGTCCTCGGACTCCTCTCCGTGACTGTAATCCCTCTGGCTGACATTCCAGCCCGGCCAGACCCCAGACGCCAGAGCCCAGGCTTGAGGCCTTAGACGAAATCGCGTCATTAGAATTACACGCCAGTGTTGCCAGAAGCTGGGGTTGGGCGTGCCTGGCAGCCTGCTCCTCTGGGCAGGAGTCTTGGGACTCCTGGAGCTGAGAGGACCCTCCCGAGGCTCTCACTGGTGCTCCTGCCTTCAGGCACAACCAGGAAAAACCGTCCCAAACAGATGAGAACTGATCCTTCTTAATGACGGCCAGAGGATCCAGTTCGCCCACTTTTTTGTGCCCTATCCAAGTGGGTGTCAGCGCCATGTTGAGAAAGCTCTTCCTTTAACTCCTGCTGCTGCATCCGTGCCTGGTTCTGCGGGTTCCCTCCACAGTAAAGATGAGCAAGCAAGGGGCACGTCCGTGAGGCCCTCTTCTTGGGGGTCTTAGAGTGAGCCCCAGCCACCGGCTCTCTGCATTTGTCGTAGAGGAGAGACGTCGCCCTGCTCTGCTTGCCCCTAGGAGGGAAGAGTCGGGACCAAAGGAGACAAGACAGAACGAGAAGACACATGACCCGCTCAGCACCACCTAGCGAGTTAATGATTGGAAGCTCCAGCAGAGGCCTAGAGTGGCGCACCCACCAGGCTTTAAGACTCCAAGCCTGGGACCACAGGCAAAGGCCTAGCGCCCCACTTGGCCCGCCAGCACGAGGCCAGGCTCTCCTTCCCGGGATAGCTTCTGGCTGTACCTCCTACCCTGCCCTCTTGGGATATAACTTCGGTGCCTTGGGTCGTTTCAGAGCAGTCCCCGGGGCCCAGAGCTTCCAGGCTCCCTGGTGTTTGGGGAAACTGCAAGACCCTAGAATTTAGAGGCTCCGGCCACGGGCGTGCGCCTAAACGCCCAAGCACAGCCATTCAGAATCGGTATCCCTCAAACTCAGGGTTCCTATTGCCAGGGCCCTTTCCATGATGACATCCGGAGCCCTCTCTTCAGTTATTACAGATTTCCTTTCCTCTTCAGTCTCTTAGCAAACTTTCTATCTTGCTGCCTAAAGAGAAAGTTAGTGCCCCAAAGAAGAGATCAATCACGTCCCTGCCTCCCCTTTTCAGAGCTTGTTGCTCCCACTCTTTGTTCCTTGCTGCCCCTTCTCTGCCAGCATCACTCAGAATCCTTTCTCTGAGGTTCTCACTATCCAGCTACATTATGTCTTGGATCGGTTGGCTTCTAGGTCATGCTTCCCTCTTCCCTTCTTCTTTTTTTTGCCTTAATTTTTTTTTTACTTTCTTTTCTAGTATCAATTCTAAGACAGAAGGACAAGGGCTAGAGAAGTGGGGTTAAGTGACTTGCCTAGGATCACACAGCTAGGAAGTATCTGAGGTCAGAGCTGAACCCAGGTCTTCCCCTCTCCAGGCCTGGCTCTCTATTCAGGGTGCTACCTAACTCCCCCATCCCATTTCTTCTTTTAATACTAGTCATCCACAAGTGGAGTGGCCTAATCCCAGTATTTTCTCTTTCTAGGTTTCACCCAAATCATTGACTCTTCCCTTTTCTTTCTCTCCTTTTCACTCTTCCTGTTTATTCAGACCTCCGAAGCGGATCATTACTTTGCTTTTAACTGTTCCCTTTCCAAATCTATCTTCTTTCTATCTTTTTCCTTATAAAGTATTTCAGCACTAAATTGTGTGTATGTGTATGTGTTCCACTTTTTTTTTTAACCTGGGTCAGGTAAAACTGAGATTTATGAAATACCGAGTGCCCTCCTTTTGCATATCCTTTGGATTTCCCCTGATCATGAGAAGTCGGTAAGTATCTCCTTCTTTCTCATTTCTTCTCTAACACATTCATTTCCTCCTCCCTTTATTCCCTCTCATAAATCAAACAAAATAGCATTGGCTTTTCCCTTTCTGTTACCTACATATCCAATCAATTGCTCACTCCTGGCTGTTCTACTTTTGTGGCATTTTCTCACATCTGCCTCCTTTTGTGCGCTCACACAGGCTCCCTCCCAATTCAGGCCCTCGTCCCCTCTTGGCTGGATTACTATAATAGTCTCTTAATTCGCCTCCTGGCTTTGTCTCTCTCCTTCTCCATCCATCGTCCACAAGGCGACCAAAATAGTCCTCCAACATCACAAGTCTGATCATGTCATTGCTCCACTTAGAAATCTCCAGCGGCTCTCCATCGCCTATAGTATAAGATACAGATAGCTGTTTGTCTCACATCACCCAAAGGGGCCCGTGAAACTGGAAAGATCCAAGAATGCATCTGCAGAAATGCAGCCCAAATCATGTGTGCACCCAAGTATCAAACAAAGGCTTGAGGCACAAAGATTCCCTTGGAAATGGGATTATGAAGGCGACTCAGGCCCAGGTCACTGTCAACAGAAATTACAGGAGGGTTGTCTTTAAAAAAATTTTCATTTTATTTTTTCAATTCTATATAAGAACAATTTTTGACAATTGTTTTCTGACATTTTGTGGTTCAGATTCTCTCCTTCCCTCCCTGCCCTACCTCTCCCCGAGGTGGTAAATGGTCTGATAAGGTCATCCCAGTGCTTTCATGCAGTATGTATTTCTACCTTTTCCGTGCTACGATAGAAGACATATCACACATACAATAAAAAAACTCATGACGGAAATAAAGGGAAAGGTGGTATGCTTTGATCTGCAGTCAGATCCCAGCGGTTCCTTCCTTGGCTGTGAATAGCATTTTTTATCGTGAGCCCCTTGGGGTTATCTTGGGACCTTGTTTTACTGATCATAGTTTAGTTCCTGAAGGGCTCTTTTTAAGGAGCTCTGATGTAGTGATCAACAGAGATTATGCAAGGAAATGGAAGAAACTATAATGTCTGACTTCAGGCTATAAATGCTGAGCACCTACTGAATATCTAGCAACTAGAATTACTTATTGAGAGTAGTTAGGTGGCACCGTGGATAGAGTGCCAGGACGTCAGTCAGGAAGACTTATCTTCTGCGTTTCAATTCTGAGAACCCCACCTATAAGCTGGAACCAGACCATTTTCCCCAACTAGATTTACCAGCAGTTGTCCATTTGAGCCATACCCAAAGTGACCACATCATTTAGTTCTCTCCAAGCTGCATCAAATAAAAAAGGTTTCAAAATTCAGGTACATGGCAAAGGGGATCAAAGGCACGTGGGAGCAGGATGGGCGGCATAGCCTCTCACTTCCAGAGTTATCCCAAGGACACTTTCAGCCACCAAAAAAAAAATCTATTTTCTCTGCCTCTGCAAGAGTTCAAAGAACATTAAATATAAAAGAATGAGAGCTCCAGGCTATTTCTGTCTGTCTCACATTGAAAAAGTGGAGAAAAGTAAGATCATAACTAGCATAAGACATTCAAGTTTGCAGATAACTGACACATCATCTCATTTGGGTCTCATAGCAAACCTTGGCATAGGTACCACAGGTTTTATTATTTTTATTTTACAACTGAGGGGCTGGGGCTAGAGAGACTAGGGATTTACCTCTAACCACACGGCAAATATCAGAGGTAGGATTTGAACTCTTACCTTCCTGACCCCAAGTTAAGCACCACTGGACTATACTGCCTTTTTTTTTTTTAAAGCTCTTAAAATGTGTCTTGGAATTAATACCAAGTATTGATTCTAAGGCAGAAGACCAGTAAGGGCTAGGGAATTAGGGGTCAAGTGACTTGCCCAGAGTTACCCAGCTAGGAGGTGTCTGAGGCCAGATTAAAACCCAGGCTTGGCTCTCTGTCCATTGAGCATCTAGCTGCCCCTGTCGTGCTTTTTTTTTTTTTGTAAGGTCTTTCATATTCTAACTCTCATTTAATTTTCAGCATTATTCCAAACTCCAAAGTGCATTAGTAATTAGTGATTACTTCTATGGGATGAGTTCAGAAAATGGAACAAATTCAGCATCCGTTAGAGAGAGAATCAATCAGCAAAGATATGCCTAAGTTCATGGATACCTTTTAGATGTACCTCCTGTGAATGTTAGAGGGAACCTAGACTTAAAGCTCATCATTAAGTTTTTCTTCCATCTCAGTTTTTCCTTTGTTGTTACTCTAAATGGCATGTCTTTTGTCTTCTTCATTCCTCTGATAGGAATGCTTTAAGGTGTGTAAATCCCCTCCTTTACACCTAACATAAACATGTGGGCAGCTGCTGTTATCATCCCTATTTTATAGATGAGCAAACTGAGGTTAAGTGACTTATCTAAGGTCACCTAGCTGGTAAGTATCCGAGGCATGATTCTATCTAGTCTTCCTGATTCCAAGTCCAGCCTTCATCCAGCATGTCACATGATAATCTTGTTTCCTCTTCTGATCCCTTTCCATGAAGGTTTTGGATAGTCCTCCATTGTAGAGCTCAGCACTTATCTTACTTAACACTTTATGGAGGGTTGATGGAGCTCTGGGTCTTCAGGTTGGGCCTTTTTGGTGAACTCGGGTTGGGGTTGTCTATTTGCCTCTCTCTGATGGCCCACATGTTCCCTGGTGCCTGGAAGCCTATATCCACCGTAGTGTCCTTTTTATTGGTGAGTACATCTCCTGTTGGCCATCTTGGCCATTTGTCTTGCCATTGGACTTTGATGACTGTGGAAGAGAGCGTGAGGCCTACTACGTCTTTGTGTAACTCTGCTTGACTTAAATCTGGGTTAAGTCAGTCAAAAGACTCCCAAAGACAACAGCCAACCAACCTTCTTACAACAGTCTCCTGTTGTAAGCTTTAGGAGCCCTCTCTGTACCGGGCCCAATGGACGTAGAAAGTGTCTTTACAGTGAAGTTCTAGACAAGTCCCTCCTCAGTTTCCAGGCTGGCATGATGGGGCTCTGTTGGTTTCATTCCTTTCTTTCCTAGCCAGTGGAGGAGGATGACTTCTCCTGGCTTGCTAACTTCTGAGTCTTAGGCAAGCCTACCTGGGCCCTAGGACCAACGTCAGGTAAACTTGTAGCACATCCTAAGGAAGCCCCAGAACCAGAAGTTTGTAGGGATGGGCTCCCACAGAGGATGGCCCTGGTTCTTTTTTTCTCTCCTGTGACTCTTGCTGACTTGGACCAAACTTTCCAGCCAATGGTACTTGGCCAGTGAGAGCTTAGAATCTTGAAATTGACTGAGCTGGAGGCTCCGGCCAATGGCGTTCTGATCTGTCTCCTCATCTCATGTTCCTTACGGTCTGTTTCAACATTCACTTCCCTCCAGAAAGTCTTCTCTAATTGGCTTTAGTTGATGCTGTTGACTCTTCCTTGGCATTCTCTTGGAAGTATATTAATCGGCCTGTGTATGGTCCGTCTTCCCAACTACAAAATAAGTGCTTTACATTTCTCATATTCGTTATCTCCCATATTAGTGAGGCAACTCCGCCTCACTTACATCCAGTTCTCTCAAGACCTCACTCTGTGGCATCACTGATTCTCTTTGAAACAAAAGACAAACAACACCTCCTAGGCACGATATCTACTGGGCGCTCAATAAATAAACATTCAACTGACTTGCCATTCAAACAAATTCCTAAAACAAATTTAGGATATCTCGGAGTTGGCCCTGTGTTCTTTGTCCTTCGATCAGAGCTTCACGTGTGATCGTTCAAAGCCTTGTTCTGATTTGTTTACAGAAATCCAGTTACACTGTTGCCAGGGCTTCCATTGAGGTACCCCCTTCTTGGTGGGGAACACAATAGGCTTATCCTGCTGTCCTCAGAAGAGGCCTTCTGTCATTCAGAAAGTTGGGACTTGGCGTTTTGGGGGGTGGGGATAGGGTGAGTAATTATTTTTATTACTTGGTGTTCTAAGAATGTTCATATCCTGGTCTGTTTCCTGGTTCCTGTGAACTAGATTTGTTTGATCTTTAAAAAGATGCCATAAGAAAGAAGCTCCTCCTCCCAGCATCTCGCTTTCCTTGGAGGAACTTTTATAAAGCCCTGAGAGTGAGATGTAGAGACCCAAACCAAGCTCCTTGTCCTCAGTGTGGGAAAGGAAAAACATGTAAATATGCAAAATGATCAGAAAGCCCAGCCTAGGAGATGGCCAAAGGCCAGGAGCGGAAAGACCAGTTCTGACTTATGCAGAGTGAGGAGTCGGGGGTTTCATGGGGAAAATGGGACGTTGGGATTGGGCTATGCACGATGTTTAGGGATACTGAAAAATGAGGCTTCTAAGAGGGCATTTGGATTAGAAAGGCTTTAGAGACAAGGCTGAGGAACTCATGGCGGTGTGAGGGATCTCTGTAGAAGCTGAGAACATTAGAAATAATATTAACAATGACTCAGTTCTGTGACACCTGTAGGTTTACAAAGCCCTTTCCTTCCAGCTCTGTAAAGGAAATATTCCAAGTATTATGACCCCTATTTCCCAAATGAGGAGACTGAAGGGCCAAACAGGGCAGTTGTATGATGCTTGCCAGGATCTCCAGGGCAACACAAAATGACTGAAGGAAATGGAAAAACCACCAGAAAGAATTGTCCCTCTAGAGACCAAACTAAAAAGTCTTAGCTGAGCAGTTAGGTAGCACAACTGATAGAGCACCAGACCTGGAATTAGGAGGATCTGGGTTCAAATGGCCTCAGACACTTCCTAACTGTGTGATCCTGGGCAAATCACTTAATCTTGATTGTCTAGCCTTTGCTGATCTTAGATCTGGTTCTCACGAACTTGTATTTCAGGCTAATTGGTGTCCTTTGCAGTCCTATGTATTTTATCTAAAAACCTGATTCTGGGGGCAGCTGGGTGGCTCAGTGGATTGATGGGGGTCCTGGGTTCAAATGTGGCCTCAGACACTTCCCAGCTGTGTGACCCTGGGCAAGTCACTTGACCCCCATTGCCTAGCCCTTACCACTCTTCTGCCTTGAAGCCAATGCACAGTATTGACTCCAAGACGGAAGGTAAGGGTTTAAAAAAAAATAAAAACCTGATTCTGAGAAGGGCTCCCTTGACTTCATTGACCTGTCTGTCCAAGGATTCCAGGACCTACCGAGAGAACTTTTGTCTGAAGGAAAAGCCAGAGGCATGTGTGTTTGAGTTCCTGCATAGTGGATGTGACCAAGTTAAAGGGTCTAAGAAGAGCTCTCAAAGCAGGAGCCTCGAGAGGACCTTTGTGAGGGTGCTTAGAACATGGCTGGAGGATGAGAGCAGCCTGACAGGAGAGGCCTGGACCTCTGTGGCAGAGGGTAGCTGCCCTTGGTAAAATGCACCGGCTCATCCCTGAGTTCTCAGCTGTGTACCAGACTGTTCAGCCCAGGCTATTTGACATGACGACTTTTAGAGGGGATCCTGGAGAGGGGAGAAGGGGTGGAATTTGTGGGAAATTTCTTCCAATAGGTGAAATCTTTTTTTTTTTTGTCCCTCTCTTCCAGATGAGAGAAAAAGATCCTGTGAAAGGAATGACAGCAGATGACTAATGCCATCCCTTCCCCTCAGCACTGTAGGTAACAAGTTTTCTTCTTCTACAGGGCTTGGAAGCTAAGGTGAAAACTTGGGGTCATAAAGGCCTGATTAATCCTTTGGGGGATTAGATAAACTTCTTTCTGATAGCAGCAGTGATGCCATCGCCAAACTCGTGACCCCTGGATCTCAGATTTTATTGAAAGTGTTTACGAATTTGGGTACTTTTTTTTTCTTTCAAGAATCCCACAGGAAAAGGAAAGTTCTGGATAGTTGATACATGATAGACAATGGCCCAGAAAAGAAACATTGGTTCCACTCTACCTCTGTTGGAAAACCACTTGGCACTTCCATCTCTCCGTCCCCAGATCCCCCCAACCTGCCAGGCTCCCCATCAGTCTATCCTTAGATTGTAATGAATGTCCTTCTCTCTTTCCATACAAAGTAGACCCAAGCAAAGTAAAAAAACGTAATGTTCAGTCAACAAGGGGTGGCAAATGTCTGCGCCATTTCCAACATCTGAACAGTGGAGCTTTCCGTGACATTTCCTGGTGATAGCTCAGACACTTGTCATTTCTTCCTTTTTAAAAAAATATTTTTTTAAACCCTTACCTTCTACCTTAGACAGAAGAGAAGTAAGGGCTAGGCAATGGGGGTTAAGTGACTTGCCCAGGGTCACCCAGCTAGGAAGTGTCTGAGGCCAGATTGAAACTCTGGACCTCCCATCTCCAGGCCTGACTTTCTGTCCACTAAGGCACCTTGCTGCCCCAACACCTGTTATTTTAGCCCTGTTTCTATGCCTTGGATTCTGCCTAAGTAGTTTCTTCCTTCAGTCTAGATCTTTTGGCCATTTGGAAGTGATCTGTCATTAGGAGAGACAGTCTAAAATAATGGCTAGAGATCTGGTCTGAAGAGTCTGGAGGATTTGGGGAAGTCCCCCTTCACCCCCTTCTTTGTCCCAGCTGTGTGACCCTGGGCAAGTCACTAAACCTCTCAGGGCCTCACGTTCCAGGGAAGGTACTGGTTTGCATTGGTAGGGGAAGGGTCCCACAGAGAGCACCCTCCACTGGCAAAATCTGAGGTCTGGTCAGAAATCCCACATCGCAGTAGCTGTCTCTAAGCCCCTTCTGGGTTTCTTCTATTTGGGTGGAAATTGTAGGTTCTGACTCTGGTAGAAACCCCTTTCTCAGAGCCAAAGTTTCTCTATTGAAAATCTTGCATCTGAGAAATACGGAAATAACAGACCAGTTACTGCCTGGATAGAGGGGAAAGGGAGGGAGAGACTCGCAACTGAAAAATGTCGGAGAACAATCCAAGAATTCTGCCTGCAGTTGAAAAAAGGAAAGGGAAAACCCGTATCATCCACGGCCCAGTTTGGCCTTGGTAGAAAGAGATAAACTTTGATGCTGCCTGCTCTCATTGGGAAAGCGAGGGGCCTCCGAGAGGCTAAGAGATGCCCTTCTCTTTCTCTCCCTGCTTCCCCCTTAGAAGTGGTTTTTCTGGGGGCAGCTGGGTAGCTGAGTGGATGGAGAGCCAGGCCTAGAGACGGGAGGTCCTAGGTTCAAATCTGACCTCAGACACTTCCCAGCTGGGTGACCCTGGGCAAGTCACTTGACCCCCATTGCCTAGCCCTGACCACTCTTCTGCCTTGGAGCCAATACATGGTATTGATTCCAAGATGGAAGGTGAGGGTTTAAAAAAAAAAAAGTGTTTTTTCTGGGAGCATAAAGCCTAGGATCTTGGTGTAGAGTATATGGGGGGTGCAGTAGGCCTGGCCCCTGCTTGGGCCAGGGCTCCATGTGAGCCTGGGGGCTCTTTCTCCCCAGATGCATCTTTCACTAAGTGGCGTAGGGTACACTTGTGGTTTCCCTTTCTGCTTCCTTAATCATTGTATTTTTTTTCCCTAGTTTTGCAAGACAGTGGTCAGCAGGAAGGCCCAGCAGCTCCACCCTCCTGAGAGACAGGCCATCTCCGGACCCAGCCTTTCTGTGCCTGCTTGACAGGCGATTTCCAACCCCTCGTAGCTAATTCTAGATGCCCTTTAATATTGTGAACAAATAGACCGTCTGGTATTACTAAGCACACGTGTGCGGGAGCCGGCGCCTGCCTCTGAGACGTGTGGCGTGTAGGGCGCTGGATCAACAGCTCCTCCCTCCTCTTTCCATTGTGTTCTGACCCATTTCCATGTGGCCCCTCTTTCCAAGTGACATTTCTAGCTGAAATAGCTGTCTTTTGTGATGTGATTTAAATGATTTAAGTTTGTCTGTTTTAAACCTGGGATAAACTGAGGCCTCTTGTGCCCTGGCCAGACCCTCATGATTCTGAGTGCTAACCTGGGGAGAAAGAAGCTCTCGGGTGGATTGATTGATTTCTCTCTTCCTCTTTCCCGGTCCCTGCCCTCGCACCCCGGCTCTGGTCCCCGGAATGGCAGTGCAGCTTCGAGACTCTTAACATTTGCTTCTGGCATCCCAGTATTCCGGTGCTTTGTACCAACAGTAGCCAAGGCTTAGTTAGCCGGTTGCAGTTTAGGAGCAAAGCCCAGCCCAGCCCTAGGCACCAGCACCCGGAATCCCTCTCTTTGGAGGCACCTGATAGCTTCTTACACCATTCTGTGACTCACTTTGTATGCATCGGCTTGCAGAGCCCATCACGTGGCTGTCGAGTCTAGAGCTGCAGGGCCCTGCCCTATTTGGCCCACCCTTGTGACGAGATGCCACCTATGAGAAGTGACCCCTTGGGGTGCTATCTACGCCTGTGCCCTGCCTCCCAGTCAGGCTGGTGCTTCTGTTGAGCAATAATCCCATGTTCTCTTGGATCCCTCGTCCCTGGCTCTGAGCCTGGCTACGATGCAGAGTCCCCATCTTTTCCAGCTGCATGCAAAAAAGCCCCCTTTGCCCTAAAGCTTCTGTAGTCGTCTCATCTGCCAGGGCTGCTGGAGAGGGACTAGGAAGAAAGGGCCCTGAGGCCCAGGCCTTCATTTTCCCCTGCTGAGCTCTGCTCCAGATCGTCCCATAGGGCCAGAGGGGCACCTCTGTCCCACACTCCGTCCGGGTGGGCCTGGTGAGGAGAGGTAGCCTCTAGCCAAGCTGGCCCTCCAGGCAGTCCTGAGCATAGGGCTCTTCTCTTCAGTTAGCCAGCCGCTGGAGTCTCCTCCTCCTCCTCCTCCTCAGCAAAACCTGACAGGACTCTCATCCTAGCCAAGGGCACATACCAGAAGCAGCTGTGGTGGCACCATTTCTCCAAAGCTGCTCCAGTCATCAGTGTTCCAAGTCCATGCTGCCCCGGGCTCGCACTGCCGAAGAGAGAGGCAGGATCCCCAGCAGGGAGGAGGTAGTTTGTCTGCGGGTCTCTGTTAGTTTGCTTTGCCTTACTCATTTCTAAGTGCAATAAAAGGAGTGTAGGACTTCACCTTTGACTCTGGTGGACCCTTCTCTGGGACCCTTCTGGGGAAATGGGGTAGGTAGACACAGAGCCAATGGAGCTGAAGCACAGATCCTGGGTTAAAAAAAAAAGAGTTTCTATTGGCCATTTTCAAGCGTCCTTTGGCTTCAGGAGCTGTCCTGGTGTAGACACTTGGCCTCTGACCTTGGTAATCACCCAAGTCCGGCAGCTTCCTCGTTATGGGTCCCCTGGATAAATAACTGAGTGTTCCAATTGGTCCTTTGTGTGCTGACTACATGGTGAGTCAGGGGAGAGTTCTCTGTGGGGCGGGGAGAAATTGTCAGTGTTGCCCTAATCATTCTCTTACTATTAGCCATATTTGTGCTTCAACAACAGTTTTCTTCCTTCTGCCTTCATCTGGAAGGTGGAATCTGTATATCTGTCCTCTCTGAGGAAAGACTGACATTCAAAGCTAATGAATGTTTACACATTTTCAGTCAGGAAAGGCACAAAGGAGAAAATCCTTCAAATACCAGTCTTGCCAGCTTCTAAATAAGATCAATGCACAAAACCTGAGATCCTCCTGAGATTTTTGCTTTCTTCCTACCTCCTCCTTGTCTGTACCCCTCCTATAATTTTAACCCACAGTGAAAGCATTCTGAAGATCTAGGCTGGAGAATCCCATAGGATTTGCCCTGATCTAAAACCCTAGAAAAGGGAGGCCAAAGCTTACCCTTCAGATGATGGTGATGGTGGTGGTGTTGCTGGGTGTTGGTGTTTGCTTCTCTAAGACCCCACCTCTTTGTCCAGCCTCCCCATCTCCCTGGCCCTGCTCCCAACCTGGCTAAAAGCTCTTTGAGAGGCTTGGTGCCAGGGGTGTTATACCCGAGGATGTACTCTTTGGCTTCAGACGAGCTGCTACTATTAGATTTCCAGCACTGCAGCTGCAGCAAGACCATCCTTGGTAGGGTAGCCCCAAGCCTGGGTGCTGTCCTCCCGCATTTCAGTGGAAGGGAGGTGTTGATGATAGTTGTTATCTCTGGCACTCATTCACCTTCCTGGGTTCTTAACTGCTCTGCTGGGACCCCCTGACGAACATGTTTTGGTTGGTTCCTAGTGCTATTCCTTTTACAAAAAAAAAAAAAAACTTTGTAGAATTAACTAGATTACCTTGTTGTTTCTTTAATGTGAGTTTGTGCCTTTTTGTCTCCTAATCTTCCAATACAGGTATATTGGGGGAAAAAAGTCTAATAAAATCATAGACACAGCTCTCTGGAGTCCAGATTGTTGGTGGTGTCCTCACATGAAAGTTCTTGTAAATGTTTTGCAAATGAAATCCATTCAGAATCATGCTGCTATTAGACTTCTCTTCTAATATGCAAAGGTTCCTGGTGAAATATGTATACTTGTTTTTTTTTTTTCAAACAGGATCCTATTTTTCCATTGATTTACATTATAAATCGAAATGTTTATTTTTTATTCCGACCCAACTTCTGGTAGTTGTGGCTTCTAAGATTTTTAGCCCTGAGTGTCTTTTTATTCCTCCTCACCCCTAAAAAGGAATTCTGCTGTCAATTCTTCCTAAAACAGTCCCTAACTTATTGGGTTGATTTTGATTTTTCAAACATTTCCGGACAGGTAGGGTAGTGTTAAGATAAGCGAAGACTAGATTTATGATTTCCCTGTACTTGATGTTTCGTTTCTGGAATGCCCACGTTTCTAACTTGCAGCAGAGCGGTCGAGACTGGAGGTCCGGTGAGATCTGGGCGAACGGACCAAGGTCCGACCATTTTTGCTGGAGTGAACTTTGGGGGGGTGTCAGAACTTCCGTGCGACACGTGCATCCTGAGCTGGGTCAGGCACAAGGGAAGTTTTTATTGTTAACAGGGTGCTTCTGTGCCAGGGAAATGCTGGAGCATTGCTGCTAGTGATCAGGTTCTCCGGGGAGGGGCCCCCCTAGCCGGGTCTGCGCATGACCGGAAGCCGCTCCTCCGGTCATCGGCTCCTCCCGCTTTTGAATCCTCGGGTCCCGGAGCATGCTGGGAACTGTAGTCTATGGGGAGCTCCATGTTCCGGGCCTTGGGGAGTCGGGTCCCGTTCCGGAAGAACGCTGGCGGTGGCTGCGTAGCGTCGTATCCAGGTGACAGACAGGTCCGCCCCCTTTTCCCGACCCCCTCCCTCCCCTTCCCCGCCCCAGTCCCCCTCCCTTTTCCCCCCAAGTCCCGCCTCGGTCCTAGCTCACCGGAAAGCTCCGCCCCTTTCCCCGTCCGCACCCACCCAGAAGTCTCCGTGCGCCCGAGGCCCGCCTCTTTACGGAAGCCGAGCCGGAAGAGAAACAAAACATCAGGCAAGAAAGACGCCTTCGGGACCTGCAGTCCACCAGCTTGCTTGCCTGCGGGTCTGCAAGGCCCCCCCGGCCGGGCTGGGCGAGGGGAGGGGGGCGTGGGGATAATGGCCGCGGGGCTCGGGGAGGCTAATCGTGGACTCCCTCCCCTGTCACAGGCCCCCGGGCCGCCGTGGCCATGGACCCGCCCGTCAAAAAGATGAGGCACCTCAAGAGGATCAGGTGAGGGGCGCGGGCGGGGCGAGAAGGCCTCCCCTGGGGGTCAGCGAGCGGCGGAGCCCTGAGGCTGTGATCCCCTCGGGACCCGGCGTGTGGGTATGGGGGAGTTGCCAAGCGTGGGCCCTCCTCTCCCCCTTTTCCCACTTCTTCCCCTTCCCTCGGGGCCCAACGAGCCCTGCGGGAGGGATCCTCGCTGGCCCTGGTTTGTGGGTGTGTGGTTACTCTCCTCCCCTTTCTCTTTCCCCTCTCCCCATCCCCTTGCTTCTTACCACCGCCCTAAGAAGTGGATAGGTATTGGGCATGCTCCCTGACCCCCATTTTACAGATGGGAAAACTGAGGACCCGAGCTACTTCCACACAGCTGGAGAGGGTCCGAAGTCGGCCTGCCTCTCCAGCCTGGAGCAGCCCCCACGAAGTCTGAGAAGGCCCTTTGTCTCCCCTGGGAGTTTTATCGCGAATTCTAGAAGACCCCGTGTCAGCCCCAAAGTCCTCCAGCTTTGGAGGGGCCCCAAACCTGCCCAACCCCGCAGTGATCCTCGGAGCACAGTTAGGGGAGCATGGTTCGAAAGCTCCAGCCCCTGGTCCTAATCTCTCGGCTGGGAAATCAAGGGTTTGTTTGTCACCAAGCCCCCTGGGAAGAGAGAGCTCGGAGAGAGTATACTGACCCTGGTGGCAGGGTCCCCTGAGATCTGGGCCAGAGGAAAAAGTCCAGAGGATTGGAAGAAAAGGAGCGGGACAGTGGACCTGCCACTGGGGTGGACGCCAGGGGGAGTTCTTTAGCCAGTGGCCCAAGTTTGGCCTCCCCTGACCACAGTAGGAACTTTCTTTTGAGGCACTCTTCTACCTTGGAACCAATACTTGGTATTGATTCTAAGACAGAAGGTAAGGGTTTAAAAAATTAAAAAAAGAATCAATATTGTGTATTAGTTCCAAGTCAGAAGAATGGTAAGGGCTAGGCAGTGGGATTTAAGTGACTTACCCAGGATCACACAGCTAGGAGACTTATTTAAGGTCAGATTTGAACCCAGTATTTCCCATCTCCAGACCTGGTACTACACTTAGCTTCTTCCTCAGCAGTAGTTTTTAATGAATTTTCATCACAGCAGTGTGATCAAACATTTGAAAAATTATTACATATATGTGCAGTATTTATAGAAAGGCATGGAAGCTTATTTATGGATTTGCACGTTAGCAATCCTTTACAGTAAATCTGTGGGCCCCTCTCCAGTTCCAAAGGGTCTTAGCTCATAGGTTATACCTGGAATCAGAAATTGATGTTGGTACAAGCCTATTTCTGCCATTTCCTAGTTGTATGACCCTGGAAAGAGGTATTTAGCTTCTCCCTGTCTCCATTTTTCCTTAGCTGTAAAAATTATACTCTCCTTGAAAACCTTCAAGGAAAGACTTTTAGAAACCATGAAGTACCAACAAATTTGAATTACTCTCATTCCCCCCCAAGAGACTTGTTTGCTTCCCTGCCTGTCTTATAGCAGCACACTCAGCATAATATGGAACTTGGTCACCATGTTTCAGTGACAGGTCTGTGGTGAGCTTCTGGTGTCCTTCCCTTGTCTCTAGTTCAGCGGTTCTCAACCTCTCAATTTGTAGCAATGAGAATACATAATGCATATCAGGTATTTACATTCCGAATCATAACTGTAGCAAAATTACAGTTTTGAAGTAGCCACGAAAATAATTTTTTGGTTTTGGGTCACTGCAACATGAAGAACTGTATTGCGGGGTCACGGCATTAGAAAGGTTGAGAACCACTGCTCTAGTTCCTTCCAAGCCTCAGAGGAGGAGACCCAGAAATCCCCTAGGATTTTGGGAGGAGGGCATTCCATTGCCCCTCCCAGGATATGTGGAGGATAAAGTAGTACTAAGCAAGTGCCTTTATCCAGAGTAGGGGAAGAGTAGAAAGTTCTTTCATTTGACTCTTAGAAAAAATTCCAGATATACCAAAAACTGATAGTCACATGTTTCTTCTTAGCATTTTCAAAGACTTAGCAGGACTGGCTGTTAAATCTCTTAAGGGAGTGAATGCTCTATTGTTTATTGGTTTTAGTCTCTCTGGGCTTTTCCAGAGTAGTGGCAGCTGGGTATTCCTGGAAATTTTGGTTCTTTCAGGGGCTTATAAGTGACCACTCTGTGGCTAAGTGGATGGGTAGACTCATGGAGAGAGGAGATAGCTTGTGTTTTTTGCCTGACTCTGAGAACCCCCTGCTCTCCTGGGACCACTCTGCCAGTGTAAGTAGCACCAGCTCTGTTGGTCGAGGACTCCTCCAGCAGCAAGTGACACAGCTTCTCACCTGTGTGGAAGACATCAGCTCAGATGAAGAGATCCATGAAGAGATGGCTCGCACACTGGATAAGGCTTTCCTGCTCTGGAGGAAAAAGCTGAAGGAGAAATACCTGCAATTCAGGTCTCATTTTTCTCCCCAGTCAGATATCAAAGCTTCCTGTCTCCTATTCTGTCCTCCTAACACTTCCATTCCCCCAGAAGGACAACTTATCGAAGGCCAAGGCTTCTTCCTATTCTCTGACCTCTTGTGGTCTGTAGCTTCATTTAGCTTTCATCTACAGGATGCATGTTGTGACCTGGAATGTGGCAACCGCAGCACCCCCCACCAACCTCAATGAATTGCTTCTGCTAAACAATGAATGTGAGAACATGGACATGTATGTCATTGGGTAAGTTTCTGTTAGGGATTACTCATGCACTTCATCCTGAAGTCAAGTAAAGCTGGGAGTCAGGGTGGGGTGGCAGAGGACAATGAGCCTCCAGAGCCCCACCGTCCCATTTGTCCATGTGTTCCACCTTTGGTCTTCTTAGGAGTCCAACTAGCATGTTCCTTGCCCTGGGTCCCCTCCAGCAAGGGGGAGAAATTTCAAGTGGGAAGAATTGGGCTCCTGGCCATTTCTGGGTTTTGGTAAGGATATGGTAAAATTTCATTGCAAAGACAGTGACCACTGGGATGGTCAGCTTACAGGAAATGAAGTCTGGCATCATCAATTACATTTCGGAGTTGGCGTTTGAAGACCCCTGGAGCAAGTTGTTAATGGATGTGCTTGCCCCTCTGGGTTATATCAAGGTAACTGCTGAGTGATCCTAGGATTTGGCTCTGGGAAGGAGGGAAATGAACTTGGGGTGTTAATGCTTCTCACTTTTCTTTTGCCTACTCCCCAGCTAGTTCTGAGATAATGAGCTGGAAAGATCTGTTTCTGGCAGAGGCCCCAGGAAACCTGGCCAGATCCCTTTCCCCCTCCACTTTGCCTCTTTCATTAGAGAAGCAGCCTAAGGGTTACTCTGGGCCCCTGTTTTCCTCCTCCTGGCTCCCTCATTCCTCTGTCGTCTGGCCCAGATTGAGGCACTTCCATCTCTCCATCTCCCTGTTGACTGGCATGCAAGCAGGGCCAGCCACAGACTTTTCTTGACTCTTCCAAGTTGGGGACCATTTCTGGACAGCCAAACTGCTTGGAGCTGGACACCAAACCAGGGCTACCCTCCCCCTGCCCTGTCTTCCTCCTGTTGCACCAGGGCCAAAGTTTATGGGCTGTGCTTTACAGCTTTTCCCTCCAGGGGAGGGAGGCCAGTATTGTCTAGGGTCATCAGCTATTTCTGTCTCTTCAGCTTAAAAAACACTTCCCTTTCCTCTGGGCATCCTCTGGAAGCTTTTGTCCTCGATAGTGGCTGGAGGAGGCCCTGGCTCTGAATGGATGCCTTGCCTCCACCCCCTCAGAAGGGGTCTCTGAATCTCTGGGAGCTGGGTGGGTGGGGAAACAAACACAAAAGGGACCTTGCTTGCTGCTGTGGCATCTGAGAATTGCTATTTGGGTGGGGCCTGTGACTCCAATGAACCAGGGATGGTGCCCCTTAATGCCTTTCCTCCCCTTCCCTGGCTATATCTTTTGTACTATTCCTTTTTTAAACTCTCGACTTCCCTCACTCTCCTGGTCCTCTGCTGCCTGGATGGCTCTTCAGTGTTGCCCAACTTTATCTCAGTGGTACCAGCAAAATCCACAAGTCAGTTTGACATTTTGATTTTAGAAGGATTAGGAGAGTTCCAGGATTAGACCTCAGATAACTCTTTTTTTGGTTTGTTTTTTTAGACCCTTATCTTCCATTTTGGAGTTAATACTGTATATTGGTTCTAAGGCAGAAGTACAATAAAGGCTAGGTACTGGGAGTTAAGTGGCACACAGGGTCACATAGCTAGGAAGTGTCTGAGGCCAGATTTGAACTCAGGACCTCCAGTCTCTAGACTTTCCTATCTATCCACTGAACCACCTAGCTGCCCCAGCATTCAGATACTCCTGACCCACTTGGTGTTTCTGCCCATCACAGATTTCCTTCTCTGATACCAGTCCTCCAAGTCTTCTGACTTGTCCACCAGAGGCTTGCCCTGCAGGCCAGAGCAGAGACCATGCCAGGGCCAGCATGCTAAGACCATATCATATTCCAAGACACCGGTCAGCCTAGAGCAAGGCTAGGGACTTACTCTAGGCCTTAGCAGACCCTTGGGGGAATCAGAGGGTAGTTTAACTAAACTGAGAGTCCCTGGTTTTTCCCCAAGTACAGGATGACCTTCTCATCTCACGTCAAGGTTCCCCTGGTACATATCAGAATCTCCTTATTCTCCTTCCTACTGATTGCCCATCTCTCCAGAAAGAAATCTTGAGTTGTGGCCTACTACTAGCCTGAGAGTTTGGTGGGATTTCAGTTTTCTAGCCTGGGTCTGCTGTTTGGGCTGCTGGATGGTTCTCTGGATCCATCCCCACCCCTGCAGTATTTCCTTAAGAATCACACTTGAGGCTAACCCCCTTCCAGTGAAGCCAACGCACTATACTATCTACTAGCCACAGGGTGGAGCTGCTTCTTGCCTTCTCTCACTTCTCTTTTCCATTTCTATTCTGCACCCCCCCCCCCAAATGCTGGGGCTTCTTGGACTCTCCCGTCCCCAAACTGACAATAACTTGGTAAGAGCAGTACTAAGGAAATGACTTCATTCCACTGTATTTTAAGCACTGACTTCTGAAGGAGATAGGGAATTCAACCTGTGTGGGCCAGGCTCCAGTGAGGAAGATGTAGGAAACATCTTCAGGTTACCTTGCTCAAAAGGTGGGAAAGAGCCAGTCTGAGCCCTGGAACAGGAATTGGGCCCCAGATACACACACCATGAGAAGGTGGGTAGGGGCTCCTTCTGAATGCTGAGACCCATCACCCCCAGATGTCCTAATTTCTCTTCTTCCCTTTTCCTACTAACTCAGTTGTACTCAGTCTCTTTGCCCACTTCTTTCTACCAAAAGGTAAAAGTTCCCTCTGAGGTTTCCCTCTTCTGATCACTGTCTCGCCTATTTTCAGCATGTCTGTGTCTGTCCCTGCCCTGCCCTGCCCTGAGGTACCTGCAAGGAGGCCTTTGTCCTAGGACACCCACCCATGTCTCCACTCATCCAGGAAGGACTGGCTGCCATTGAGATGAAGCCAAGCTACAGAAATGCCAGGAGCTTTAGGATTAAGCTGGAAATATCCCAGACTTTAATAGATTGTTCACTGGTTCCTATCCATCCTTGAGTTCAATCTGTCACATGCGCCTTACACCAGAATTATTAAAGATTCTCCTGAACCATTGACTTATAACTGGGTATCTGAACTCCAACTCATTCTTGAGGTTTGCCCACTTTGACTTGTTTTCCTCTTCCAGTCTACCTGAGCCCAGAGATCAAGTTTCATAATTCCTGGAAGGCCCAGGGACATGTTCCCGCCCAGGGGATTTCCTCCTTCAGCTGGGAGCTGAGTGCTCTGGAAATGGTCACTGAGAGAGGAGGTTTGGGGCCTCTGCTTTAATACAGCTGTTTTTTGGAAGGGAGGAAGGGAGGGAGCCTCACCTCCTCAGACCCTCCACATTGGCATATTTTAGCTGTACCCTTTTCCCCAACTTAGCTAGGGCACTGATAGTTTCCATTTTACCTTAGGTGTCTCTTCAACTTTTAGCAGTCACTCCCTGGCCTCCTGAACTACCTCATATTTCCTTCCCCTATACCCAATCACTTCCAGACTCTACATTTAAGGATTCCTAAGTAAAAGTTTCCTTCTATTCCTCATTTCTATGACCCTATTCTTCTGCCAGAGCTGGGATCTCTGGAAACATCAGAGATTCTCAGGAGCCTAGATATATATTGTAAGGGAGAGGCACCCCTTAGGAGCCTCTAAGAAAAATGGCAGCTATAACCAAGGATTCTCTAGGTGGGGTTGGGCAGAAGTGGAACAGAGTCAATATTCTCCATTGCCCTTCAGGGATAGGTTCATTTACTCATTGTTGTGAAAGGGTTTCTTAATCTATTCCCTCTCCCCAGTTCTTAGAGAGAGAGCTCACAGGCTCAGGGTAGACCCCTGGAGGCTGGTAGGTGCACAGTGAATAGAGTGCCAAGTCTGGAGCCAGAGGACTTGAGTTCACATCTGGCCTCAGACACTTGCTAGCTATATGTCCCTGGGCAAGTCTCTTAACCCCAATTGCCTAGCCCAGTAATGGCAAACCTTTTAGAGATAGTTCTGGGCCCCACCCCCCAGACTGAGGACTGTGTGGGCTCACCCCAGACCATGTGTCATGCCTCCCCCTTACTTCACACAGGAGAGGAAGGGAATACTCCCATTGGATTGCTGGGCAGAGGGGTGGGGGATGGAAAAAATGTCATCTGCCTTTCTAGTAATGAACTCTGGGGGGAGAGGGACTGGGTTACCCGTGCCATAGGTTCACCATCACTGGCCTATCCCTTCTGTCTTAGAGTTATTACTAAGACAGAAAGTAAGGGTTATTTAAAACAAACAAAAAACAGCAAGCCAATCCTGATGAATCTAGAAACCGGGCATTGTAGTCTTTATCTCAAAGCTAGTGAATGGAAGAGAGTTTAGGAATCTGAGAGGGAAGCTGAAGCACTAAATATGCCCTAGGAGCCATCTGAAATAATGTCCCCCCCTTCCTCTGTCCCATAGGTAACCTCCATAAGAATGCAGGGACTTCTCCTACTGGTCTTTGCCAGGCGCCTGCATGTGCCCTTCATTTCTGACATCTATACCAACTACACTCGAACTGGCCTCTATGGCTACTGGGTAAGGCTGAGCAGGGTTTGATCTGGGGACTGCATGACTGGGTAAAAAATGGACAAGAGATTTAATAGCAAGGCAGATAAACTTGGCTTTTAGGAGAATTGGAATGAGAAGAAGGTGATTTTTTTTTTAAACCCTTACCTTCCATCTTGGAGTCAATACTGTGTATTGGCTCCAAGGCAGAAGAGTGGTTTAAGGGCTAGGCAATGGGGGTCAAGTGACTTGCCCAGGGTCACACAGCTGGGAAGTGTCTGAGGCCAGATTTGAACCTAGGACCTTCAGTCTCTAGGCCTGGTTCTCAATCCACTGAGCTACCCAGCTGAGAAGAAGGTAATTTTAAGTGAATCAGAATGAGAAGAATTTGCCAGGTCATTTCCAGAACCTCCAGAATATTGTAGAGCCTCAGAGGGTTTGTTCTTGACATACTGGACTAGCCTGTGTGTGGGTGGAGAGCTTTCCAATGGGGTGAGGGATGAAGTTCAGCCTTCTTTCTGTTGTCTCCCCTCTGGGATAGAATCAGGTAAGAGCAAAGGTGAGCAGGTAGTCAGATGCTCTCACCCCTCTGCTCTGACAGGGGAACAAAGGGGGAGTCTCCATCAGCTTTCGGATATATGGCTATGCCATCTGCTTCCTCAACTGCCACCTGCCAGCCCATTTAACCAACAATGACCAGCGGCTCATTGATTTCGACAAGATCCTGGAAATGCAGAACTTTGAGAATGACAACATCCCTAACATCCTGGACAATGAGTGAGTAGGAAGGAAACCACTGGCTGTGTCCCTTGCACTCTCCTCAGTTTACCTGGGATCCCATTCCCCCAAACTGTGGCTAAGTCCCTACACCCACCTCCCAGAGTTTTTGCCCCTTTGTCTACAGAGAAGGGGTTCCATTTCTTCTGAGTTCCTATCCCTGAAGTGGGGTCCTATTTTGGTTGCCCCTCGCAACTGAGCTTCCCTCCTTGGCTGAGTCCTCTCTTCTTCCTCAATGGGAGCCATGATTAGGGCTAGGCTATCCTTCTGGGCTGTAAATGCTTTAAGTCAGGCACTTGAGTCTCCTGGCATGAAGCTGCCTAAATTTATTCAACTTCCATTTGGGCCTTGCTGAGTGGCTAGCTGTAACAGGGAAGTAATGACCTCTCTTGCCTTGTCTCATTTAGTCATTTCCCTCCATATTGATGATAGCTTGAGCTGATACCTCTAGTGATGTTCACAGGTTCCACTTTGATGATACTTATTCTGGCCTTTTCTCTGAAGCCTCATCGTATGGTTTGGTGACCTAAACTTTCGTATTGAAGAATTCGGGTTATGTTTTATCCATGAATCCATCCAAAAAGGGCTCTACAGCATCCTCTGGCATAAGGATCAGGTACTGAATAAGGAAAGAAAGCCTTTCCTTGGGCTCTAAACATGGGGTAAGGTCAGTCTGAAGGCGTTGTCCAAGAAATCCTCAGTGACCATTCTTTGGCCCGTCACCCCTATTCCCTGAATTGACCCTTGGATATTGCCACCCAGTCTTAGTGAGATTGACCACCATGTGCACCCCTGTTGCTTTAAGAGTTGTCTGGCAGGGGGCAGCTGGGTAGCTCAGTGGATTGAGAGCCAGGCCTGGAGATGGGAGGTCCTAGGTTCAAATCTGGCCTCAGCCACTTCCTGGCTGTGTGACCCTGGGCAAGTCACTTGACCCCCATTGCCTAGCCCTTACCACTCTTCTGCCTTGGAGCCAATACACAGTATTGACTCCAAGACGGAAGGTAAGGGTTTAAAAAAAAAAAAAAGAGTTGTCTGGCAGAGCCTTCCTGTCCTGACTAAATCTGATGTGTCATGTCTGAGAGCTGGGCAGGCTCTTCACTCCTTTGGCATCAGGCTACTTCAGATGCTGCCCTTTCTGTCTCCCCTACCCTGTGTACTCCTGACTCCAAATACCTGGTTTCTGAGCTGTTGAGCTGACTTCCCTTTTCCCTTTGACCTCTGCTGAGGCCTCTTAAGTGAATATCCTTTCTATAGGGTTTGATCCCCTTAATTCTGGGGAATTGCCCTGAGAACATGGTCTTCCTTTCTGAGATAGGTCAACTGTTTGTCCCCAGAAAGACATCCAGAATCTCATCAGCTGCTTTTATCTAGGGCATTAGGTTGAGATAGAGATGACAAAGGAAGAAGTGGGAGCACTTGAGAAATTTGGTCCCTTCCTTGGCAGGGGATCAAATAATGTCTTTAAAGTGATAACAGAGAAAACCTGAGGTTGAATACTCTCTGCCCCACTACTCTGCAAGTCACATCTAGGCATCCCCTCAAATCATATACTGAAGATTTGATGCTCAGCCATTTCCCAGTTTTCTGCATCCTTTCAGCTCAGCCATGTGGCACTATCTTCTCTCTGTAGCTCAACATAATTAAGAAGAGTGATTCACTGCTCCAACAGTTCCAGGAGGGCCCTCTGCTCTTCAAGCCAACCTTTAAATTTGACATCAACTCAGAAGAATATGATTCCAGGTGAGGGGTCAAAGGTAGGACTAACCAGCCATAGGAAGACCCAGGGAGGCATTGTGTAGGGTAAGGGAGAACTAGCTGGGAAGAAATGAGGATGCTTGGAGGAGGGGACTAGGGAATCTAGGATGTTGAATGGGAAAGCAAGGAATAGAAGAAGCAGCAACTCCAAAAAAGAACTTTCAAAGTATCAGGAATAGAAACAATTGTCATCTTTCTGGAGCTTTACTTCTCTCCCATCTTTAAAGCAATGGTCACACAAGAGCATAAGGACTTGTCCCAGATTTATCCACAGGGGGAAGTGGAAGTTGAGAGAGGTCAGTGATATGCAAAGGTCCCCTCCTTCCACACCAGAGTAGGGAGGAGAGACTGATGAGACTGTGAGCTCAGTCTTCTCTCCAAGGGAAAAGTGTTCCAGGGAGACAGTTCCAAGTTACAACCAGCTCATCTGGCCACCAGCCTTCCTAGGAATCAGTGAAAAAGTAATCCCTGGAAGTGGGAACTTAGACCTGTGAGCATTGTTGAACATTCTCCTTGTGGCCTGAACTGGTGCCTTCTAGATGCTTACAAAGTAAGTATAAGAATGAGTTGGTCCAGAATACTATGTATCAGTCAGTTTTTTGAAAGCATATGTTGCAGTCATGCTATCAGACAAGACAAAAGTTAAAATTTACAACATCAAAAGAAGGTGAATGGAGAAACTACATTTTACTTAAGGCATAACAAATAAATATTAGATTTGTGCACTAAATGACAGAATCTAAATCCGTGGAGGAAAAACTCATTAGATTGCAAAAAAGCTATCAGGACCATAATTGCAAGAGACCTTAATGTTCCTCTTTCTGAACTTGATAAATCAAACAGAAACATGAGCATAAAAGGAAACCATAAAAGTGATTAAACAGGTTTGGAAAAATTAGATTTGAAAGTTTTATGGCATCCTCTGAAAGGGAATACTAAAGAATATACATATTTCTCAGCAGTGTCCTGTTACTTTAAAAAAAAGATAAACCACATGTTAAGGTACCGAGAAATTTTAAAGTTAAAAAGGAAATAGGAGACTAACTCCCAAAGGAGATGAAGTTCATCTTACTTAAGGAGGGACACTAATTTTATGAAGGAGTCTCTAGAGGCCTGAAAATGTTTTTTCCACCCAGAGGCATCCTTGTATAGTAGAATGAACACTGAATTTTATGTTAAAAGAGATCCAGGTGCAGCCAGGTTCTCACTGGGTAGAGACCCATGCATGGAGATAGGAGGTCCTGGGTTTAAGTGTGGCCTCAGACATTTCCTAGCTATGTGACCCTTCATTGTCTACCCCTTTTCACTCTTCTGACTTGGAACTGATATTTAGGGTTTTAAGAAAGAAAATAAAAAGATCCTGGATTTGAATTTTGACTTTTTTTTTTTTAACCCTTACCTTCCATCTTGGAGTCAATACTGTGTATTGGCTCCAAGGCAGAAGAGCGGTAAGGGCTAGGCAATGGGGATTAAGTCACTTGTCCAGGGTCACACAACTGGGAAGTGTCTGAGGCCAGATTTGAACCCAGGACCTCCCATCTCTAGGCCAGGCTCTCAATCTACTGAGCCACCCAGCTGCCCCTTGAGTTTTGACTTTAATCAATAGGACAGGTCATTTCCTTGCTCCGGGCTCAAGGATAATAACATTGCAGCATTGTCGTGAAGAGGAAGGATGAGAGAAGAATTTGGGAAGCAGCCAGTCTAATGGTACAGACTAAACCTGATCCCCAAAGGTGAAAACCATGGAGATAACCATAGGCTTTTACAAATCCTTGTCATAGTTCAGAATATTGTAGCTCAGTGCTGAGGGTCTGTGAGAATAAATGGACAACTAGAAGCCTAGGATAGAGGGTGGGAGGTCAGTGTTAATCAAGGAAGGATGGGTATGAAGCAGAAATTTCCATCAGGAGAATAGAACACAACTTTGCAGAAAGAAAGAAGAGCATCAATCAAAGAAATGCTGGTCCATCAAAGTTGGAGGACCAGAGCCTGGACCATGACAGGGAGGGTGTGTGTAAAACGGCTTAGAAAAGAAAGGAGGAAAGGAAGCCCTTTGAGGAGCCCAGGGAGCAGATTGCCCTGACTGAGGGGAGACCTGGGGTGCCAGGATAATGACAGGGGAGGGCAGCTAGCCTGGAGGGAGAAGGGAAGAAGGGGAGCCACTGGAGATTATTAGGGCATAGATCAGTTAGATTTTGTTGCAGAAGGCAGGAAGAGGCAATGTGGTTTTCTTAGAGGAAAGATTAATGTTTTTATTTAAGACCCATTCCTTCTTCATTCCCAAAGACAGGAGACAACTGACATTTTTAAGCAGAATCCATCTCAAGTGAGATTTTCAGACACTAGAACTGATCTAATTGTTACATTTGGGCAATAACTTGGACTTTTGGATTTTCTAACAATTGAAAGGGGAAAAAACATGCAGAATAGATATCTCATATTTTTAGACAAAAGAAGCACTTTTATCTGCAGAAATAAAATTCTTCCTGGAGCTAAACTTGAGCATGAATTCATTGCATGACTTCTGCAAGAGATTAATTCCAAGTTGAAAGGGAGTGCCCACTATATGCCAAGAAACTTTCTGGTTTCTTATTGCTATGTATAGTATAAGGATGAAGAAGGAGAAAGGAAGGCTAAGGAGTCTTTATTACTTGTGTGAAGTCATGCAAAATATATTTCCATATTAGCCATATTGCAAAAGAACAATAAAGCAAAAAAAAAAAAACAAGAACATTTTACTTCAAATTGTACTCTTGAGTTTATTAGTTCTCTCTCTCTGGAGATGGAGAGCATTTTTTCATCATGAGTCTTTTGAAATTGGCTTAGATCATTGTATTGATCAGAGTAGCCAAGTCTTTCACAGTTGAGCATCGTTACAACATTACTGTTACTGTGCATTGATCTCCTAGTACTTGGCATTTCACTTTGCTTCAGTTCATATAGGTCTTGCCATGTTTTTCAGAAACATGATAGTAGTCCATCACAATCTTATGCCACAAACTGTTCAGCAGTTCCCCAACTGATGGGCATTCCATCAATTTCCAATTCTTTGCCACCACAAAAGAAGCAGCAATAAATATTTTGGAACATATAAAACCTTTTTCTTTGATCCAGAATGGTTGGATCAATTCACTATTCCCACAACAGTTCATTACGTATCTATTTTCCCTTATCCTTGATCATTTCCAATAGGTGTGAGGTTGTTTTAATTTGTCTTTCTTTAATCAATTATGATTTAGAGCATGTTTTCATATGACTATATATAGCTTGAATTTCTTCTGAAAACTGCCTGTTTATATCCTTTAACTATATATTTATCAATGAGGAATGGCACTTATTTCTATAAATTTGATTCTGTTCCCTATATACTTGAGAAATGAGGTCTTTATTAGAGAAACTTGATGTAAAATGTTTTAATATTGGAGCAGCTAGGTAGCACAATAAATAGAGCATCTGTCTGGTGTCAGGAGGACCTGGTTTCAAATCTGGCTTCAGATACTTTCTAACTATGGGTCACTGGACAAGTCATTTAACCCCAGCTGCCTACCCCTTGCCACTCTTCTGTCTAAGACAAAAGATAAGGTGGTGTTTTTTTTCATATTGCTTCATTTTCCATAGTGCCTTTTAGCAAAATTTGCCCCATTCAGCCTCTTCTTTCCTTTTTCTCCCAATTCATCATTCTTTCTCACCCCTATATTATTTTTTTGGAGCTCATTCCTACATTATTGACTCATACTGCTGCCCTCTGTCTATGCTGATTTCTTCTAACTGCCCTAATAATGATGAAACTCTTAAGAGTTACATGTATCAACTTACATGTATCAATTCCATATAGGAATGCAAAAAGTTTAATTCCATTGAGTCCCCTATGATTACTTTTTATGTTTGCTTTTTTATACTTCTCTTGAGTCTTGGATTTGAAAATCAGATTTTCTATTCAGCTCTGGTCTTTTCATCAAGAATGCTTGGAAGTCCTCTATTTCATTAAATATTCATTTTTCCTCCTGAAGGATTATATTCATTTTTGTTGGGTAACTTATTCTTTCTTGGTTGTAATCCTAGCTCCTTTGCCCTCTGTAATATCATATTCTAAGTCCTCTGTTCCTTTAATGAAGAAGCTGCTAAATCTTGTGTGATCCTAACTGTGGCTTCATCATGACATTTGAATTGCTTCTTTTTGGTTGCTTGCAATATTTTCTCGTTGACTTCAGAACTCAACAATTTGGTTATTATTCCTGAGAGTTTTCATTGTGGGATCTCTTTCAGGAAGTGATTGATAAATTCTTTCAATTTCTATCTTACCTTGTGGATCTAAGATAATGAGATAGTTTTCCCTTATAATTATTTTAAAATAGGATATGTAGGCTCTTTTTTTGATCATGGCTTTTAGGTAGTCCAGTAATTTTTTTTTTTAATCCATACCTTCCATCTTGGAATAAATACTGTATAGTGGTTCTAAAGCAGAAGAGCACTAAATGCTAGGTGATAGAGATTGAATGATGACTTGCCCAGAGTCACATAGCCAAGAAGTGTCTGAGGCCAGATTTGAATCCTGGTCCTGCCTTTTCCAAGCCTGGTTCTCAATCCACTGAGCTATTTAGCTGCCCCCTAGTCAAGTAATTCTTAAATGGTCTTCTCAATCTGTTTTCTAGGTCAGGTGGTTTTCCAGTGAAATCGTTCACATTTTTTCATTCTTTTTACTTTGTTTTATTGTTTCTTGATGTTTCATGGAGTCAGCAGCTTCTACTTGTCCAATTTAAATTTTTAAGGAATCATTTTCTTCAGTGGGCTTTTGTACCTCTTTTTCCATTTGACCTAATTGGCTTTTTTTTTTAAACCCTTAGTATTAATTCTAAGGCAGAAGAACAGTAAGGGCCAGGCAATTGGGGATAAATGACTTGCCCAGTGTTACACAGATAGCAAGTCTCAGGCCAGATTTCAACCCAGGTCCTCACCCCAGCTCTAGTGCTCTATCTACTGTGTAGTGCTCCCACTAGTCTGCTTTTAAAGGAGTCCTTTTCTTCAGTATTTTTTGTGCCTCTTATCAACCTGTTGAATCTCTTTTCATAATTTTCTTGCATCATTCTCATTTCTTTTCCCAATTTTCACCCTACTAGGGGTAGAGCCAAGATGGCGGCTTAGTAGCAGTGAAAGTGAAATCATTCCAAACCAATCTTTAAAAACCACCTCAAAAGGATAGAAGCCAATTTCCCCCCTACAACTCTTATTTCTTTCTTTAAGTCGGGAATTCTTATTGTTTAATACTTATTTAAAATAGAGGGGGGGGAGATGGACCTTGAAGGGGAGAGTCATGGAGATAGCAGCATGACAACTGTGAATACTTTCGCTAGACCTTGTACCCCTAAAAGACTTGGCTTACAAGGGGGCAGCTGGGTAGCTCAGTGGATTGAGAGTCAGACCTAGAGATGGGAGGTCCTAGGTTCAAATCTGGCCTCAGGCACTTCCCAGCTGTGTGACACTGGACAAATCACTTAACCCCAATTGCCTAGCCTTATTGCTTTTATCAATTCTACTACAAAAGATAAAGGTTTTTAAAAAATAGAAAAGAGGCAGGCAAATGGTTTAAAACAAAACTTTGCACTGTTTGTCTGATAAAGGCCTCATAGCTCAAATACCTAGAGAACTAATCTAAAATTAAAAGATTAAGAGCTATTCCCCATTTGATAATCAAAGGATATGTGTTTTCAAAGGAAGAAAACCAAGCCATCAATAGCCATAGGAAAAAAGCTCTAAAACATTGAAAATTAGAGAAGTGCAAATTAAAACTACTCATATATCACCTCATACCTCTCAGATTGGCAAAGTCGACAAAAATAAAAATGACAGATTCTCAAGGGGCTACAGGTAAACAGATACATTAATGCATTGTTGGTGGAGCCATGAACTGGTCTAGCCATTCTGGAAAACAATTTGGAACTATTCCCTCAATGTTATTCAACTGAGTATAGTCTTTAATTATTTAGAATAACACTATTAGATCTGTGCCCCAAAGAGGTAAAAGAGGAAAAGTGTCTAGATACACAACAATATTTTTAGCAACCATTTTTGTGGTGGCAAAAAAGAAAATTGGAAGCTGAAGGGGTTCCCCTTAAATTGGGCATGACTGAACAAATTGTCTTTAAATTCAATGAAATATTTTTATACTTTAAGAAATGATGAAGAGTTTCATTAGAACACTGGTATATTTGTCTCAGACTATTTATTGCCTCAGGGGAAGAACAGGAGGGAAAAAAATCTGAATCCTAAAATGTTAGAAAACAATTGTCCAAATTTCTTTCTATATTAACTGAAAAAAAAAAGCAAAAATTTTTTAAGTGATATGAGGTTGGTTTTAGAAAAGCCTTGGAAGTCATGTATGAACTGATACAAAGGGAAGTGGGTAGAACCAAGAGAAAAAAATTATGCAGTAAAACAATTTTGAAAGACTTATGAACACCAATGAATATAATAACCAAGCAGGATTTCAGAGAATTCATGATGAAACAAGCTGCTCCCCACCTCCTGATGAAGAGAGAAGGGATCCAAAGGTCAGATTAAAGCCTGCCTGGGTTTTTTTGTTGTTGTTTTTGGAGTTGGCCAGTGCAGAAATGCATTTCCTTTGACAGTATATTTTTGTATCTGATTTTGTTTTTCTTGCTTTCTCTGTGTGAGGAGTTGGAGGGAAAGGTGAGAAGAAGAGAATGCAGACCTGAAAATGAAAATGAATTTTTTAAAAGTCTTAGAGTAGTTTTAAGTTACTAAAGCTTAAAATCGTGTTAAGATTTTTGGTCCATTCTGAATAAGTATGTCCAGAATAAATGCAAGATAATTTTTGGAGTGATAACTCCTGTAGTGGGAGGGGTCAAGAAAAGCCTATATAGGACATTTGAGCTTTGAAGGAAACTATACATTGTGACAAGGAAATCACTTTAAAAGACTGATATATATTAATTTAAGGTCGCCAAGGAATTCAGCTATGTAATTCCTAAATGAAACTCAAGTCAGCAGTCAACCTTTTATGGAGTTTAATTACAAACAGGAGGAAGAAAGGTATTAGAGATAGAGAGAGAGAGGGAGAGAGAAAGGGGAGAGAAGGGAATAGGGCTTAAATACCCCTTCTGTTTAGGCTGGGCCAAAAGGCCCAAGCCCTTAGATAGCTGAGGCAAAGAAAAGAGATCAGTCCCTATCACTCACGTGACCAAAATGGAGAAACAGTCTCAGGGGCCTCCACCTCCAGCTTCCTTCAGAGCAAGCTTCTCAGAGCACCACCTCTCAGATCCAAACCTCTCCAACCAACAACCCCCTGTCCTCAGACCTCCGCTATCTTTAAGGAAACCATCCAAGTTCCCTCCCCTCAGTTCTCACATCTACCAATCACTGTCCATGTCTTCCCTGTGCCAATGGTGGCTCTAGCTTAACCCAGGACCGCCCAGAGGTCTGTGTCTTTGCACATGTCTGTTGAAGGTCATATTCTCAAATAATTAAATCTTGATCCTTTGCTGCAGCCCTTCCTAAATCCTGTTAGGCCTGAGTAGGGTGGAGATTGTATCAATTCTAAAATCAATCATGACTCAAAGAACTTCCTGTTCTATGCTTAAGCATAGGTCAAAGCCCTTTCCATTGTTCAGCAGAAGGTTTCTGTCCTAAAGTAATCTTAGGTAGGGAGGAGAAGGACCCTCCCTACCTAATGTTGGAAATAGTGAAATTTCCAACATTCATAAGTCTGAGAAATTTTAAGTTTTACAACATTCTAAGGGGTAGAGGGGAAGGAGTACATCTCAGACATGGATGACAGGGAGTGCTGAAACATGGACGTGGGAGACGAGTGCCATGGTTGAAGAACATTAAGGCCAGTTTCCTTCGACCTTGAAGCACATGAAGAGGAGTAATGAGTAATAAGACTGGGAAGGTCAGTTTGAGTCAAGTAGAGAAGGGTTTGAAATGCCAAGCTGAAAAAATATATAGTTTTGGTGCTAGCAGTTAATAGAGTGTTACTGGAGTTAACTGGGGAGCAATGTGGTTAGACCTATTTGTTTGAAAAATCACATTTTTTGACAGCTGTATGGAGGATAGATTGGAGAGGAGAGAGACTGGAGGCAAGGAAACCAGTTGGGAGGCTGCTGAAATAGGTTAGAAGAAAGATAATGAAGACCCAAATTAGCATTTTGGTTGTGTGAGAAGAGAAAAAGGGAACAGATGTGGGGGTGGAATCAACAAGACTTGGCAACTAATTGGATATGTGTAATGAGGAAGAGTGAAGAATCAAGGATCACAAATCCTGAAAGGATGACGGTGCCCATGACAAAAACTCCAAGGTTATGAAGAATGATGAGTTAGCAGGGAAAAAGTGAAGTTAATGAGTTCTGTTTTGGATTGGTTGGGTTTGAAATGCCTATGAGGACATCCAGATGGAAATTCCAAAACTGTAACTGGATCTCAGGAGAGAGACTAGGACTGAATATGTAGATCTGGGAGCAATCTGGAGATGGGATTGTTGAAACCAAGATGACCAAGAGATAGGGAAAAGAGAAGACCCAAAACATGGCTTGTATTGTATTGGGGTGTATTCACTATTAAGGGATGTCATATGGATGCTGTTCTAACAAAAGAGACAGAAAGGAATTAGAGAGGAGCCTTGAGAGAACAGAGTAATAGAAACTCAGAGCAAAAATTACTCAGGAAGAGCAAGTGGGCAACAGTCAAGTGTTGTAAAGGCCATGAGAATTTAATGATGAAAAATTAGCAGGGGGCAGCCAGGAGACTCAGTAGATAGAGCACCAAGGCCCAGAGATAGGAGGCCCTAGATTCAAATCTGGCCTCAGACACTTCCTAGCTATGTTACCCTGGACAAGTCATTTAACCCCCATTGCCTAGCCCTTACTGCTCTTCTGCCTTGGAGCCAATACCCGGTAATAATTCTAAGATGGAAGATAAGGGTTTTTAAAAAACTCACTAGCAACTATGGAGAAAGCAAAGTGATGAGGTTAGACACTAAGTTGCAAAGGGTTGTGTAAGGATAATTTAGGGTTGTGACCTAATCTAAATTTAATTTTTGGTCGCCAGGGGATATCCCAAATAAAAATAACCCAAGTCAGTTTGGAAATATATGGTGGTTTAATCAATATATAGGGAAGAAATCAAGGAGAAGAGAGAGAGAGAGGGTATAGGATTTCTTCCACCTGGGCTGTGCCAGGGGGAGTTCAAAATCCTCTGCCACAAGGTTTCTGAAGATGATTAGAGGCTTCTAAGTGGATAGTGTTTGGAAGGTAAAAGAGAAAGAATCAGCCTAAAACTCGGGGAGATCTCAGAGAAGATGCCTCACCAAACTAGGTTACTAGGCCTCCTCCAGTATGGTATCAAGGAAAACTCGCCACTAAAAACCAGACAATAGTAGCCACCACGCCAAGATACTGATGTGCTCAGCCAGCTGCTGCCAGCCACCTCTCCGCTGTCCAAGAGACCCGACAGAGGAAGTGACGTCAAATATATAGACAGTTTTATATCACTTTCCTGCATCTCACATGTACCAATGATATCTTTGGCTTGACTTAGGACAGCCCAGGGGTCTGTCAGTTGTTTCTGATTTGTCATTTGCTAGCACATGTCTGTCATAGGCCATCCTCCTAAATACTTAATCCTTATGTATGGGTATAGACATTCCTGATTTTGTTAGACTAAGTAGGGTGGAGTAATCTAAAGTTCACAGTTGAGAAGTAAGAAGACAATGTGGAAGCAGTGAATATAGATTTTCTTTTTGACTTTCTTGTATTTTTTAATTACAATTTTTTTTACGTTTTGCACGTCAGGTTTTTTCTTCCCCCTCCCTTGAGGTGGTAAATGGTCTGTTATAGATTATACCAGTGCTTTGATGCAGTACAGATTTTCATATTCCCCATGCCATGACAGAGGACACATATCACATAGAATAAAAAACTCAAGAAGTATATAAAATGAAGGCTGGCATGCTTTGATTTACATTCAGCCTCCAACAGTTCCTTCTTTGACTCTGGATAGCATTTTTTAATCATGAGTCCCTTGTGGTTATCTTGGAACCTTGTTCTGCTGATAATGATTTAGTCCTCCACTATTGTTTATGGTACAATATTTTTGTTACAGTGTTTTCCTGATTCTGCTCACTTCACTTTGCATCAGTTCATATAAGTCTTTCCTAGCTTTTCTGAACTTATCCTGAGAATAGCTTTTTTTAAGAGTTTGGCTGTGAAACAGAAGATACGAAGAGATAGAAAGAAGAGAGAATAAAGATTAAAAATGGAGTTTGATTGTGTAGGCCATCTGTCTACAAGGGGAGATTGAGGAGAGGGAACCAAGGATAAGTGCAAATCTTGGCCTTATCAGGGAGAAAGGCCACTCCATCATAGATTAGAGTAAAAGGGAGAGAATAGGAGATGATGTCTAGGGTTTTTGAGATAGAGAAGACAGCCCATAAAGACTGATCTCTATTTTCTCTAAAGTAGAAGTTGAGGTCCTCTACAGAAGATCAGGGAGGAGAACAAAACCTTAAGCATCAGGGACCATTCCAGGCTCTCATGTCACTGTGGGCCAGCCCTTGATGGGGATGCTCATCAGTACTAGCAGGATGACTCCTCTCTGTGACTAATCTTTACTCTTGTGTATAATGGATGTTGCTTTGGTTTAAAAGGCAGAGATTTTAGAATTACTTACCAATGATTTCTGATTCCAAATCTTCGAAATCTTAGGATTCCATTCATGGGCAATGTAGGAAATATCCAGAGGGCTTGGTATTCTTTGACTTGCTTCAATCAGATTAGCCACTAGCAACATATCCTATCAGCTCAGCTATCCCTCCCTCACCCCTGTGGCAACATGGGGTCTTTCTATGCCTGATGATCCCTGGCATTAATAGCTGTTACTAACTATTCAACATAATTGGGATGGTCTAGAATTTTACTCCTGCTGTTGTCACCCTTGGCTCCTCCTTATCCTTCCTTTCCCCTTCTTCCTCATGAGTTCAGTGAGAAAAGGCGAAAACCAGCATGGACTGACCGAATCCTTTGGAGGCTGAATCAAAAGCTCCAGAATACCTCTAAGAACTTCAAAGAACCTGAGCGCTTCTTCTCTCTGGAATTGAAGTGTTACCAAAGCCATATGCAGTATAAAGTCAGTGACCATAAGCCAGTCACGGGGACCTTTGAACTGGAGGTGAGCTTCCCGATCCTGTACAGCCTGGACCAAGCCCAATAGAAATCCCAAAGAAATGGGCCAAGGGAGCTGGCTGTTGTCTCTCCTCCAGTCCTCCTTGTATAACCAGCAGGTCTCTATTTCAGTGTCCATTAACATTTATTAACTGCTCTGTGAAGGAGGTCTTTTTCCTCTTGGACTTAAGCCAACCCTCCCAAGTGTCTGTAGGAGCCTAATCACCTTCAGGTTGTTCTTGATTCCATAAGTGCCAATCAGGCTCTCATGCCTGTCCCAATAGAAGAGTTTTAATTATTTTAGTCTGCCCTCAAAGCCAGGCCTCTTCCCCCTCTGAGAAAAGTAAAAGTAAAGCCCTCTAGGCATCAAGGTGGTTAAGTGGATAGAGAGCCACTAGAGATGGAAGGTCCTGTGTTCCAATATGACCTCACACACTAGCTGTGTGACCCTGGGCAAGTCTTTTAATCCCAGTTGTCTAACGCTTGCCACTCTTTAGTTTTAGAGTTGATACTATGGGGAGCAGCTGGGTGGCTCAATGGATTGAGAGCCAGGCCCAGAGACTGCACATCCTGGGTTTAAATATACTTCTTGGCTGTGTGACCCTGGGCAAGTCACTTAACCTCTATTGCCTAGCCCTTCCCACTCTTTTGCCCTGGAACCAAATATACAGTATTGATTTCCAAGATGGAAGGGAAGGATTTTTATTGGGGGGAGGGGAGGTGTAGAATTAATGCTAAGACAAAAGGTAAGGGTTCAAAAAAGAAAGGAAAAATAAAGTTCTCCAGCAACTTTACATGCCCTTCTCTGGAAGAATGGAAGCAATTAGGGCCATAGTCTTCCCTCCAACCCCCAGGTCCTCTTGTGCCCTGGTACTTCCTGCCTACTCAGTTGCCCCTCTATTTTCTCAGAGGAATGCCTCCTCTTTCCATCCCCCAGGTTGCATGGCTTTCCTCCTTTGAAGGTGGCATTTTTCCTAGTAAAACAGCTGAGAGTAACCCCTGGGCCTCCCTTGCAGGGCCTGGTCAGATGGTTTCTTCTCACCTTTGTAGCCAATTCCTGTGACACCCCCACCATTGGTGCCCTGTGCGGCTCCATGACCCAATGGGGGGAGAACCTTGTCAGGAAGAGTTCAACCCTATCCCCCAGGTTAGGAGGATGCTTAATGACCACAGCTTCGCTCCTGTCATGTCCAGCTGAAGTCCCTAATGCTAACCCCACTGGTCACCCTGATTCCTGAGGGCCGGTGGATCACGCCTTATGATCTGGTGGTCAGCTATAACCGGAGTCCTGACTTCAAAAGCAGCAGCTGGGACTGGATTGGCCTCCACAAGGTAACGAGGTGGGACTAGGGGAGGCTGCCCACCCACAGAAATGCTTTTCCAGGGCCTCTATCCCTTTTTAGACTCAGAACCTTGGAACATTAGGGGTCAGAGGGGAGGCCCTGTCCATACCTACATCCAGTGCAGACTCTGGACCCTCGAGCAGCCCCACTGGACATCCAGCACTTGCCAAGGCTTGTCCTGACCAGCTAAGCCATGGGCTCCCTTGTCTGTGTCATTGGTCTGAGGCCCCAGACTAACCCTACCTCTGCCCGTGTCTTGGCTGCCAGGTCGTGATCCGCCACCTGAAGGACTGTGTGACCTATGCCTGGGTCAAGGACAACCTGGTATCCTCAGAAAAAGGCCTTTACCAGGTATTCACCACCATCCCCACGCCCATTCAGGAGTCAGTCGGCCCCATAGAGAGACCTTGGCCCATGAGCAAGCTGGTCTCTCCACAGGACCCTGCTTCCTCCCCATGTGCCTGGAATGGGTTCAAAAGCTGCTCAGCTGGCAGGAGTCACCCAGGGGTCTGAGAGCCAGAGACTTTCCTCAAAAGCCTGGGAAATAAAGTAGCAAATGGGGAGGTGTCCATGCCTCCAGTGGACACTGCATTCCCTCCCTGCTTCCTTCTTCCAGGTATATATCAATGCTAGCGGTTTCCCAGAGGAAGGGGGAGAGTTTCTTCTCAGTTACTATAGTAGCAACCTGAAGGCTATAGTGGGACTGAGTGAACCCTTCCAGGTAAGAGCTGATTCTGTCCTGGAGCTGACCAGAAAGGAGAGAGGGGTTCATGTGGGGTTCAGTGAGAGGTGCTGGCTCATGGTGTTTCCAGAGCTTGGGGAAAAGCAGCCACTGGGGAGAGGTGGGCAGGCAGGTGGGATGGGGCAGAACGGCCTCTCCCCACAAGCACTTACTCACCATTTCATCTCTCCTCCCAGCTCTGTAGAAACAACCTGAGTCCAGAAGACTGGAGAGAAAAGAAAGGCGATCCACTGATGTACTGAGCCAGGATGAATGCCTCACAGCTCTCCCCCTGCCCTCCTCAGCCCCCCCATGACTGCTGTTTGTAGGTCCAGCTCTCCCGAGATAAGGCAGGCCCTGCAGAACAGCCTACCTGGTTCCCCATCCAGGACTGGAATTAACCATTTTAATAGAGGTTTCAGTTACCAGGATATGGATGAGGCCAGTCAGTCCACCTGCCATGGAAACTCAAGCACAGTCAACTGAGTGATGGGGGATTCTTTTATACTCTCCTCCTTCTTTTTCTGGCCTCCTCCCCACCCTGCCCCTTAACCCAGCTAGGGCCAGTTGCCTTCACAATGCCCTCAGTGGGGCTGCCAACCACATGCCTCAGCTGGCACCTGCCCCACATTCCTATGGCTCCATCTCCAGGACTCTGACTGGCAGGGATGGAGACATACATTTGTACAGGATCCTCTAACCAGTTGGCAGCAGCCCTCCAAGTTTTAGGAGGAATCTTGGACTCTTGGCAGCATATTCCCTCCTCCAGTGGCAGGGCAGGGGTGGCATAGTGATGGGCATGTCCCAATGTGCCCTTCAGCATGGAGAATTAGTGTAGCTTTGCTATAGTAGCGGATTGCTGAGTATCTTTTCAAGGGGGTTCTGGATCAGGAAATCCCTTAGCATTGAGACACAACCTGAGGTCATTGGTGGTGGTGGTGGTGGTGGTGGTGGGTGTCCCATTCTGATGCCTCCTGTTTATGGCTGAGAGACAGTTAGGGCGTCAGCCTTCCCTCTTGGTGGGGTTGAATGGACAAGGAGGAACCCTGTGACCCTACCTTTTTCCAGCTTTCTGGGTGATACTTCACCCCAACAATTAAGCCTCACAGGCCGATTTACATAGCATTATTGTATTATGAGTTACCAGCCCACAGGAAATGATTTGGGGACCCCACATGGACTGGGCAAGCTGATAGTTAAGGCCTTCTGGGGATCTTTAGAAAACATTCCTCTCCAGGTACCATCTTGAAATTTTGGAGTGGTCCTTCAGCTCCACCCCCAACATTGGGGATGTCAGTGGCACCTTCTCTTATAACTCCCCACTCTGCCTTAGAGTCATAGGAAGGAACATCTCAGGGAGCCCGCTCTGTGATATCACTATAGTTCTTTATTTCCTCCCTCCTTCCTGAAGGCCCATGGAGGGGGTGGATTCCATGAACACAGAGCTCTTCTCTCTACATAGAAGCTCACTGAGGGGTGCTCCAGGCCATTAACTGCTCCACATTTCTCCCTTGGAAGCCTCGAATGTCAACAACTCCCCTTGATTCTGTTGTCCTTGCCCTGGCTCCCCAGGGAAATTTTGCTGCTGAGCCCAGCGACTTCAGTCTGTGCATCTGTGTCTGTTATATTTGAGAATAGAGATGTGGCTTTTAGACTGGCCTTGTGTGGTCTTGTCCATGTTGCTTGGAAGCAGGTGCCCCAGTTTTAGGGGGAGAAGATGAATGCAAGTCTCTGACTCTTGGAGAGAAGGACCCTGGAGTTCTAGGCCCTCATCTGATTCCTGGTAGTGCCAGACCTAGATAGTCCAGGGCAGGGGAACTGGGGGTGGATCAATCAGTCCTAAGGAACCCACCTAATGGAGACTGAAGTTTGTCAGCGTCCATATGATAGGGCTGTGGTCCTTAGAAATCCCAGAAAAGTGCTTATGGGGACTGGAGACACCCTGACCTTTATTTTTGCCTCCCATCCCCACTCCCTAATATCAGCATTTACCAAGTAAATTTACCTGGCAAATACCTAATTGAACTGAAACAAGCTGATGGAGCCTCCCTGCACTTTCCCCATCCCCATCTTTTTGTTCTGTGTCCTGCCTCCCCTACCCTTCTGTGACCTCCTAGCTAAGGAGCTATGTCCTCTCATTTATCAGTCCAATCCACATCCTATATTCCTGTCTGTCCTTTATGCTGGTTCTGGTATCTCTTCTCCTTCCATATTCTTCCCCCTCATCCCTGAAATGACCTCTCTCTCTCTAAAAAATCTCACCCTACATTATGCAGGGGCTCCAAATTCCCATCCTGGGCTGGGGGCAAGAGGCAGGAAAGCGACATTTTGGCCAAGAAGGGAAAGACCAATTCTGGGGAAGGATCCAAGCCTCCTAGTCTAATAATTGCTGTCATTTGTATAGCACTTTAAGGTCTTAGAAACTACTTTGCATACATTCTCATTAAAATCTACTCTCCCTTGTGACTGAGAGCTTGGTCTCCTGAACACTTCCTTTCTCTTGACCTGAGGAGCTATTCATGGGGTCATGGACTTAGAGCTGCAAGGGCCTTCTTTCGAACAGCTTAGGAAACAGACCCAATCCTCAGCTCTCCCAGTTTAGTAGCAGAATGGGGATTTGACTTCTGGGACTGTGGAGCCAAATCTTGTATTCTTTTTCACTACAGCCTCTGTCCAAGCTGGAAGGAATCCGAAGAGTTCCTTTGGCCCTGCCAGAGGGAGAAATGTCTAGAAAAGTGACTTGCAGGTCTCTTGACTTTCAGATGACTGATTTTTCTAGTTTGGGGTTTTCCAGTTTGGATTTCTTTCAGTTAACTTGTCTCTGATCTGTCTGCCCCTTTTCATTTATTCCACTTTTTGACCCCACCCCCTTATCATGCCACCAGAACAAGTCTTCACACAGATGGCCCTTCTGTTAGCAGGATTCCTCTGCTAGATGGAAGGGGTGAGGCTTGTTCTAATTGAGGTAGAGGAGAGCTGAAGGGGGATGACATCTCTTCCCCGTCAGGATATGGGGCGGCTATGAGCCTAGCCCTGCCTTCTTTGTGGAAACAGGAAGTGCCTGAGACGTTGTGTCCGATCACTTTTCTGGGACCTGACTCCCTAGTCTGATAAGGGCCATTGTGTGACTGCCAGGAATGAACCTGCTTCTGGATGGATGTGCTTCCCAGAGGAAGGAAACTGCTGGCCTTTCCTGGGAGGGAGAAGCTGCAGAGGGTGGCAGGGAAGGAACAGAGTGGGGTGTCCAGTGGTGTTTGGAGGAATAGGGCTGAAAAGAATGCCTCACTGTAGTTAGACCCCCATTTCCCAGGCTGCAGCCTCTCTTCCATCTGGGAAAGGTGATTTCCTCCTCCACTTCCTACAAGGAACAGCCAAAGTCCTCAGGGCTCCAACGCAGGCCAGGAAAATGTCAGCTGTGATTTAACAACAATGAAAATGTAGAGGGAAAACAGGAACATTGGGGTGTGGGCCTGAGGGGGAGGGAAGAAGAGAAACAACTAGAGGGTGCCCACCAGAGATGGGGGGGGCGATGGGTAGAGAGAGAAGGCCCCACAAAGATTCAGTGGGGAAGAGTAGATGTCAGCCCTTTTTCTAACCTTCCTTCCTTGCCAAGAGCAGCAATTAAGAATTCTTTCATGAGCCAAAAACATTGGGAATGGGAGTGGTGGCCTTGGCACTGAGGTCAGTCAAATGAGGGTGAAGGGTCAGTGAAGACATGAAATATGGAAGATAATGTGACCCTAGCCACAGATGCTCTGAAAAAGGGGGTGTAGTCTCCCTGAAAGAGTTGGGGGAGGGCAAACAGCTTTGGGAGAGGGTGATGACCATGGGGCAGGCAAGGGTAATAGGGTTGATTTGATGCCTTATAGCAGAGTGCTACAAAGAACCAAGGTTCAAAGTTAATCAAGACCCCTGGAAGAGAAGGATGAGATGTGTGTGGATGCTCTACAACAGAATTGGGGAAGTATTGGCATGTATGCTGGGGCCTGCCGGCACAGAGGAACTGCTCTGTTCCCTCTCTTCCCAGTACCCAAGGACATTTTATGCATGACCCTGCTGCTCTGTCCAGCCTCCCAAAGTGAAGACTTCCTCTCTCTGGGGTAATATGGAGGAAGGGGGGGCTCACACGCAGCTTGAAGCTGCAGTTCAGGGAATGCAAATTAAAAAACCTTCACCAGTTAAGAGGCCTGCTACCAGTCTCTGTTTTTCCCTTTTCAAGGTACTTTTTTTTTCAATTGAAAGAAAAAAATTTAAATCCTTACTTTTTTGTCTTAGAATCAATATCGTGTATGGGTTCCGTGGCAGAAGGGTAAGGAGAGGGTTAAGTGACTTGCCCAGGGTCACACAGCTAGGAAATGTCTGAGGTCACATTTGAACTCAGGACTCCTGTCTCTAGGCCTGGCTCTCTAACCATTAAGCCACCAATGTACTCTTTATTCCAACATATAGTGTTTGAAGCAGCTTCCTGGAATCCCCAGCAATCAGGGTCAGTGAAGAGGCCCAACTTTATAGATCATAGTGGGGTACAGGCCTGGGAGAGATTTTGCTGTTTGCCCTTTGAGGCCCCAGTGGCCTGATCTGTCCCACCCTGTTCTACCACTTCCCTCCCAGATAAGAATGGAACCGGCTTCTAAGCTGCTGGACTTCAGGGAGTCAGTCGGAAAGACCCAAGACATGGGAGTGGCATGGAAGCTAGAGAGAGGGATGTCCCACCCTCCTCTTGACCGGAAGCCCGGAATCCTGAGCAGTGTGTGTTGGGGGGGAAGCTCATCATTCCCCTTAGTTACCTGGGGCAGCAGGCGTTTCCTTAGCCCCTATCAGCTCTTCCCTTTCCTGCTCTGGGGCCACTGTCCGGCTGCGTCCTGAGGAGCCGGACTTGGTCACATCCCCTGGGGCCAGATTTGAACCTAGCCCAAGTGGCAAGCCCTGACCGAGGCCATAAATTTCTAGCTCCTGGAGCAGCCAGGAGGCAGTGGGCACAGGCCCTGGCTCTCAGCTCCGAGGCCCGAGTGTTCCCTGGGCTGAGATGGCGCTGCAAGTGGAGCTCATCCCTACAGGAGAGATCATTCGAGTGGTCTACCCTCATGGCACCTGCAAAACCGTAAGTCCATCGGGAGGATGCCCAGTGGGGCTGATGCTGGCCAATCCACAGTTAGGCTCGGAGGGCAAGGATGGAAGTCTCCGGGGGGCACCGAGGGGCTCGCTGCCCTTTTGGAGAAAGGAAGTGGCTCATGGAGCTGGGATGGGGAAAGCTGGAAAGAAGTGGCTGTTGCTGTTCCACTCCACCGAGCTGAGAGATGGGGGAGGGAGCAGGGAGAGGAGAAGGGGCTGGCGGGAGCTGTCCGCCCTGCTTCAAATCAGGCAAAAGGTTTGTAAGATGCGACCCTGAGCAGGAAAGGAATAGCCCCACAGCGGGAAAAGGCAGGGGAGAGAACCCTGGATTCTGCCTCGGAAGAACTGGGTGCGAACCCTGACTTTGCTGTCTATTACCTGAGTGTACTGAGGCAGGTCACTTTGCCACTCTCTAGGCTCCCTCCCACTCCAGACCTAGAACCTGGACCAAACGCCTTGTTTGGGATCCATCGTCTCCTCAGGCCTGGAGATCCCCAGAAATCTATGCCTGATCGGCTGCTGCCTTCTCAGTGGGGCAGGAGAGGGGGATGGGGAACTAACTAACCTGTTTGCTCCTTTGGCGGGGGAGAGGAAGGAGTTAACCTCTGCCCATGGGGGGCGGGTGAGGGGGAGGACGACAGCGACCCACGTTTCGGGCCCTGGGCTCCCAGGCCAGCCCTCTCCGGAAGGCCCCCGGGCTCTGGGCTCTTGGGGCCGGGATGGGATGAGATAGGATTGGGAGGGGGGCTGGAGGAGTCCCAGCCCCACTCCAGGCTCCCAGAGAAGCTGGGTGCTTGTCCGCCTTAGGAGGCTGCGCGGGAGCCTCTGCAGGGCTTTCTGCGATTGCTGGTGCGTCGCGGGGCCCCTGAGACCCCAGGGAGCCAGGGTAGGTGGGGAACCTGCGAGGAGGGCTCAGGCTAGGGGAGGCGGGCAGACGTCTGCGCCGGAGCTGAGGGACAGAGCCTAGGAGGCGGGAAGAGGGGAGGGGGCAGGGCCCGGGGGGTGGGGCGGAGAGGGAAGAGCGGGCCCGAGGGGTGGGGCTGGGGGCGGGGTGCGTGTGTGTGTGTGTGCGTGTGTGTGTGTGTGTGTGTGTGTGTGAGTGTGTGTGTTTGTGTGAGTGCGCGCGCGCGCACCAGCTCGCGGATCCCGGGGAGCTGGCCGGGATGACGCCTGGCGGAGAGCTGCTGTCCCCCGCTGCCGCCACCGGGCCCTGGCTGGGGGAGTGGCCGGGCCGCTGACTCTCTGAGCCGGGAGTCCCGGCTGCAGAACACTGCGGCGGCCAGGAGCCGGCCCCCAGCCGCCAGCCGCTGCCAGTCAGCCGCCAGAGCCGGGTGGGTACGGGGCAAGGGGGAGCTGGCTCGCCAGGGCCGGGGTCTGCAGGTGACCGTGAGGAGCTTCTGGCTCGGAGCCGCACCAGCAGTGGCTGGGGGTCGGGTGGGCCGGGCGGGAGCTGGCTGCCTGTGGTGGGGCTGGGGCTGGGGGGACTCTCCCTGATCGCCGGGTGTAGGGGAAAGTGCGCGGGGCTGTCCCCTGGCTGGGGTGTGGCCAGCTGCCTGCGGGCCCGGGCTGGGACTTGATTACCCACACCCTCCACTTGCCTACCGGGCTGCCAGGTGGGCCTTGCCTGGATCTTCTGGGCTACCGGCTCGTTGGACTTGGTACCACTTTATGGACTTAGTTTTCTAGCCCGTGAAATGGGACGAAACTATGTGCCTTGGAGGTGTAAGGGGCTGAGAGAAACCAGGGAAAGCCCAGGAAGCCCCCTGGCTCTCTCTCCCCTTCCCCCTTCTCTCCGCTCCCCCTCCCTGCTGGCTTGGCTCCCTCATTTTGGAGGCTAAGCTGCTTTCTCAGCTTCCCACCTGGCCCCTGGCTGTACTTTCCCTCTTTCTTCCAGTCACCCCATTCTGGCCAGGCTTCCGTGTCCTTTTCTCCTCCTCAGTTCTGTAACGTCCTTTTTTGATTTGCTCCCTATCTCCCTGCCCACCTCCCTTTCCACCCCTCCCTCCATGGCTCTTCTCTTCAAATCATTCCCCACTCTAGTCATTGACTCAGGAAATTATGGGGTGGCTATAAGAGCTGGAAGGAACCTCAGAGCCCATCTCTGGTGCCCTCCAAACTTGGTACCCCCCCAGCATCCCTGAAGCCCAAGGCTCTGCCCAGCCCAGGTGCCCAAGAACCACACTCAATCTTGGACAGTGGAGGAACCCAAAGTCAGGAACATATAAGTCACCTGTCCATGGTTACACTGAACCAAGGAGGTTTGTGGTGGAAGGAGAGGACCCAAGTTTGAACCCATCTGCTGTTTCTCCCTAGCTGGCCTCTAATCTCCCTGAGCTTGATGTTCACCTAGCACCCGCCTTGAGAGCCAGTGGGGCTTAGGATAGAAAGCCAGCTTGGAGTTCAAGTTCAGGCTCTGTCCTGGGTCCTTAGTTTCTTCACCTGTTACCTAAGGAGGCTGAACTCAATGGCTGTAAGGCTTCTCTGTGGCACGAAATCTCGGACCCTCTGGAATTAGCCTCTTGGTGGCCACTCTTAAGACTTGTCTGAGAAGGTGCTGGTCCAGGTAGGGGGTTTCCTCTCTCAGTCTTGCTGGGTGGATATGGAAGTCCACTGAGATAATCTATGGAAAGCGATAGCAAGTGATTCTGTGATTTCATTGCTATGGAGAACTCCTGGGAGACGAAACTGCTGTCAGACAGGGCTGATTAGATTAGCACCTTCTTGGCTGATGAGTCTTGGACAGGTGCCTGGTGTGGACACTGAGAGAGAGCTCAGGTGACTTACCTAAGCCAATGGGGTAAGTGTCGGAAGACCAGAACCCGTCTATTGTGCCATTCCACACAGCCTCTCGTGTACAAAGTGCTTTCCAAGTCTTGAAGCCATAAATATCAGTTCCTGCTACTAAATACACAATGTCAGAGGTGGAAGGGACCATGGGTAGATATGCTAATCCAAACTCTTGGGATATATTTTTCGTACTTCCATTACAAAGAGAAGCTCCGGCAGGTAGGTAGCACAGTGGATAGAGCGCCATGCCTGGAGTTGGGAGGACCTGGGTTCAAATCTGGCCTCAGATTTTCCTAGCTGTGTGACTCTGAGCAAGGCACTTAACTCTCATTGCCTAGCTCTTATGTTTTACAACTGATACTAAGACAGAAGGTAAGGATTATTTAAAAAAAAAAAAAAGAATCTCCTTGTTTAGTTGTGCCTAACTTCACATGACCCCATTTGAAGTGAGATTTTCTTAGTAAAGATACTGAAGGTTTTCCATTTCCTTCTCCAGCTCATTTGACAGAGAAGGAAACTGAGGCAAGCAAGGTTAAGTGACTTGCTCAGGATCACACAGCTAGTGTCTATGGCCAAATTTGAACTTAGATCTTCCTGATTCCAGACCCAGTGCTCTATCTACTGTGCTACCTGGCTACCCAAAGAATGTCCCAGTTCCCCCTGTAAAACCCTTTCTCAATGTCATCTTCCTTCCATTTTCCTGATTCTCTCTGCCTCCCCCCACCCAGCCTGGGTCCCTTACCTCTCACCTTTCCCAGATATAGTGATTTTCCCCTCCCGGCTATTTTGGAGGAGGGAATGTGCCTATGGAGTTACCACTGGGGACTGGCCTGGGGCCAAAAAGGGGTTGAAGAGGGGACTGAACCACAGGGCAAATATGCTTCCACTCCCTGGAGAAAGATAGAGGCCTCTCACTCTGACCAGCTGTCTTCTCCCTTCAGTGCCCCAACATTCTGTCACTAAGGCATCTCCTCTGTGTGTGTGTGTGTGTGTGTGTACATGTACGTACCCACACGCAGAGGCATGAAGGGAGCAAAGAAGACCACTTGGGGCTCTTGATCTGGGTATAAGTCCAAGATGCTCCTGGGAGGGTCTCTCCTTCCTCATCCTCTGATAGTGGTGGGCTGGCTGTGAGCTAGGTTGGGAAAAGAGGCAGAGGGCAGGCGTGCCCACTTTGCTATAAAAGTCACTCGTCCTTTCATCTTCTAGCTCTTCCACTGGGAGACAGAGGATGGGGGCAGCTTCGGAGTTTGTAAACAGTAGGGGATACTTGGTACATGTATCTGCCTGGAAGGGAGCCTGAGACTCCCTGTCTCCATCTAGTCAGTTGGATTCACCAGGCTTCGATTCAGTTGCTCCTTCTGTTCCACTTGCACAACTCTGACATCTATAATTGTTGTGTGACCCTGGACAGGTCACTATGACTGTGTGTTACAGAGAAAAGGCTGGTCCATATTGATAGAGGGAGTTTTCTCTTCCCAGATTTCCCTGTACCAATGAACTCACAAGTTCAGCTCCTATCCCAGTCTCTAGCCCTAAGTGCCTGGCACTGGAGGGGAGGGATGTGAGCTGATAATGGCAGAATAAAACCCACCCCCTGACCTCAAGAACCTTCTTACCTTATGGGAAAGCAACACGTGCACTGATAAGCCCACACAAAACCTATCCAAGTAAATACGAGATAAATTTTTGAGGGCGGAAAAGGGGGAGCCCACACTAAGAAGCTGGGTTATCAGGAAAGGTCTCTAGTTCTAGACAGGGAGGGCGCTCAGGAAAGAGATGGCTTGACCATTCCTCTCTGCTCCATTCACTCTAGTTGAGTCTTGAAAGGAGCCTGGGATTCAGAGAGCTGGAGAGAAGGAGAGAAGGCATTTTACACACAGGGAACAGCCTAGGAAAAGGCAAGGAGGAAGGATGTCAAGTACTGGGAGTGGGAAAGAGGTCAGTTTGGTTGGGCCCTAGAATCTGTCCCATATTTCCCATCAATCCCTCTACAACAATAACAATATTTAGGTAATTTTAAAACCCCTTATATCCCACCTTAAAATCAGTAGTGTGTATTGGTTTCAAGGCAGAAGAGTAGGTAAAGGCTAGGCAATGAGGGGTCAAGTGATTTGTCAGGGTCACACAGCTGGGAAGTGTCTGAGGCCAGATTTGAACGATTCCAGGCCCTGGTGCTCTATCCACTGAGCCACCTAGCTGCCCAACTCGATTTCTTCCAAATCCCTTCTCCAGTCTCTTCTTGAATACTTTGAATGAGGAAGCACTCACTACCTGTGAGATAGCTGCTTCCATTTTTGGACAGTGGTTCATTTCAGGTGAAATCTGTCCTTCTGCAACTTCCAGTCTTGGAAATTTGTACTGAAAATTCATGTTTTAGGAGCTGTCCTTCCTACTTTACCATCTTACATTAAATCCAATAATATAGTCTTAAAACATTTTCTCTCTCTTTTTTTAAACCCTTAACTTTTATCTTAGAATCAATCCTGTGTATTGGTTCCAAGGCAGAAGAGTGGTAAGGGCTAGGCAATGGGGGTTAAGTGACTTGCCCAGGGTCACCCAGCTAGGAAGTGTCTGAGGCCAGATTTGAACCTAGGACCTCCTGTCTCTAGGCTTGGCTCTTCATCCACTGAGCCATTTAGCTGCCCCTCAATATATTTTCTAACTTTAGATTATTATGTTTTAGGGGAACCATCCCTAGAAAAAGAGGGATTATATGGCCCAAAGGGAAATTCAGTAGGAAGAAGGAAAGGATAGGAGATGGTTGAATACTAGTAAGAATCAGACTCCGGGTCTAGGGTGGCCTTAGAATTATAGAGCTAGAAGGGACCTTAGGGATTGTCCAAGCTACACATACCCCACTCATTTTGCAGATGAGAAAACTGAGACCCAGAAGACTAAGTGACTTACTCTTTTTTTTTTTTTAAACCCTTACCTTCATCATGGAGTCAATACTGTGTATTGGCTCCAAGGCAGAAGAGTGGTAAGGGCTTGGCAATGGGGGTCAAGTGACTTGCCCAGGGTCACACAACTAGGAAGTGGCTGAGGCCAGATTTGAACCTAGGACCTCCCATCTCTAGGCCTGGTTTAAGTGACTTACTCTTAAGTGAGATTTTTGTAGTCTATACTTAAGTGAGATTTGAACTCAGACCCTGTGATTCCAAGTTGAAGTCTAGAGCAAGTATTCTTTCCATCCCACCATGGATAGAAAGTATCAGAAGAGGGCAGTCACTTACTTCCTCTTTAGTGAAATCCAGGTGCCTCTCCAGGGACTTAGGAGTCATTCAAAATTGGAATCCTCTGGATTCAATTCAGTTGTTTGGGTTTGTTGTTGTTGTTGTTTTTATTCCCAGCTCTTAACATAGTGCCTGGCATATAATAGCTTTTTAATAAATGTTGATCGACTGACAACCTGTATCTGCCTCAGTTTCCTCATCTGTAAAATGGGGGTAATAACAGTACCTACCTCCCCGAGTTGTTGGGAGGGAAAATGAGATATTTGTAAAGCCCCTTACAAACCTTAGTGCACTCTATAAATGCTACCTGTCATTACGATTTTGAATTGTTATTATTAGCAGTAGGAGATCAGTGAACGCCTCTTGAAGGAGGTGGCACTCCACTCAGATGGGAAGGGAAGAGGAGATCGTTCCAGGCACAGGGGACAGCCATTGCAAAGTCAGGAGAGGAAAGGTTATACGTGGGAAATACCAACGAACATTCAGCCAGTTTGGCTGGGATATAGAATGCTTGAAGGGGGAATAATGTGAAATCAGTCCAGAAAAACTGCTTGGCAGCAGCTTGTGAAGAAGCTTACATGCCAAACAGGCATTTTTCAGTATTCTCCCGGTAGCGACTTCTTGAGCCGGCGTGATGTGGTCAGACTCTGATTTAGTAATAGTCATTTGGAAGCCAGGTGGAGAAAGGATCAGAGAGGCAGGCAGGGTCGCCAACGGGAAAGCCGGTGCAATTGTCCAGGAAAGTGATCCTGAGAAGCTGAACTAGGGGGATGGAGGCTGAGCTAGTGAAGAAAAAGGGAATGATTTGGATGGCCGTTCCACAAGGCTTGGCTACTCGTTGGATACTGAGGGAGAAGGATCCAAAGGATGGATGGCCATGGTATTGCCCTTGACAGTAAGAGGGAAGTCGGGAAGAGAATGGGCATTAGGGGAAAGATCATAAGGAGTCCCATCTTGGCCATATTGAGTTTGGGACCACCTAGTAGGTAACAAGAGATCCAGAGGCAGCTAAGTGGTGCAGTGGATAGAACGCCAGACTTGGAGTCAGGAAGACCTAAATTCAAATATGACCTCAGAACTCTACTGTGTGACCTTGGGCAAGTCACTTAACTCTGTTAGCCTCAGGTTCCTCATCAGTCAAATGAGCTGGAGAAGGAAATGGCAAACAACTCTGGTTTCTTTACCAAGAAGACCCCAAACCCTGTTGGCCTCAGTTTCCTTCTTGTCAAATGAGCTGGAAAAAGGAAATGGCAAACTATTCCAGGATCTCTTCCAAAAACAAACACAAAACAAACAACAAAAAACCAAACAAGGGAGGAGAGGGTCATCCATGAAGACACAGTTGAAAAGACTCAGCCTCAAATAAGGAACCCAACCTAGGGCAGAAGGGAGATGGAGTCCTTTGTGTAGAGATGATCCTTGAACTCGTGGTAGCTGATGAGATCACCCAGAGAAGGGCCCTGGGCAAAGACTTTAGTACACCCACAAAGAAGGCGGGATGTGTGTACTGAAGAAGAGGGAGGCGCTATCAGACAGGAAAGAGAAATCCAGAGAAAACAGAGGGTGGAGAGTATCTAAGAGCAGGGAGGAGCCAGTAATATAAAACACTGCTGCAAGAGGTCCAAAAGGATGAGGACTGGGAAAAGGCCACTGCATTCAGCAGTTAAGAAATCTTCCAGAGGAGCTGGGTTCAGGGGTGGAGTTGGAAGGAAGCCAGACATGGCCAGGGTTTGGGAAGTGAGTGTGATAAGAGGAAGTAGAAGCCCCCAGGGCAGGCAGCTAGCTATTTCTAGGAGTCTGATGGCGAAAGGGACAAGGACAGGAGATGGGAGGAATAACAGGTTTTTAAGGCTGGTGGCCAGGCAGGAACCTTCCATGGGGGAAGACAGATTGACGATTAGAAAGAGAAGGGATGACTACAGAGGCCAGTTTGTGAAGAAGGTGAGAGGGGATAGGGGCACAAAAGAGGGACAGGTCTTACTGAGGAGGAGGGCCCCCTCTTCATTAGAGATGGAAACAAAGGAGGTGAGCATGAGGAATGATCCCGAGGAGGTGAGCTACAAAGAACTGGGGAGGAGAAGAGGCTCCCAACTGAGAAACAAGCATCGGAAAACTTGGTGTCTATCCTCACCCTCAGTACACTAATTGTGCAACCATGGGTAAACCACTTAATTTCTCAGCCTTGGTTTCTTCATCTGTAAAATGGGATAATAGTAATAAAACAGGAGCAACTTCCCTCATCATCTATCCTTGGAGTCCTTCTCCCTCAGTATTCAATCAGTAGCCAAATCTTATGGAATCTCCATCCAAATCATTTCCCTTTTTCTTTCTAGCTCATTTGACAGATAAGGAACCTGAGGCTAACAGGGATAAGTGACTCTTGCCCAGGGTTACACAGTAATGTCATGGATAGAGAGCCAGGCCTGAAGATGGGGGTTCTAGGTTTAAATATGGCCTCAGACACTTCCTAGCTGTGTGACCCTGGGCGAGTCACTTAACCCCCATTGCCTTGCCCTTATTGCTTTTCTGCCTTGAAACCAATACCCAGTATTGATTATACATTATATTATAATAAGAACCAATACACAGTATTGATTCTAAGATAGAAGGAAAGGGTTTAATAATAATAATACCTCACGAAGTTGTTACAGGAATCAAATGAGCTTTATAGATAATGTAAACTATATTAGTTAGCTATTGTCTGTGTGTCATTGTGGAGAGAGAGCCAGGAAGTCCTGAGTTCGACTTCTTTTTCTAACATATGTTCCAGGACCATGGGGGAAATGACTTCATCTCTCAATGCCCCAAGCAACTCTACAACCAGATATTACAGCACCCGAAGTTTCCACATCAAATGAAATCCTATGTCCTGAGCAAGAGAACAGATAGTAGCTGTTATTAGCTGTACCTGTTGTGCTGAGGTTTGACATGTGTTATCTCGTCTGATGAGACAGCAAAATGTCAAGCTGGATGGAGCACTCACCAGATCCAGAAGCAGGAAGACAGGAGTTCAAATTCAGCCTCAAGATATTTTTCAGCTGCGTGGGTGACCCTGGGGCATCACTTAACTCTGTCTTAGTGTCTTCCTCTATAAAACGGGAGTCACCATAGCATCTACCTCCCAGGGTTGTTGTGAGACAATATTTATAAAGTGCTTTGCAAACCTTCAAGTTTCATGTAAATACTAGTTATTATAATAATTGTGTTATCATCACCATCATCCTTTCAGCAACTCTATCTTGTAGATATATAGGTAGTATCTCTCTTTTCCAAAGAAGGAAACTGGGGCTCATCGAGGTTAAGTGGCTTGTCTTTAGTTAGGAGTCAAGTCTGCATCTCCCTTGCCTCTGGGCCCAATGCTCACTCTTTCTTTCCTTTTCTTCCTCTCTCTCTCTCTCTCTCTCCCTCTCTCTCTCTCTCCCTCTCTCTCTCTCTCCCTCTCTCTCTCTCTCTCTCTCTCTCTCTCTCTCTCTCTCTCTCTCTCTCTCTCTCTCTCTCTCTCTCTCCCCCTCCCTCCCTCTCTCCCTCTCCTTCTCCTTCTCCCTCTCCCTCTCCCTCTCTCTCCCCCTCCCTCCCTCCCTCTCTCCCTCTCCTTCTCCTTCCCCTTCTCCCTCTCTTTCTCCCTCTCTCTCTCTGTCTCTCTCTCTCTCTCTCTCCCTCTTTCCCTCCATCTCTCTCTCTCTCTGTCTCTCTCCCTCCTCCCTCTTCCTCTTCTCTCTCCTTCTTTCTTTCTCTCTTTCCTCTCTCTGTCTCTGTCTCTCTCCCTTACTTTTTGCTTTAGTAACAACTCTAAGATAGAAAGACAAGGGTTAGGCAAAGTGACTTGTCTAAGTGTCTGAAACCAGATTTGAACCCAGGTCTTCCTGATTCTAGCCTTAGACCTCTATCCACTGAGTCTCTTATCTGCCCATACCCAATGCTTTCCCCACTAAATTCAGCTGCCTTTCCATCTTAAGATCATTGGACGCATCAACAAACATTTCTTAAGCCCCTCAGATGCTCTTTGAGGTGCTGGGGAGGCAAAGATGAAGTGATCCCTGTTCTATAAAGGGAAACCACATGACATGACACATAGGAATATCTTAAAAAAAAAAAAGTGGGGACTGCTAGGTGACTCAATGGATGAGAGGTCTTGGTTTCAAATCTAGCCTCAGATACTTCCTCTCTGTGTGACCCTGGGCAGGTCATTTAATCCCCATTGCCTAGTCCTTACAGCTCTTCTGCCTTAGAACTGATACACAGGTTAATTCCAAGATGGAAGATAAGAGTTATTTTAAAAAATAAATAAATACAGAGTAACTAGGGGAACCCTAGCAGCTTTGGGGGGTGATCAGGGAAAGCCCCAGCTAGAAAGTGGCCCTTGAGCTAAGCCTTGGAGGAAGGCAGGGCCTCTTAAGAGGAGGAAGTCAGAGGAAGTGTATTCCAGGTCTGGGGACCAGCCCTTGCAAAAGCCTTGGGAGATGGCGACTGGATGTGAGGAATAGCCAGGAGGCCAGGTGGGTTGGACTGTCTGTGTAAAGTCTGGAAAAGGGAACAAGACGTAATAAATCTGGACAGCTGGCTGGAGCCTGACTGGGAAGGGCTGGTCGTGTCAAGTGGAAGAGGCTAGCCCCCTCTTTTTTTTTAGCCTTCTGTTTTAGAATCAATACTAAGTATGGGTTCTAAAGCAGAGGAGCAGCAAAGGCTGGGCTGTTGGAGCTAAGTGACTTGCCCAGATTCCATAGCTAAGAAGGGTCTGAGGCCAAATTTGAACCCAGGACCTCCTGTCTCTAGGCATGTCCTCTCATTTTACAGAGAAGGAAGTAGAGGGGGTTGCCAGTTCCCCAAGGCAGAGTAGCGCAGCTGGGATTCCAGCCCAGGTCCTCTGGTGGGCTTCATTCTGTGGCTAAGAGCAGGATGGCCAGCGCTCTCAGGCAGCTAGTAGAAGGCATTCCTGCTTTGGGAAGTAGATCAAGAAGATTCATGGGATCATCCGGACTTTAGATCCCAAGAAGGGCCTTAGAGACCATGTTCATTTGATAGATGAGAAACTGAGCCCAGAGTCAGGCAGGGGGGCCTTGAGTGCCCCTCTTGGAAGATTGAAAGTTGGACTTACAGAGTCTGACTTCAGATAATAAACAGTGTACATTTCTAGAGCATTAGAGTTTGCAAAGTGCTCTACTCCATCAATCTGATTCCAATAAACAGGCATTTATTAAACACCTATGAGCAAGGCGAAGAAAAGAAAAAAAACAATCCCTGCCCACAGGGAGTTTAAAGGTATTAGTACTTTTATTTTACAGATGAAAAAACTGAGGCTCATAAAAGTTAATTGGTTTCCCCATCATCTAGTTTTTTTTGGGGGGGGGGGATTTTGAACCCAGGTCTTCTTCCTCTAAAGCAGCACTATCTACCCAGCTCTACTTCCTTGTTCAGTCATTTTGTCATGTTCTGACTCTTCATGACCCCATTTGGAATTTTCTGGGCAAAGATACTAGAGTGGTTTGCCATTTCCTTCTCTTGCTTATTTGACAGATGAGGAAACTGAGGCCAACAGGGTTAAGTGACTTGCCTAGAGTCACAGAGCTGGTATTTAAGGCCAAATTTGAACTCAGGTCTTCCTGACTCCAAGGTAGGCACTCTATTCACTTCACCAGGTAGCTGCCCTCCTTACTATCTTTGTAAATTATTTACTCCCTTGGTCCTCCCTTTCCTGGTCTGTAAAATTGGGCTGGGAGTGAATTGGGCTTTCCAAGCACCTTCTAATCCATAAGGCCTTTCCTGGTCTCTGGGACTGCTAGTGCCACCTTCCCCCTTGTATGTGTATCCACCTTGTACTTCTGTTGTTAGACGTAGTTTATGTGCAGGATTTTCTCCCCCTGTCCACACTTGGGAATGGAAGCCGGATTGTTTAGACTTTGACTTTTAAGGAGAGGGCCTAGCACATAGTAGGCTTTTTTTTTAACCCTTACCTTCTTTTAAAAAAAAACATTTTTTTTTATTTGGTCAATTTCAAACATTATTTCTTTTTTCCTTTTCTTTCCTTTTCTTTTTTTTAAACCCTTACCTTCCATCTTGGAGTCATTACTGTGTATTGGCTCCAAGGCAGAAGAGTGGTGAGGGCTAGGCAATGGGGGTCAAGTGACTTGCCCAGGGTCACACAGCTGGGAAGTGTCTGAGGCCAGATTTGAACCTAGGACCTCCCGTCTCTAGGCCTGGCTCTCAATCCACTGAGCCACCCAGCTGTCCCCAAACATTATTTCTTGAATACAAAAATCATTTTCTTTTCCTCTCTCCCCTCCCGCATAGTAGGCTTTTTAACTAGCCTTCCAAATCGTGTCCCCCAGCCCTCACAGCCCTCCACCCTCTTCTTACTGCCACAGGGGGCCAGGCAGTGGGATGGGGAGCTGGGACAAACCCCCCCAACAGAGCTTAAATTCTATCAGACCTGCCCCCTGAGTCCCAGCCTGGCCAGAGGGTGATCCGCTTTTCTGCCAGGTTTCGCGATCTGGGGTCTCTGCTTTATTTTGGGCTCCGCCAAATCCCCCCAAGTTTCAACGATGGCTCCCTTGGGACACCTGGGGGCGCCGGCTCTGGGCGCGCCCGGGAATCCCGGGAATGTGTGCTATCCCACCCCACCCCCGCCTTTCCTTCGGAGGGCTCCCCTCCCTCAGACTCCGGTGCCCCCCTCCCCCGTGGCGGCGGCGGCGGCGTGAAGTCCTCCCCTCCCCCTCGGATTCCCCTCATTCCAGCTGCCTGACGTGGGCGCTGGGACCTGCTGGGCTGCGGAGGCGGGGGTGATGTGGAGGGACTGGCCGGGCCGGCCCCGGGGGCTTCCTCTTCCACCCTCCGCTGTACTCCCCAGACTCCGCGCTCCTCCCAGGCTTCCATTGCCTACTGGGTCCCGGCGGGCGCCTTAGTCCAGCTCCCCACCCAAACACCGGGGCAAGGAGCTCCGCCCACGAAGGCGGGAAGAGCGGTGTGGCCTCGGGGGGAGGAGCCTGAGACCCAGGGGGCGGGGCCCAAACCCTGGGGTCTGGGCTGGGGGGAAGGGAAGGGGTTCAGGCTCTTTCCCCCGGGGTTTGCACGGGAAAGGGCAAAGTCCCTACCCCCTCCTAAAGATCTTTGCTGACTTCCTACCGGCTCCAACCACCACGTGGCTCCCGGGCCCGTAATTAACCAGTGTGGTGCTACGGTTTGTTGCAATTACCTTCGGAGGGTGGAGGGTCAGTAATTCCCAGCAGCCCCCGGCCGCATGTGTGTCTCTGTCTGTCTGTCTGTCTGTCTGTGTGCTCCCGTGGTCTGGAAGCGAGCATGTGGGAGATGGCTCCTGCGCTATCCGGATCTTGGCTTCCTAAATCTGTCTGCGGATCAAGTATACTCTGGATGGGAAGGAACGCTGAACTGGGAGCCATGGGACCTGGGTTCAGATCCAGATTCTGCCACTTGCTTAGTCATATGACCTTGAACAAATCACTTGCCCTCTGGATCCCATGGTCCAGCTGGTGGGTTCCCGGGAGGCTCCTTTATCTCTGAATCCTGTCATTCTTAATAATCGCAGCTGTCTAGGAGGGTTCTAACCCCCTTCTTCCTCTGGCCCTTTACCGTCCCGGTTCTGCCCTGTGCTAGCCCCGCCCCTCCCCTTCCCCAACTGTGCCCCCACCCCACCCCCCCCGTTTCCATATCACCTCACCTTCCCCTTAGCGAATGTGTGTGGAGGCCGGGAGGTTGTCCCCCATCTCCCAGCTGTCAACCTATTTCTACCCTCCTGCGTTAACTCATACCTGGGTGTGAAGTGATGCCTACCTGCGCTCCCAGAACCATGCCCCCTCCCCCAAGCCTGTTGTTCTGCAGCTAATTAGCCTCTCCTAAGGGGAGCCCTGCATCTGCTGTTCTCACCACCCCAATCCCCGGAGAGCCCCTAGTCCTAGGCTGGAGTGGGGGAGGAGTCTTTGAAAGTCAACAGCTAACCCTGAGCACACTGCAGCTGGGGTTTTTGTTGTTTTTGAAGAGATGACAGGAACTGAGAATAAAGACAGCGGGACTGCCGGAGCTCTGAGGTCTGGGGCTTGAATCCACGCCTCCTGTTTAGCCTGGGCACTTGCCCAGGCGAAGGGGAATTTAGGTAGCTCTGGATTTAAAGGGGGAAGTAGAAGAGGGAAGACACTAGATATTCTGGAGAGCCGAGAGGGCTTTGAAGAAGGAGGGTTCCAGCTGAATAGAGAGATGGATTTGTGAGGGCTCCTGTGTGTGTTTTGTCTGGATGGATGAGTGTGTGTCTATGTGCGATGTCAGGCACCCCCTTCATTTACAGATAAGGAAACTGAGGGTCAGAGAAAAGTGACTTGTCCAAGGTCACACTTAGTTAAATGGTCCTAGAATCTTAAGTCTAGGCTACATACACATACACATCTTAGATTGAAACTCAAGGCTCTCTGGTTGGTGGGATTCAAAGATGGTTGTCCATCTCCATCTCCCTGGGAATTCTGCCCTTCCCCTGTGTACAAGGGGTGCCTGGAGTCTGACAGGGCCAGGAGTGTCAGTGGGCAGGGTCATTCTCCCTAGAAATGTCCCCGCCCCCTGCTCTGGCCGCTCCGGCCCCTATTTGGGCATTTCTATTTTTAGCCTTTTCTCTGAACTCGACTTTGGGGAATGAGAGTGTCCAGAGGGAAATTCTCTTTTGCCTTCTCTATTTGAAGACCAGTAGGCTAAGTCCTGTAGCAACCCCTCTCCCACCCTTGCTGAAATGTAGCGGTCTAGACTAGGGTCCGGAAGTGAATTCCAGGTCCGCATAGACTCGGTCGCCGCCCCGGTTCCGGCTGGAGTGGTGTGGAGCTCGCCCCACCCTGGAATCTACGGCTCTCCTGGAAAACCTGACTCAGGCGAAGCCCCCGCCTGGGGGCGGGGCCTAAGGCCTGGAGCTCCGCCCCCGGGGTGTCCTGAACGTGGGGACCCTCGCCTTTTCCCATGGGAGGTGGGGGAGCTCGCGGGTGGCGGTGCCCCCACCAGACTCCTCTCCCCTCCTGGAGTTCAGAGCCCCTCCCACGACCCCGTAGATCCTTGCCTCGCAGGCGGGCTAGCGGGGGATAGGGGCAGTGGGCGGTCCAGCCCCTCCCTCGCTGACACCGCCCTCTCTCCCTCCGCCCCTCCGCTCCCGCCAGTGCCCGACACCTCCGGTGAGCCGAGTGGGTGCTTTCGTGCGGGAGGCGGCCCAGGCGGACGGCTGGGGGGGTCAGGATGCGGTACCGAGCTTCGGTGAGCGGGCCGGGGGAGGGGCCGAGGAGGGGTCTCCGGGGAGCTCCCCTCCCCCGCCCCACAGCTCCGTAGCTTGGGCAGGAAGCGGGCGGGGCCCAGGAATTTCGGGTGGAAAAAATGTCCCGGAAAGTTGGAGGGAGAGGGTGGGGGTGGGGAGGGCACCCTGGGCCCAGAATGGCTGCGGCCTGGGCGGGGAGTCCCTGCCCCCCACTTTTGCTGGGTGTAATGGCAGGAACCTCTCTCGGTACCTATCCCCATGTGTCGCAAACAGGCTACGGCCTCGGCTTTAGGCCAGCCTGGGAGACACTATCTACTTGGGTTCGAGGGTCCATCGGGGACATCGCTTGTTCCTTAGCGCTTGGGGAACAGAAGTCCTAGATCTTCCAGCTGTTTCCAGCTCCAGATGTGCACATCTTTCCCTCTTCCAAATTCTCCCTTAGGTCAGAGGTTGCTTCTAGAAAGTGGACAGAAAGTTTGTCCTAACACCCTTCCCTCTCTCCCCAAGTCGAGTTGGGAGACTGAGTGAGAAGCCTCTTGACATTCCTGCCATCTGGAGGAGTCCCAGGCCTATTTCCCCCCTCACTCTTCTCCCTTTCCCTCTTTTCTTTTATTCTTTGGCATATACATTTAGCCCCCAAATCAACATTAAGAGTTCTTGGAAGTGGTCTGTTCTGTTAGGTGAGGAAACTGAGAGGCAGTGACTTGCCCAAGATTACATAGGAATTAACTGAGACAGGATTTGAACCCAAGTCCTTTGGCTCCAAAATCAGAGTTCTTGGGAACTGTACCTCCTGAGCTCCCTGTGAGCCCTTCAAGTCCTGCTTTATAAGGACTGTGAGGGGTGCATCCCTTTTCGACCCTTCTCTGGACCCTGTTGCTTCCTGCTGGTCCCTTAGGGTTTGGGGATGGGCTGGGAGGCAGCCTGGCTTTCTGATGAAATAGCCCCTGAGGGCTATTACGGGGCACCTGTAGCTTGTGTGGGGGTGGTACCAGACAGGGCAGGGAAAGCTTGTTGAGTCAGACCTTGGCCTTCTAGGGGAGCCCCTGGGGACTCTGGGTTGTTTTTTTTTAAACCCTTTTAACCCTTACCTTCTGTCTCAGTATCAGTTGTAAGACCAAAGAGTGATAGTTGAGATTAAGTGACTTGCCCAGGGTCACACAACTGAGAAGCATCTAAAGCTAGGTTTGAACCTAAGGCCTCTTGAGTTAGGGCTTGGTGCTCTATCTACTGTGCCACTTAGCTGCCTGGGGCTCTGTGGTTCTCAAGGAAGAAAGGGAGGGCAGTCTGGGTTGAGCAGCTGGCAAGGTAAGGTGCCTCATCTTGGATACATATATACTGGGGGAGAAGGTGAAAGTTTCCTAGGAGGCTTTTCCTCATTCCCACATTTGTGAGGGCCTCCCAAGTCACTGTATCTGTTTTGCATTTATACCCAAGATTTATCTATAGTGTCTCTTTTCTGGATTCCCATTGCCCTAAGTACCTGATAGTCATTATATAGTTGGTATATAATTAATTCTATTTGTATATATTTTTCTTGCTGTTTCCAGTGCCTGATACCCAAGAGGGTCAGGTTGATTTATTGGTCCACCCACATGCCCTCCCCCCCATTTCTTAGGGGCATCTTTTGATGGCAGGGACGATTCCATCTTTGCCCTTATATCCCCTGCCTGTCTTTTGTGTCCCTTGTCTGACTTATGGAAAGTGCTTAAAAAATGGTAGGAGTTGGACTAATTGTCTTCCTTATCCCTGAAAGCCAAGTTCTAATCTCTTGCCTAGGGAGAGGCAATGGGTTGGTCTTCAAGAATGCTTGGGGGAGATGGAGAGAGAGGGAGTTGCCTCCATCTTTGGAGAAGTTATCGTGGCTATACTATTTATCCATACCTGCCCAAGGTAGCCAAGATCTTATGTCTAGTGAGGCCAGGAATGAGACAGAGCTTTCTGGTGGGAGAGGGTTAGCTTTGTTCTGCTTGGCCTCTTGGAGCAGAACCAGGCGCTGTGGTGAGAAGAGGTAATGAGACAAATCCTGATTTGGGGAGGGAAGAAACTTTCTAATAGAACTGCCCAAAAGGAGAATGGGCTTCCTCGAACATAGGTAATAGTTTCTACCTCCTTGGAGATCAAGGAAAGTCTGAATGGCCATTTTCCTAGTATAGCATCAGACTGATTCTCAGTCGGACACTGACTTACAAAATGCTTACTGTGTACGAGGGAGTGTGATGACTGTTGGCAAGACAAAGATCCTAGAAATTGCTAGCTTTTCTTTAGCATTCTGGAGTGTCAGAGTGTACAAAACAATCCTGTACATTGGGTGAACCACTGAATTTATAGATGCAAGGACCTTAGTTCAAATCCTTGTCCTGCCACTCCTTATCTGTGAAACATTGAGCATAGAGCAGCAGAAAGGGTTCTGGCTATGATGTCAAAGACCCTAGTTTGTCTGCTACTTGTTGTTCTGTCTTGGGCAAACTCCTTATCCTCCCTGGTCCTCATTTTCGCCTTCTGAAAAGTGAGAGAGTTGGATTAGATGATTTCTGAGGATCTTTCCAGCTCTAAAGCTGTGTTCTGATGATTTTACCCATTTTACAGATAGACAAGCTGAGGCTTAGAGAAATGAAGTGACTTGGCCACCATTGTGCAGCTAGAAAGAGTCAAAACTGGAACTTGAACAAAATTCTTGATTTAAGTCCAGGGCTCATTCCTGCCACTTGAAATCATAACAGTAACTATTGATATTTACATATCATGTTATGGTCTACAGAGATCTTTACATAAATCATCACAACCCCTGTGAGGTAGGCACCACCTCAAAAAGTATTTTTATCCCTGGTTTGCAGATGAAGAAACTGAGGCTCAGGGACGTTCCCCAGGGGTCACACTAGTTATTGTAAATCAGAGATTTAAGAGCTAGAAGAAACTTGAGAGGTCACTTAGCCCTCCCCCTCATTTTACAGATAAGGAAACTGAAAGCTCTTGTCCAAGGTCACACAAATTGTAAATAGGCGAGCCAGGTTTTGCCGCCCTCCCAGTCAGAGCTCTCCCCAGGGTGCCAAGCTTTCTCCACCAAGTGTTAGTTTAGTGTCTTCCTCTTGGTAAATGTTGGGTGTGGGGTCCAAATCTGGACTTTTCCTGACTCTGAGCCTGTCTGTGTGCTAGAACATCATGCTGCCTCATTAGAACTTTTCATCTAGTGGGAGGGAGGTTTTAAAAATGGGGAAACAACAAACTATAATACAGATTGGAAAGTAGTTAAATTCATAGAAGTCCCAGTTGTCTGAGAGCTTAGAGGGAGAAGGCATTGTTTCTAACTGTCTACAGGAGTGTGTGTGTGTCGGGGAATGCCAATAAATCTGGGAGAGAAGGGAGACCATTCTAGGTGTGGGGGTGACCATAGGAAAAGGTGAGGAGACTGGAGAGGGTGAGCAGTCTGAATGTCCCCAGCAGACAGTCCCATGACATATACTCAGGGTTGCGTCGCTAGGAAATGTGTTGTGACAAATATGAACTCAGGTCCTCCTGACTCCATGCCTGGCTGCCCTGAGGGAGCTCTCTTTTGCCTCTTTTCTTTTTATCTAGCACGATGCCTGGCACATAGTAGGAGCTTATTCAATGTTCATTGATTGACTGGTTGTAATCCCTATCTCTATCCCCAGAACTACCAAAGCAGTTTTCTTCAGGTTCTGGTCTGACCAGGCCACTCAATAAACCCCAGAGGTTCCCTGTGAGCTCTTCGGTCAAATGCAAACTCTTCTGTTTGGCATTTAAGGCTCAAACTTACCCCTCCAGCTTTGTTGTATGTTACTCCCCTCCGCAAACTTTAACCGATACTTCATTTCAATTCTAAGACCAAAGGAAAGGGTTAAAAAAATGCTCAGTGATTGCTACTTTCCCTATAGAGAATATAAGCTCCTTGAGAACAGGGGATAAACGTTTCCTTTTGGCTTTGTTTCCCTAGCATCCCAAGCGACTAGGTAGCTCAGTGGATAGAGCTGAGCCTGGAGTCAGGAAGACCCAAGTTCAAATGTAGCCTCACTTACTAGCTGTGTAGCCCTGGCTAAGTCACTTAACTTCTGTTCGTCTTAATCCACTGGAGAAGGAAATGGTAAGCTACTCCAGTATCTCTGCCAAGAAAACCTGATGGATGGTGTGGTGACACAGCTAGGATGTGTCTGAGGCAGAATTTGAACTCAGTTCTTCCTGACTGGCCTTCTGTGATGCCCCCAGTGGCTAGTACATCCGCATCAAATTATCCTGTATGTATATATTTATTTTGCGTGCATGTTGTCTCTGGGAGAATGTAAATTCTGTGAGTTGGGGACTCCTCTTTTTTGCTTAATAAAGGATTGTTGAATAATTAATTAATGGACAGGTGGAATAAGATTGTGGTGAGGTCCAGACTTGAGCCTCTATTTTGTTCAGTGAACACTGGGGAGCCACGGAAGGTTTTTGCTTCAGGGAGTGGAGTTTGTGTGTCTGTGTGTCTGTGTGTCTGTGGCTGAAGTCAGAGACTGAACGAGGGAGAGACTCACAGAGCCCTAGTGAGAGGTTCTGCTGCTCAGCGTGGAAAGGAGGAGCTGACGGTGGCAGGTCCTTTAGCTTCTTCCCTGTGTCCCTCTTCCCATGACTGGATGAGACCTTCGTTCCCATGTGTTCAGTGTCACTGGATGGCCTCCGTCCCTGGGGCCAGCTGGGTGACGGGTCTCTCTGATGCTCTTCCCCAGGCCCTGGGTAGCGACGGGGTACGGATCACCAGTATGGAGAGCGCCCTGACGGCGAGAGACCGGGTCGGGGTCCAGGACTTCGTCCTGTTGGAGAATTTCACCAGTGAAGCTGCCTTCATTGAAAACCTGAAACGGCGCTTCCGGGAAAACCTCATCTATGTAAGAGTCCAGGGAGGGAGGGAGATGGATGGCCCTTTGGAAGCCGCCCCCCCTCACCTCCTCGTCCTCTCCCCATTCCGCAGACCTACATTGGGCCGGTGCTGGTCTCTGTCAACCCTTACCGGGATCTACAAATCTACAGCAGGCAGCACATGGAACGTTACCGGGGTGTCAGCTTCTATGAGGTTCCCCCCCACCTGTGAGTGACCTCTCTGGTTCCAACCTTTCCTGGGCACTGACTTCCCCTGAACCCCCAACCCTTTTCCCTCACTTATGACCCCTTCCTGGGTGACTAGGAGTGAATAATTTTCTGACCTGGCATGTCCCAGCCTGTGAACTCCACCCACGGGACCCCCCTTCCCTCACACGTGCTCCCCCTGGGTCCCCCAGTCTGACCCTCCCCCCAGTGTCTACCCCACCCCCACCCCCAGTCTGACCCCCACGCCCCCTTAGGTTTGCTGTGGCCGACACGGTGTACCGAGCCTTGCGTACGGAGAGAAGGGACCAGGCGGTGTTGATATCGGGGGAGAGCGGGGCAGGGAAGACAGAGGCCACCAAGAGGCTCCTGCAGTTCTACGCTGAGACCTGCCCTGCCAGTGAGAGGGGAGGTGCCGTGAGGGACAGACTGCTCCAGAGTAACCCCGTGCTGGAGGTAGGGGCCCAGGGGATACTGGGGGGCCAGATAAGGGCTGAGGAACAGAAGTGTGTGGGATCTGGGGAGGAGATCACTGTCTCCTCCAGAGGGAAACTTCCTCTAAAGCCCTCCCTTGTCTCCCGTCCCAGGCCTTTGGAAATGCCAAGACCCTTCGAAACGACAACTCTAGCCGTTTTGGCAAATACATGGATGTCCAGTTTGACTTCAAGGTTTGTGGGATGGGGCAGGAGTGACCAGCAAGAGGAGCCTCTGGGCACTAGCAGGGAGGAGTGTGGTCTCTCTTCTTCCCAGTGGGAATAGACTAGAAGATGGCCTGGCCCAGAACCCCCTGCCTTTTCTTAGCACCATTCTCTGGCTTCTCCTGACCACCGGATTGGGAGCTCTCTGAGGTCCAGGAACACTATTTACTCATGTTTGCAGGACAAGTCATAGTGTCTGCAGTAGACCAAGTCCTGAATGAGTGAACAAGGAAACTTACCCTCTTTGGTTCTCCCTCTTCCTCCTGTCCACCTTCCTTTGGGGTGTTCTTAATCCTTCCAGGTGCCAGGACCTTCCTCCCTCCAGTCCCCCCATATCTATTGTGACTATGCCTTGATTTCCTCATCTGAGAATGCGGGTGTTGGATTTGCTTTGAAGCCCCTTCAGCCCTTAATCTACAATCCCCTGCCTCTGGCCCTAACCATGTCTCCCATTCCCTGCTTCCTAGGGAGCCCCCGTAGGTGGCCACATCCTCAGTTACCTCCTGGAAAAATCTCGAGTCGTCCACCAAAATCATGGGGAGAGAAACTTTCACATCTTCTACCAACTGTTGGAGGGAGGGGAAGAAGAGACACTTCGGAGGCTGGGCCTGGAGAGGAATCCCCAGAGCTACTTGTACCTGGTGAAGGTAAAATGGGGGGCAGAACAGGACCTCGGAGGTGGGGCTGGGGGGTGCCCAAAGTTCTCTCATTCTCTGTTCCTGTGGGCATCAGCCTCAGTAAATTTGGCCCAGAGGTGGGGCTGGGGGATTTAGCTGAGGCTCACTCCTCCCCTCATCCTCCCTGCAGGGCCAGTGTGCCAAGGTCACATCCATCAATGACAAGAGTGACTGGAAGGTGGTCAGGAAAGCTCTTTCTGTCATTGACTTCAATGAAGATGACATTGAGGTGAGAGGGCCAGCTGGAATACTTCCTCCCCTCTAAAACCTCTTTTGGCCTGGAATTCCCCTGTTTCCTGAGACTGCCTTTTCCTTTAACCATCCCTTCCTGCCCTCCTCCTTTTCTGGTGACCTCGTGTTCTCCTCTTGCCTGTCTCTCTCCTACCCCTGGCATGTTTTCCTCCTCCTCATCTTCCTCTTTCTCCCCCTTCTGCCTGTGGTATCTTCCTCCTTCCCCTCTTCCTCCTCTTCTTTTTTCTCCTTCTCATCTTCCTCTTTCTCCCACTCCTGCCTGTAGCACCTTCCTCCTCCTCTTTCCCCTCTTTCCTCCTCCTGCTGGGTCCCCTTCCTCACTGTCCCTTGCTTCCCACTGATGGGGGCCCACCCTCCCCACAGGACCTGCTGAGCATTGTGGCCAGCGTACTGCATCTGGGCAATATTCACTTTGCCGCTGACGAGCAGAGCAATGCCCAGGTGACCACAGAAAACCAAGTCAAGTACCTGACTCGGGTGAGTGAGCAGAGGCCCCAGTGCCCGGAAGGGAGGGGAGACCAGCTCTGGCCTCGATGTCAGGAGGGTCCCTGACCCTGGCATGTTTCCCGTTGGCAGCTGCTGCAGGTGGATGGTGCTATGCTGAAGGAAGCCCTGACCCATCGGAAGATCATTGCCAAGGGCGAAGAGGTGAGAACAAGAACTCACCTTTGGTGCCTGGAACTGGAACTCAGGAACTTTGCCATAGTGCCTGGGGACTATCTGCTGCTCTTAACCTTTCAAACACTCTCCCCATTCATTACTGCCCCACCTGGCTCCCCTCGGGACCCTGTAATGTATCCAGGCTACGAAATATTCATTATCCCCACCTGGAAGGGGGAAACTGAGGCCCATCCAGCTGAATCTGGAGCCCAAACCTCCTAGATTCTGGTCTAAGGGATCCTTCCCCTTGACTGAGTTGGGCTTTTCGGTTTTATGTGCTTATTCACTTCCAGGAATAAACAATATGGAAATCTGTTTTGTGTGATAATATGTATATAATCCATATCAAATCTCTTGCCAGCCCTGGGAGGGAGGGAGATAATTTAGATCATATAACTTCAGAAACCTTATGGGGAAATTGGTTAGTATGTGGAATTGGTAAAAAAGAATTTAAATTTCTATTTAAATAATGCTCTGCTGGAGAGCAGGGGGAAGCCGAGTTCTGCTTGGGCTGCCTGTGTCCCTATGGGTGTCCTGGCCATCAGTGGTTTTGAGGTGGCAAGGCTGGCAATGTTTCCCTGTCTAAGCCCAGGCCTTTCTATACCCTCTTGAGCCATGGGATAAAGGTGAAGAACAGGGAATGAGAAAGAAACCACGAAGCGGAGTGGGTGGAGAGCTGGCCTCAGTCAGAAAGACCTGCATTCAAGCCCATCTTTTACCTAAATTACTGTGTGACTTTGGACAAATCATCACCCTTATTGGCACCCTAAGGAGTTCTAAGACTGTAATTGCAGAGCCAGTGCCAATCTGAGAGAGTCCCTCACTGGGCTCTCCCTTCCCCAAAGAAGTAGAAGGTCTGGGCCAAAAAGAAAAAAACAGAGTGGAGGATGGGGAAGGTAGGGGAGGAGCACATCTCTCTTCATCCATCATTTACGTGCCCTCATCCAGCTCCTGAGCCCCCTGAACCTGGAGCAGGCTGCCTATGCCCGGGACGCCCTGGCCAAAGCCATCTACAGCCGCACCTTCTCCTGGCTGGTCAACAAGATCAATAGGTCACTGGCTTTCAAGGTGAGGCTGGACCTTTTGAGCTCATTGCCCTATCTCCCACCTACCCAAGCCCTGCCGTGACCTTCCTCACCCCCTTCTCCCACCCATGCTCCAGCAGTAGGAATCAGACTTGCTGTGGGTCCTAGAAATCTATAATCTGTCCCTGAGGGAGCTGCAGGGGGAGCTTTATCACATACTTCTCTCTGAGTTGGGCAGTGGATGAAGAATGACTTTGGTTCTACCTCAGGACCCAGAATTCCCAAACTGGAGAGGCACCACGGTCCTAGGGCTGGTGGACATCTATGGCTTTGAGGTTTTCCAGCATAACAGGTCAGTGCCATTGCTGCCCATCTCAGCCTGTCTTTTATTTTTTGTCTCCCTCTCCTCTCCCCAACTTTGACCATTTTCCTGTATTCTTCCCTCCTCTCCTCTTCTTCTCTTCCCTATTTCTTGTCTTTCCTGTTTCCTCCCCTCCTCTCTCTTCTGAGCTATATCCTCTTATCTCTCCTAATTACCCCTTATTTTTTCCCAAGTTCCTCCAGTCTTTTCCCTGAATGTGTCCCTCTGAATGCATCTCTCATTGGTTGTTCTAGGATTCACCCTCAGCATATCCTATTAGTTCTTCCCAGGGTTCTCCTGGCATCTGCATTTGGTCATCCTCCACATGGACTCTAGTAGCTTTCACTGGTTGCCCTTGTGCTCCCCTCCAATTTTTTATTGATCTTTCTCAGTGCCTCCCTAGTATCGTGCCCCTGATCACTCTCCCTGTCCCCCCAGGTATATCCCATTGATCACTCTTAGAGTTTCCCAGGACCTTCCATTAGTTCTTTCCCTAGTCTACCCTTTGACTTCCGCCAATCACTTTCCCATCAGTCCTTTTTTTGGGGGGGGTGTTTCTTTCTCTCCAGCTTTGAGCAGTTCTGCATTAATTACTGTAATGAAAAGCTGCAACAACTCTTCATTGAGCTCACTCTCAAGTCAGAACAGGAAGAATATGAAGCAGAGGGCATTGCTGTGAGTAGGGAGCCTCTTGTGGTTGACCACTGGCCCATTGGTGTCCTTACTTCTGTGCCAGGCTGTGTCCCTGGGCTGTCAGGGCTCCCCCTCCTGGGTGGGGAGCATGACCAGTGATCATGATTGGGGTCTATGTGTGGGTCTCCAGTCCCTGGGGATAACCTGCCCCTTGTGTCTCCATCTGTTCACAGTGGGAGCCAGTGGCGTATCTCAATAACAAAATCATCTGTGACTTAGTAGAGGAGAAGTTCAAGGGCATCATCTCCATCCTGGTGAGGCTTTGACAATCCCCAGGGCCCAGGAGAAGTCAACCTTTTCCCCTTTACCCTCTTGCCCTAAAGCATCCCTGGTGGGAGTGGGGCGGGGGGTACTGTCTGGGACAGGAAAGAGCAGGTAGTAATAATAACACAATGAGAGATGAAGAGAGGGTTGTGGGCAAAAGGACACAGAGAAAATATTTTGAGACTCTTGTCTTGGGCCTGGAAGGGAATTTCTTTGGCCCTCTCTCCCTCTCTGATGGGTCCTCCCGATCAGAATAGTGTCCCTTCATCCCCTCTCTGGTTCCCCTGCCTTCCATGATGCTACCCTGTTTCCTCCGATCAGAATAGTGTCCCTTCATCCCCTCTCTGGTTCCCCTGCCTTCCATGATGCTACCCTGTTTCCTCCTCCTACCCTACTGATGAGGGAACATCCCTATCATTTCCCCATCTCATGTCCCCAGTGGTTCCACACCGCCCACCATATTCTCTGTGTCCACCACTCTTTCATGGAGCACACATACCTCTCTACCATCTCTGCTCTTTGCTGATGTGCCGAATCTTCTCTTCCCCCAGGATGAGGAGTGCCTTCGCCCTGGGGATGCCACAGATCTGACATTCCTGGAGAAGCTTGAGGACACAGTGAAGCACCATCCACACTTTGTGACGTGAGTATGTTGCTCTCAGTGCCCTTCCTTTCTCTCAAGAGCTGGGTGAGCTTTTCCTTCCCAAACCCCATTTCTCCTTTTCCCCTCCCCAGGATTTCTGGACAAGAATAATGAGGTCCCTGGGGCTTGGTGTTTGTGCCACATAACCCTGCCTGCTCAACTCCAAATGCTGCCCTTAGAAGCCCAGTTCTAGAAGGATCTTAGACTTGAGCTAGTCCAGCTCCCTCATTTTACAGAATTGGAAATTGAGGCACAAAGTGAGAAATACTATGGGATGTAACCCTAGATTGGGCATCAGGAGCCCTGGGCTCAATTCTGGCATTGTCACCAACTCATCCCCTAACTTTGGATGAATTAATTTTCTTGTGAGCCTAAGTTTCACCATCTGTAATGAGAATTATGATCCCTCCTTCGCTATGAAATGGCAAGAATTAAGTGAGACGCTGGCTTTAAAAGGCTTAAGGCCAAGAGAATGAGTGACTACACAAATAGGAAAAGAAATTATTGTGATGACCAAACTGTCCTAGAGAGCGGGTGAGGAAACATGCCTATCTATATACTTAGAAAGGTGGGGGCCTTGGGGCGCAGAATGGGGCGTGTGCCATCAGACTAGAGCTCTGTGTTGGTTGGTCTTGCTTACTAAGATTCAGTGGCAGTTGGGTTGCTAGGAAGTGCCTACGGTTAAAAACAAAGACATCATTAAAACTTTTTTTACCAATAAAGTGCAATCCAAATGCTGATAGATCCCAATTTCCAAAGCATGGAGAATGGCAACCCCAGATGGGCATGGGTGAGGGAATAATGGAAGAGATCTCAAGCTGCTTTGGAATCCAAAGAGGCATTTGCATTGAAAATGTAGAAGGTCAGAAGGATTTTAAAACGTCAACAAAAAATCAGATCCCCAAGAGCTCTACAAGCTTTCCTGCCCTTTTCATTTCCCATTTTGAAAAAGTTAATGCGTCTGGGTTCCCTCTCATCTCCAAGGAAGACTTGCCCTGATCTGGTGCTTAGAAGTCACTTCCTCATTCAGAAATGTCTGTTTAACTCTCCCTGGGTTCTCCCACTAATTCCACCATTAATTTATTATGTAACCTTGGGCAAGTCACCTAACTTTTATTAGCCTCAGTTTCCTCCTCTTTAAAATGGGGATAATAATGCCTCTGAATCAGCAAAAGAATATGTACCACTTAAAAGAAAATTTTACGTGCATGAAGAGGGGTGCTTAGCGTGAGGGTTCTTTCCACTAATCACATAAACAACCAATATATGTCTTAAGTGGTAGAGTTGGGGGAAACACAGAAATGAATGGCTTCCCCAGCAAGAGTTAGATTGGGAGGGGGCAGCTGAGTAGCTCAGTGGATTGAGAATCAGGCTTAAAGATGGGAGGTCCTGGGTTCAAATCTAGCCTCAGACACTTACTAGCTGTGTGACCCTGGGCAAGTCACTTCACTCCCATTGCCCAACCCTTACCACTCTTCTGCCTTAGAACCAATAGAGTATTGATTTAAATATAATACAGAGTAAAGGATTTTTTTAAAAGGGTTAAAAAAGTTAGATTGAGAGTTCTTTAAGGGCAAGAACTGTCTTTTGCTGCTTTTGAATCACCAAGGCTTAGCACAGTGCCTGGTGCATAGCAGGTACTTAATAAATGTTTGTTGATTGCCTGATTGAGAGGAGAGGCTTTTCTAGACTCAGTACTATATTCCTGAAGCCAGGCTGCCTTAGTAAATAAAATATGATTTGCCCAAGGTCTCAGAGGACATGTTCCTGGCAGAGCCAGGAATGAAATCAGGTCTCCTGACTCCCAGTCCAGGGACAGACTGCTCTATACTGGAGGCAAGTCACCTCTCTGGCTTTCTGCTGTCTCATCTGTAAAAATAAAGAGAGGGGATGTGAAATAAAGAAAAATGTACAGAAGAAACCTATCATCAGAGAAGACATATAGAGAAGCATATGGGGCATTATTACTTTGGTAATACCAAGATGTACTTAAAAAAAATCTCTATCTTCTATCTTAAAATCAATACTGTGTAGTGGTTCTAATGACTTGCCCAGGGTCACACAGCTAGGAAGTGTCTGAGGCCAGATTTGAACCCTGGATCTCCTGTCTCTGGGTCTGGCTCTCAACCCACTGAGCCACCCAGCTGTCCCCTAAGATGTACTTTAATTTTTTTTTTAAACCTTGACCTTACATCTTGGAGTCAATACTATATATTGGCTCCAAGGCAGAAGAGTGGTAAGGGCTAGGCAATGGGGGTCAATTGACTTGCCCAAGGTCACACAGCTGGGAAGTGTCTGAGGCCAGATTTGAACCTAGTCTCTAGGCATGACTCTCCATCCACTGAGCTCCCCAGCTCCCCACCCAACATGTACTTTTAAAAAAATGCAAATTAGAAATGATCCAGTTTGTCTTCAGCTTGATCATTTTGAATTATGTTTGTTGTTGGGAATTATTTAACTTTAAAATAAAGATATCCCAGTTACTGTTATTACTACTAAAACATTATTCTTACTCTTGTATTCTCCAAAGAAGAGCAACTTTTCCCTGTGCCCTCTGCCGTCCCTGTCCTATTCGTTAAGAAATTGCTCTGAATTTTAGACTTCTCCCACTCATCAGGACATCAGAGGGCAGAAGGAAAGGTTGCTCTTTCTGATAGGGAAATAGGCGGTATTGTGGGGGTCACAGTAATAGGGTACGGGGGCAGGGAGAGAGCTGGCCAGGGGTAGGAGCTCTGGAATGGCCAGGATGCTCAAAGGAGCCACTTCACGGAAAGTGCAGTAGTATTCTTGGGGTTATCAATCCCAGAACGAGAAGGCAGCCGATGGCAAAGCCCTAGTCCTGCCTCATGGTCAAGGCAGCGGTTCCTGGAGCCCTGAGGCTTGCCCTGCCTTCCTCGCCCACCTGTTGTCAGCCTTCAGTGAGAGCCCAGGAAGCGCTGGCTCACGCTGGCTTCCCGAAGCCAGGGCTCCGAATTCACAGACGTAAAGCTGAAAAGGCTCCAGAGGCCATCTGGCTCAAGCCCTTCCTTTTACAGAAGAGCACACTCCGCCTTAGAGAGCTCAGATTACTTGTTCCAAGCTGTCCAGATAACACACCACAGACCTGGGAACTGAGCTCAGGGCCCCCACACTCGAGACTGTGCCCCATCGCCCACCACCAGATCTGGGCTCTTTTAGACTCAGCCTGTTTCTCTTGATTTTGATGATTGCACCCTCTCCCTGTCCAGCCAGTTTTCCGCTCTTCGAATCCCAGGTTTCAAGCCCCACATGCTACCCCCCTTTCCAGATCCTCCCTACCGGACGCTGCTAGTTTCTTTCCCTCAAAGATGGTTGTGGATCTACCAACTTAATGCTCGTGTGTGTCCCCCACATGGGAGGGAAACTCCTGGGGCTATTTTGCTTTTATTTCATCTTCATCTACTTGTGCCTTTCCCATCAGAGATATTTAATCATTTTTTTTTAAACCCTTACCTTCCATCCTAGAATCAATACTTGTCTTGGTTCCAAGGCAGAAGAGCAGTAAGAGCTAGGCAATGGAGGTTAAGTGACTTACCCAGGGACATAAGCCTAGGAAGTTTCTGAGGTCAAATTTGAATCCAGGACCTCCTATATCTAGATCTGGCTCTCAATTCACTGAGCCACCTAGCTGCCCCCTCATCATAGATATTTAATAAATCCTTTTTTTTTAAGTCCTTCCCTTCTGTTCTAGAATCAATACTATGAATTGGTTCCAAGGCAGAAGAGCAGCAAGGGCTAGGCAATGGAAAAGGGGTTAAGTGACTTGCCCAGGGTCACACAGCTGGAAAGTATCTGAGGCCAGATTTGAACCTAGGACCTCCCGTCTCTAGGCTTAACTCTCCATCCATTGAGCACCTAGCTACTCCCCTCAATAAATTCTTGTTGATTAATTGACTCTGAATTTGGTCACGGTGACCAGGGCTAGAAGAGACCTTGAGAGAAACAGCCCTCAGCCAGGTTCACACAAACAACCTGCCCTCTCTCTTCCCCTCCCCTAGTCACAAGTTGGCAGACCAGCGGACAAGGAAATCCCTGGGCCGAGGTGAATTCCGTCTGTTGCACTATGCTGGGGAGGTGACCTACAGTGTAACAGGTAAGTGAGTGGCAGGGGCCCAAGGGGCACAACTCCTCCCCCTTCCCTCCTGACTCATCCCCCTTCCTTGGCTTTGCCTTTGAAATGTGTCACTCCACTGTGACCTTCTCTCTTCCTCTCAACAGGGTTTCTGGACAAGAACAATGATCTCCTGTTTCGTAACCTTAAGGAGGTGAGAGGGCTGGCCCCTGGCCGGGGTAGACAGGCTGACACTCTGGGGCTGGGCAAAAATGAAGACAGGTTTTCATCTTTTCACATATTGGGTAAAGAACAGCTTTTGTTTCACTAAATAAAAAATGCAGGGGACACAAAATAGACTCCTGGGAGCTCTTAAAGAGATAAAGAAAATTCCCAGTTACTAGTTCACCTCTCTGGGGGCCCCCAGTTTTCTACTATCATCTTCTGCCTCATCATCGCCCCACGGTTTGGACTCCCCTCAGAACGGAACTTGAGGTTGTCAGCAGGTGACGCCTTGACCTTCCACAGATATCAAGAGGGGACTTTTTTTCCCCTGGAGCAGAGATGGAAAGCCCAGCCTCTCCCTGCCCCCAGCCCTCCTCATCTCTTCTCTTTCTTCCCCCAGACCATGTGCAGCTCTGAAAACCCTATCCTGAGCCAGTGCTTTGACAGGAATGAGCTCACCGACAAGAAGAGGCCAGAGACGGTGCGGGCACTTCAGGGGCTGTGAGAGGAGAGTGTGTGTGTCTCTGTGTGTGTGCGTCTGTCTCTGGGACTGTGCAGGGGTAGGGTCCTTCTCCCTGGGACTCAGGGTGGTGTCTTCCCCCCAACCCCCACCATATTTCCCCTAATGACTCCATAGCCTTCCCCTTTCCTTCTGTCCTAGTACATAGTAGGGGCTTCACTCATAGCCTTCCCCTTTCCTTCTGCCCTTTTCTTTCTATCCTGCTACATAATAGCAGCTTTACTCATAGCCTTCCTCTTTCCTTCTGCCTTTTCTTTCTATCCTAGTACATAGTAGGGGCTTCACTCATAGCCTTCCTCTTTCCTTCTGCCTTTTCTTTCTATCCTGCTACATAATAGCGGCTTTACTCATAGCCTTCCTCTTTCCTTCTGCCTTTTCTTTCTATCCTAGTACATAGTAGGGGCTTCACTCATAGCCTTCCCCTTTCCTTCTGCCTTTTCTTTCTATCCTGCTACATAATAGCGGCTTTACTCATAGCCTTCCCCTTTCCTTCTGCCTTTTCTTTCTATCCTGCTACATAATAGCAGCTTTACTCATAGCCTTCCTCTTTCCTTCTGCCTTTTCTTTCTATCCTAGTACATAGTAGGGGCTTCACTCATAGCCTTCCTCTTTCCTTCTGCCTTTTCTTTCTATCCTGCTACATAATAGCGGCTTTACTCATAGCCTTCCCCTTTCCTTCTGCCTTTTCTTTCTATCCTGCTACATAATAGTGGCTTTACTCATAGCCTTCCTCTTTCCTTCTGCCCTTTTCTTTCTATCCTGCTACATAATAGTGGCTTTACTCATAGCCTTCCCCTTTCCTTCTGCCTTTTCTTTCTATCCTAGTACATAGTAGGGGCTTCACTCATAGCCTTCCTCTTTCCTTCTGCCTTTTCTTTCTATCCTGCTACATAATAGCGGCTTTACTCATAGCCTTCCTCTTTCCTTCTGCCTTTTCTTTCTATCCTGCTACATAATAGCAGCTTTACTCATAGCCTTCCCCTTTCCTTCTGCCCTTTTCTTTCTATCCTGCTACATAATAGTGGCTTTACTCATAGCCTTCCCCTTTCCTTCTGCCCTTTTCTTCTACCCTAGTACATAGTAGGGGCTTCATTCATAGCCTTCCCCTTTCCTTCTGCCTTTTCTTTCTATCCTGCTACATAATAGCGGCTTTACTCATAGCCTTCCCCTTTCCTTCTGCCTTTTCTTTCTATCCTGCTACATAATAGCGGCTTTACTCATAGCCTTCCTCTTTCCTTCTGCCTTTTCTTTCTATCCTAGTACATAGTAGGGGCTTCACTCATAGCCTTCCTCTTTCCTTCTGCCTTTTCTTTCTATCCTGCTACATAATAGCAGCTTTACTCATAGCCTTCCTCTTTCCTTCTGCCCTTTTCTTTCTATCCTGCTACATAATAGCAGCTTTACTCATAGCCTTCCTCTTTCCTTCTGCCTTTTCTTTCTATCCTGCTACATAATAGCAGCTTTACTCATAGCCTTCCTCTTTCCTTCTGCCTTTTCTTTCTATCCTGCTACATAATAGCAGCTTTACTCATAGCCTTCCTCTTTCCTTCTGCCTTTTCTTTCTATCCTGCTACATAATAGCAGCTTTACTCATAGCCTTCCTCTTTCCTTCTGCCTTTTCTTTCTATCCTGCTACATAATAGCGGCTTTACTCATAGCCTTCCTCTTTCCTTCTGCCTTTTCTTTCTATCCTGCTACATAATAGCAGCTTTACTCATAGCCTTCCTCTTTCCTTCTGCCTTTTCTTTCTATCCTGCTACATAATAGCGGCTTTACTCATAGCCTTCCTCTTTCCTTCTGCCTTTTCTTTCTATCCTAGTACATAGTAGGGGCTTCACTCATAGCCTTCCCCTTTCCTTCTGCCTTTTCTTTCTATCCTGCTACATAATAGCGGCTTTACTCATAGCCTTCCTCTTTCCTTCTGCCTTTTCTTTCTATCCTAGTACATAGTAGGGGCTTCACTCATAGCCTTCCTCTTTCCTTCTGCCTTTTCTTTCTATCCTGCTACATAATAGCGGCTTTACTCATAGCCTTCCCCTTTCCTTCTGCCTTTTCTTTCTATCCTGCTACATAATAGCGGCTTTACTCATAGCCTTCCCCTTTCCTTCTGCCCTTTTCTTTCTATCCTGCTACATAATAGTGGCTTTACTCATAGCCTTCCCCTTTCCTTCTGCCCTTTTCTTCTACCCTAGTACATAGTAGGGGCTTCATTCATAGCCTTCCCCTTTCCTTCTGCCCTTTTCTTCTACCCTAGTACATAGTAGGGGCTTCATTCATAGCCTTCCCCTTTCCTTCTGCCTTTTCTTTCTATCCTAGTACATAGTAGGGGCTTTACTCATAGCCTTCCTCTTTCCTTCTGCCTTTTCTTTCTATCCTAGTACATAGTAGGGGCTTCACTCATAGCCTTCCCCTTTCCTTCTGCCCTTTTCTTCTACCCTAGTACATAGTAGGGGCTTCACTCATAGCCTTCCCCTTTCCTTCTGCCTTTTCTTTCTATCCTAGTACATAGTAGGGGCTTCATTCATACCCTTCCCCTTTCCTTCTATCCTAGTACATAGTAGGGGCTTCACTCATAGCCTTCCCCTTTCTTTCTATCCTGCTACATAATAGCGGCTTTACTCATAGCCTTCCCTTTTCCTTCTGCCTTTTCTTTCTATTCTAGTACATAATAGGGACTTCATTCATAGCCTTTCCCTTTCCTTCTATCCTAGTACATAGTAGGGGCTTCACTCATAGCCTTCCCCTTTCTTTCTATCCTGCTACATAATAGCAGCTTTACTCATAGCCTTCCCTTTTCCTTCTGCCTTTTCTTTCTATTCTAGTACATAATAGGGACTTCATTCATAGCCTTTCCCTTTCCTTCTATCCTAGTACATAGTAGGGGCTTCACTCATAGCCTTCCCCTTTCCTTTTTACCTTTCTTTCTATCTCAGCACATAGTAGGTACTTCATAAATGCTTGTTGATTTACTTGCAGGCAGCCACACAGTTTAAGATGAGTCTGTTCCAGCTGGTTGAGATCCTCATGTCCAAAGAACCTGCCTATATTCGCTGTATCAAGCCCAATGATGCCAAACAGCCAGGTAAGGGGAGACTCCCTTTCCTTTCCCCGACTCCCACCTGAGGCCAACCCCCTATACTATCCTGTTTCTCTCCTGGGAAGACTGAGATCACAAAATGTCAGAGAAGGAAAGGAAACTCAGAGACCATCTAGTCGGCTTTCCTCTGCCCCCCAAATTGTTTAAAGAAGGAAACTGAGGGGCAGCCAGGTGACTCAGTGGATAGAGCAACAAGCCTGGAAGTGGAAGGTTCTGGGTTCCCGTCTGGTCTCAGAAACTCCCTAGCTTTGTGACCCTGAGCAGGTGACTTAACCCCCATTGCCTAGCCCTTTTGCCTTGGAACGAAGACGATATAAATTCTAACACAGAAGGGAAGGGACTTTTTTGTTTTGTTTTGCTTTGTTTTAAGAAGGAAACAGGGGAAACACTTGCCCAAGGACCCCCAGCAGTTTTCCTTCCATAGTTTTAGAACTGAATGGAATATGAAGGAATGCTTTTTCCCCAGCCGTTTTCCCCTCGGCCTCCTCTTCCTTGAGGCTACTCACCCTAAGAAAGCCCCAGCAGTCTTCAGCTTAGTGCATGGGCCCTAGAAAAGACTTCCCTTCTCCAACTGGAGAGTAGGTGCTGGTTTTCTTTGAGGTCAAGGCCTGTGTTCAAATCCCAGCCCCAACACTTCTTTGTGGCCTCACCCCCAGGACAACTGAGACTGCCTTGGGGGTGGCCCTCACTGGGGGCCCTAGCAGATTTGCAGAGTTCCAAGAGAGGTGAGATTGGCCCAGACATCAGAGATCTGCCCATCTCTCTCTAGGCACCTGCTGACACTCATCCCCTGCTCCAAGGACAACCCCCTCCTTTTCCAGAGGGGGGAATGAAGGAAGACCCAGGGGTTTGGTTAAGTGATTTTCCCATTCTCCCTCAGGTCGGTTTGATGAGGTACTTATCCGACACCAGGTGAAATATCTGGGGTTGATGGAGAATCTGCGGGTTCGAAGAGCTGGCTTTGCTTATAGGCGCAAATACGAGAACTTCCTCCAGAGGTGTGTGGGGCTAGAAGAAGACGGGGAGGGGGCAGCCCAGGGAGCAGGAGAAGCAGGTCAAAGGGAAGGTCCTGTAGGATCATAGATTTGGAACTAGAAGGATCTTTAGCAGAGAGGAGAGTAGCAGAGTCCATTTGAACAGGGACTGGATTTTGGAGTCTTAGGATTTGAGTTCAAATCCAGGCTTTTCCATTTTCTTTGTGACTTTTGCTTTCTCTGGGCCTTAGTCTCTTCATCTGGAAAATGAGGGGGTTGAACTTGCTGGCCTTTAAGGTTCCCTGCTTGGCATAGGAGATAGAGAGCTAGATTTGGGGCCAAGAAGATCAACTGTGTGACACTGGGCAAGTCACTAGACCTCTCTATAAAATGGAGACAATAACAACTCACATCACAGAACTGTTGTAAAGATCAAATGAGCTTATCTTGTATGGGTTTTGGCAGACTGTAGAGTTCTGAGGATGGCAAAGGCAAAAATAAAGCAGCTTTGAGGGCAACTGGGTGACTCAGTGGATTGGGATTGAGAGTCAGACCTAAAGATGGGAGATGCTGGGTTCAAACCTTGCTTCAGACACTTCCCAGCTGTGTGACCCTGGGCAAGTCTTCTGACCCCCATTGCCCTTACTGCTCTTCTGCCTTCTACAATGCATAGTATTGATTCTAAGATTGAAAGAAAGACAGAAAGAAAGAAAGAAAGAAAGAAAGAAAGAAAGAAAGAAAGAAAGAAAGAAAGAAAGAAAGAAAGAGAGAGAAAGAGAGAGAGAGAGAGAGAGAAAGAAAGAAAGAAAGAAAGAAAGAAAGAAAGAAAGAAAGAAAGAAAGAAAGAAAGAAAGAAAGAAAGAAAGAAAGAAAGAGCAACATTAGTGATCTTCCTATTTTGCAGGTAGGGAAACTGAGGCCCAGATGCAGGTGACTTCAACTCACAACTTCCTGCCCTAGCCTGGGGGATAGCAGGGAGCCCAGAGACATCCTGGATGCCACTTGTCTCTGTGGTTCTTATGCAGTAAATCAAGGATCCGGGGCTCAGAATTTAATTCCCCAAAGCTGAAGGGTCCCCCTGGTGCTAAGAGGAGGCAGGGGCCTATGGGCACACACTCAGTCTCACACCTCTTCTCCCTCCAGAGGGGTGACTGAGACCGGGACTCATTCTGTCTCCTCTCCAGGTACAAGTCCTTGTGTCCTGAGACCTGGCCCACATGGGATGGGCGGCCACAGGATGGTGTGTCCGTCTTGATCCAGCACCTTGGCTACAAGCCTGAAGAATACAAGCTGGGCAAGTGAGTAGTTGGTTGCCCACTGGGGCTCCCCATGGGGCTGAGGGGATGGGTGGGGAGTGTCAGCACAGAGAGGGCAGGGGGATGACTGGCTAAAGGGGGCTGTGACTAGACTGGGGCCTCCTCGGTTCTCTCTTCCAGAAGCAAGATCTTCATTCGCTTCCCCAAGACGCTTTTTGCCACAGAAGATGCTCTGGAAGTGAGGAAGCAGAGCTTGGGTGAGAGCCCAAGGGATGGGGATAGGGTGGTGGTGTGAGACAGAACCATCAATCCTTTGGATTCCATCTCAGTGGAGTCTCACTGTCTCCGTACCACTCGGGGCAGTGGGAAGATCACTGTGGGCAACTAGGTGGATCAAAGGACCATGTTTGGAGACTGGGAGGCCCTCAGTTCAAATTTGGCTTCGGACATTTCCTAACTGGGTGACCCTGGGCAAGTCACTTAAACCTCATTGCCTAGTCCTTAACCTCTCCTGCTTTGGAACCAATACTTGGTATTAATTCCAAGATGGAAGACAAGGGTTTAAAAAAAATTGTATATAATTTGGGGAAAAAATGTAAAATTTAAAGCAAATTTTTAAAAAATTGACTTTTTGAAACCACAGCCACAAAGATCCAGGCCACATGGAGGGGATACCATTGGAGACAGAAATTCTTACGAGTGAAACGTGCAGGTCAGTAAGTTGGGTAATGAAGTGAAGAGAGAAGAACGGATGTTTGCAGGAGCGGGTCTCACAGTCTTTTCCTGCCATGTGAGGCCAGGGGCCCAGATCGTGAGGGGGATAAGGTGGAGGGTCGAGAGCTCGAGACCAGATTCAGGACAGTCCTTGGACAACAGATGGGGAGGAGGAAGAGGGACTGATGGTGACCTGATCACCCTGCAGCTATCTGTATCCAGTCCTGGTGGCGTGGGACCCTGGGCCGGAGGAAAGCTGCCAAGAGGAAATGGGCTGCCAGCATGATCCGACAGTGAGTGTGGGGGCCCCTGCTAGTGTCCCCCCTTGAGTTTGGAGAGGAAGTATTGATTCCATGTATTGGGAGTGATCTCGGCAAATGGGGGCAAATCAGCCCCCATGCCCACCCCAGCATAACGAGAGGATATTGAATGTTGGGAAGAGCGATTGGTTGGAGGTCTGTAGTCCAGGATTCATTCTTAGCAGCTGCATAGCCTTGGGCAAGTGTCTAACTTACTCATCTGTAAATAATGATATTATGTTCTTTATAACCCTCATACTGTCTTCCTTAGACATGGGACACGGGGTCACAGAATCCTAGATGTAGAGTTAGAGATGATTTCCCTCCCTCTCTCCCCAAGGCTCATCCAAGGTTTCATCCTGCGCCGGGCCCCCAGGTGCCCTGAAAATGCCTTCTTCTTGGATTTTGTTCGGTGCTCCTTCTTGCTGAATCTGCGACGGCACCTGCCCCGGAATGTGCTGGACAAAACGTGGCCCACCCCTCCACCTGCCCTGCATGAGGTCTGAGAGGCCCTATGGGGTGATAGGCCCAAAATCAGGGATGGTTGGGGTCCTCTCCCAGATCGGATATTTTCTAGCTATGTGACTCTGGGCAAGTCATAGAACCTCTGCCTGTCTCAATTTCCTTATCTCTAAAGTATAAGGCAGCTAGGTTAGTGCAGTGGACAGAGCACCAGGTTTGGAGTCAAGAGGACCCGTGTTCAAATTTGGCCTCAGATATTAACTAGCTGTATGACTGAGCAAGTCATTGAACCTTTACCTGCCTCAGTTTCCTTATCTCTAAAATGAAGAAGTTAAACTAGCCAACCTCCAAGACACAATCTGATCTTATGGTCTTCCTGGGCCTTAGTTTCCTGATATGTAAAATGAGGGGGTTTGACATGATGACCTCTTAAGGTTCTTGAAGTTATAAATCTCTGATCCAGTGTTCTTCAGGGATAACTCTTCTATTAAGAATCCTTTTTTTTTTTAACCCTTACATTCTGTCTTAGAATCAATACTGTGTATTGGTTCTAAGGCAAAAGAGCAGTAAAGGTTAAGCAATGGGGGTTAAGTGACTTGCTCAAACACACAGCCAGAACCTGTCTGAGGCCAGATTTGAACCCAGGATTTCCCATATCCAAGCCTGGCTCTCTCTTTACTATGCTACCTAGCTGTCCCACCCCAATCCTTTAAGTGAGCACTGACCCAGTCCTAGCCCCCAAGGACTTTTCTGTCTAGTTGGAAAGACAAGGCATACCTGTGCTATAGAGAACAAGATAGTAGAAAGTGACTGACTTAGAGCCTTGGTGGCAAACCTATGGCATGTGTTCTGTACCCCGCCCCCCAGAGATTGAGGGCTACATCCTTCCCCCTTACCCCAGAGAGGGGAGGGGAGGGAGAAAATGAGGGGAGTAGCCCGAGCACTCCCCTCAGGGGAGAGAGTAAGCAATTCTATTGGGCTGGGCAGAGGGGTGGAGAGTAGAAAGGGAGCAGCTCTGCCCCAGTTCCTCTGCCTTTCTAGTAACTAACTCTGGTGGGTAACAGTGCCTACAGAGAGGTCTCTGTGTGCCATCTTTGGCACACGTTCCATATGTTCACCATCATGAGCCTAGCAGAATTTTGAGAGAAAGATGTTCAAAAATTGAAAACATTGATAGTGACATTGGACCCTGGGTATCTACTTCAACCCTCTAGTTTTACAGATGAGAAAACTAGAACCCTAAGAAGTTAATGTGATTTTTCCTAAGATCACATAACTAGTAAGGAGCAAAGCCAAGATTCTAATCCAAGTCCTTCTGACTTCATCTTATATAAGCATAAATTTAGAGCTGGATGGGTTCTCAGAGGTCGTCTAGGTGGTGGTGGCAAATTCAAATAATAATCTTCCCTGCACACACACACCCCCCTATAGCAATTAAAATAGTGGAGTCATAAACTGTTACAGATAAAAGAGCGGTTAGCTTAAATTGTGACTGCAGTAATATGGGTTCAAGACAGTGTCTTGATTTTAATCAAAATATAAAAACCACAAATTAACACATATTTTTATTTATAATGTTAAATATTTCCCAGTTATATTTTGTTCTGTTCTAGACCAAACCCTTTGTTTTACAGGGTGAATAAACTGAGGTTTCCAAGGAGGATTAAGGTCACAAGCTTAGTGTCAGGTTCCAGATTTGAACCTGGCGTAGAACTGTGGGATGAGACACATAGCTCAACCCGAGCTCCTTGGTTTCATCCATCCTTTGGCTCTTTCCCCAGGAACATCTCTCCACAATTCCTAACCAATCTTTCTTCTTGACCTCATTTCTCCTCCCAGGCATCAGAGCAGCTGAGGGATCTCTGTATGAAAAATATGGTATGGAAATATTGTCGGAACATCAGTTCAGAATGGAAGCAGCAGGTGAGTGGGTTTTCTGGGGACAAGAGGCACCATCAGTGACAGGGGAGACAGTAGGGTATGGGGAAAGGGAAGGAGCCCAGAGCAGAGTGATGGAGAGGTCATGGGGCCATATGGATGAGAACCCAAGTCCAGTGTATATTCACTATCCCCAGTGGCATGGAGCTCAAAAAATAAAGGCAGTGTTGACCACAGAGAAGACTAGAGGCTGAAAGGTCATAAATTTAGAGCTGGCAAGGGCCTTTGGGACCTTCTGGTCCCTTTTGTTTTACAAATGAAGAAACTGAGGTTCAGAGAAATGAAATGACTTGTCCATGGTCACCCAAGATATATGTTTCAAAGGCAGCTTACAGTGAGGCAGTTAAGTGACTCAGTGGAAAGAGAGCCAGGTCTGGAGATAGGAAGTCCTGGATTCAGATCTCACCTCAGATACTTCTTGGCTGTGTAATGCTGGGCAAGTCACTTAACCCCCATTGCCTACCTTTACCTCTCTTCTATATTGATTCTAAGATAGAAGTAAGGATTTTTTTAAAAAGGAAGTTTACAAACTCAACTCTTCCTGGTTCCAAGTCAAACACTATCTCCTCTAACTCGTTCTGCCTCTTTGGGATATTGTTGTTCTAGCTATCTATCTATCGTGTTCAATTTTGTGATTCCTTTTGTGCTTTTTAGAAAAACTCCTACCTTCTATTTTAGAATCAATACAAGTTCCAAGGCAGAAAGTGGTAATGACTAGGCAATGGATGTTAAGTGACTTGCCCAGGGTCACACAACTTGGAATGTCTGGGACCAGATTTGACCCAGGACCTTACTTTTCCAGACCTGGTTCTTAAACCACTGAGCCACCTAGCTGCCCCTATTTTAGATTTTCTTAGCAAAGATACTGGAGTGGTTTGCCATTTCCTTTTCCAACTCATTCTACAGATGAGGAAATTGAGATGAAAAAGGTTAAGTGACTTGCCTAGGGTCACCCATTTAGTAAGTGTCTGAGGTCAGATTTGAACTCATGAAGATGAGTCTTCTGATTCCCGGCCCAACTCTCTATCCACTGTGCCACCTAGCTGCCTCCAAGGGTATTTTTAAAATTAAAAACATTTTTAAATGTTGACTTGGTTCCATAAGGGGGAACATACAGACCAATTCAGAGCTCCCAGGTCTGATCCTTTGCCTCTTTCCCCCTGACATTTCAGAAAGGAACTTTTAGTACTGGGAGTGACTCATTAATGAAATGGACTGGGCTTGGCAGTCAGAGAGCCCTGAATCCACATCCCATCTCAGACACATACCTTGGTACCTGGTCAGTTCCCTACCTTTGATCTGCCTCAGTTTCCTTCTCTGTAAAATAGAGATAATAATAGCACCTATCTCCCAGGATCAAATGAGATAATCTGTGTTAAGTACTTGACAAACTTTAAACTGCTCTAGAAATGATAATGATTATTGAACACCTACTGCGTGCAAGGCAATATGCTGGACACTGGAGATGCAAGAGCAGGAACTGGAAAACAGAAGCTTAGGTTGTTCCAAGAGACAAGGCGGGGGGAGTTTTGGGCTACAGGTCAGCACCCCACTCTTGTCTCCATAGCTGCATCAGAAGTCTGTGGCCAGTGAAGTTTTCAAGGGCAAGAAAGACAACTACCCGCAGAGTGTCCCCAGACTCTTTATCAACACTCGACTTGGTATGACATTCCACCATCCTTCCCCCTGACACTCTTTTCTCTGTCCCCTTCCCCAGAACATCCTTTCTCTGAGTCCCCTTCCCCATAATACCCCTTTTCTGGGCCCTTCCTTTCCCATAATGCCCCATTCTCTGTCCCCCTTTCCTATAATGCCCCTTTCTCTGGGCCCCCTTCCCATAATGCCCCATTATCTGAGTCCCCCTTTCCCATAATGACCTTTCTCAGGGCCCCCCTTTCTCATAATGCCCCATTCTCTGAGTCACCCTTCCTCATAATACCCCTTTTTGGTCCTCCCTTTCCCATAATGCCCCCTTCTTTGAGTCCCCTTCCCATAATGCCCCATTCTCTGGGGGCCCCCCTTTCCCATAATGCCCCACTCTCTGAGTCTCCCTTTCCTATAATACCTGTGTAGATAGAATTCTCTCCCCGAGACTTCTCTGACCCAGCTCATCTTACCCAGCATCCCATTTGTGTGTTTACACTGCATAATTGGATGTGAACACATGTACATGGGGGGGATGGAGGATAAAAGTTTTGGTGTGGCACCACCCTCTCTCTCTATGTTTCTGGGAATGGGAACGTGACTGGGGAACCTGGCTGAGAGCCAGGCAGTGCTCTGTTAGGTTAGATTAGGCTTTAATCTGCTTTCTCTATCTTTAGTGATTATTAATAAAACTCTATGGAAAATAAGAACCTGGAGTTATCGTTATTGATATTAATCTAAATTTTACATGCCTCCCTCTTTCTCTGGGCCCCCCTTTCCTGTATCATCCCTTTCACTGAGCTCCCATTCCCCCCTGCAGCAGCTTTCTCTGCCCCTCTTCCCTCACCCACCATTACCCCTAGCTAACTTCCTCTTTCACTTCCCCTTGGATTTTCTTCTTCCTCCTGCCCTTTCCCCATTTCCTTCTGGCCTGGACTTCCCACATCAATTCTCCAGCCTGCCATCTATCTCTCTTTTTCAGCTGCTGATGAGATCAGCCCCAAAGTGCTCCAGACCCTCGGCGAAGAGCCTGTCCAGGTGAGACTCATATTTGGGATCCCAGAGGGAGAGGCGGGAAGGAATTATGGGAACGGGACTGATGGTGGCAATTCCAAACCATGTTGGAAGCCTAGTCAAGAGCTCTTAGAATGGAACTCCGGAGCTACCCTGGAGTATCTGCCATATTCTGGCCCCTGGGGATATAAGTAGAAATAATGGCAACACCCCTTCTTGTAAGGAGCTAATATTCTAGTGGCAGTGGGAAAAAAGAAGAGTCTGGGAGAAAGCGGGGTTCACAGTGGACCCTAGATTGATGGAAGGGGCTGAGGAAGGAATTCCAGAATCTTAGGATTATACATGGGACTGAAGGGGCTTTTACGAGTCAACTCCCTCATTTTACAGATGAGTAAACCAAGGCATAGAGAGAGTGACTAATGTTCCCAGGGCAGGATTTAAACATTCTAAATCTTTCTAAATCAAAGTCCAAAGTCACTTGACCCCCATTGCCTGACCACTCTTTTGCCTTGGAGCCAACATGCAGTATTGATTCCAAGACGGAAGGTGAGGGTTTAAAATAAATAAATTTTAAAAATGAAGTTAAGTAAATAAATCAAAGTCCAGCCCTCTGTTCACTGTAATATTCCTCTTGAGTCAAACGCCCCCCAGTATTGACTGTCTGGGCCATGTCATCCAATCCTAGGACCTATTCTCTTTGGAATATGAAGGCATTCTAGGGACCAAAAGTGGGAGAATTGGCCTCTGGGGAGTAAGAAATTGGAGGTGCTTTTGTTCCTGGAGATTTCCATGGAAATTGGAAGGCTACCAGAAGGACCTGGGCAGCTAGAGCGTGTTTAATGGTGCCCTTCCTTCCAGTATGCGGTGCCTGTTGTGAAGTATGACCGGAAGGGCTACAAACCTCGGGCCCGGCAGCTGCTGCTGACCCCGAGTGCTGCCGTCATCGTGGAAGAAGCCAAGATCAAGCAGAGGATTGACTACGCCAACCTGACTGGTGAGAGGTCACAGAGAGACGTGGCGAGCAGGCGGAGGAGCAGGACTCCGTTCTACCCCACCCCGACCTTCAGTGGGCTAGCTCAGGGGAACCTAGGCAGATTGTGGGTGGGGAGGAAGCCCAGAGGGAGAACGCTCTTATGTCCCCATCGTCAGAGTCTGCTCAGCTTCATTGTGCCCTGGATTCACCAAGGCAGCCCTTTCTCTGTTCCTCTTCCCCCGTAAGTTCAGCCCAACCCCCTGTTCTGTGCACCAGCCCTGGCTGGGGAGAGAGTTCGTGGAGGAGGCCCCCTCTCACCCTCATGGCCTTCCTCCCCCAGGAATCTCCGTCAGCAGCCTAAGTGACAGCCTGTTTGTCCTCCATGTGCAGAGAGAAGACAATAAGCAAAAGGTAGGGGGGCGGGCTGGTTCCATTGCCTCTTCCCCAAAGCCTCTTCCTGACCAGCCTCTACCCACTAGCCTGTGAGGATTCCTCTCCAGATACAGGGAAGGGTAGGACATGCCTCTGACTCTTCCTGATCATTCATGAGTTCAGATCCAACTGTGTGACCTTGGGCAAATCACTTAACCCTGTTTTCCTCAGTTGTCAACTGAGCTGGAGAAAGAAGTGACAAATCACTCCAGTATCTTAGTTGTGTGACCCTGGGCAAGTCACTTAACCCTGTTTGCCTCAGTTTCTTCATCTGTCAACTGAGCTGGAGAAAGAAGTGACAAACCACTCCAGTGTCTTAGTTGTGTGACCCTGGGCAAGTCACTTAACCCTGTTTGCCCCAGTTACCTCAACTGTTAACTGAGCTGGAGAAAGAAGTGGCAAACCATTCCAGTATCTTAGTTGTGTGACCCTGGGCAAGTCACTTAACCCTGTTTGTCTCAGTTTCCTCAGTTGTCAAATGAAGTGGAGAAAGAAGTGACAAACCACTCCAGTATCTTAGTTGTATGACCCTGGGCATGTCACTTAACCCTGTTTGTCTCAGTTTCTTCATCTGTCAACTGAGCTGGAGAAAGAAGTGGCCAACCACTCTAGTATCTTAATTGTATGACCCTGGGCAAGCCACTTAACCCTGTTTGCCTCAGTTTCCTCATCTGTCAACTGAGCTGGAGAAAGAAGTGACAAACCACTCCAGTATCTTAGTTGTATGACCCCGGGCAAGTCACTTAACCCTGTTTGCCCCAGTTTCCTCATCTGTTAACTGAGCTGGAAAAAGAAGTGACAAACCACTCCAGTATCTTAGTTGTGTGACCCTGGGCAAGTCACTTAACCCTGTTTGCCCCAGTTTCCTCATCTGTTAACTGAGCTGGAGAAAGAAGTGACAAACCACTCCAGTATCTTAGTTGTGTGACCCTGGGCAAGTCACTTAACCCTGTTTGCCTCAGTTTCCCCATCTGTCAACTGAGCTGGAGAAAGAAGTGACAAACCATTCCAGTATCTTAGTTGCATGACCCTGGGCAAGTCACTTAACCCCGTTTGCCTCAGTCTCCTCAGTTGTCAAATGAAGTGGAGAAGGAAATAGCAAATCATTCTAGTATCCTGGCCAAGAAAACACCAAATGGGGTCACAGAGTCAGGCATGGCTGAAAAATCACCGGCAGTTCATAAATGCTTATTGCTTGCCGGTCACCGTACTAGGTACTGTGCAGGCAAAGAAAGGCCAAAACAACTTCTGCCCTTAAGCAGTTTACTTTCTATTACTCCACCTGAAAGTTCCTCTTCCCCTCTCCTCCCTGGCTTCACGGTGTGGGGGCCGGGGCTGGGGCCCGCTGGAGAGGAGGGCGAGATGCAGCACTGCCGGGATGGAGAGGCTGAGCTTCTCTCTCTGCCTCCTGGGTACCGCAGGGGGATGTGGTGCTCCAGAGCGATCACGTGATCGAGACCATAACCAAGCTGGCCCTGAGCGCAGACCGAGTCAACAGCATCAACATCAACCAGGGCAGGTAAGCCGGAGCCCCTGCCTCGGTGCCGCTGGGATCCTGAGGGGACGGAGGGACAGGGAAGGGAGCGGATGAGCCGAGTGGGGCTTCTCCCATCCCGGACCTCCTCGAGCCCGTCTCTCTCCCCATCAGCATCACCTTTGCTGGTGGCCCCGGCCGAGATGGGATCATCGACTTCACCCCGGGCTCTGAGCTCCTTATTGCCAAGGCCAAGAACGGGCACCTCGCTGTGGTGAGTGCAGTGGGACGGGACGTGGAACCCCCTGGCTCTGGGCTTCTCGCGGCCCCAGATCCAGCCGCCTCCCTCCCTCCCGGCATCCTGGCCCCCCCAGCAGTGCCGGCAGGGTTGGTGTTAGGCTCGCCATGAAGAGAACGTCGGCCCCGAGGAGCCCTCGAAACAAAAGTGGCTGCAGAGCCACAGGCAGCAGAAAGAGCGTCAGAAAATGGGTTCAAGAGCCAGCTTTCCCACTTACCAGCTCGGCCCATGCCTGAGCCTCCAGTGGGCCTTAGTGTTCATTATTTATAACACGGACTTGCTATTCCCTGCTCTGCCCATCTCCCAGGGGAGAGATGGCTTCGTAGGCTGCCTGGCGTGTGATTGCAGATGGGGGTCACCTTCCAGGGCCTCCTGTTCACCCCACGAGCCTCTAGAGGCCACCTGGGACATCCAGAGGGGGGCAGGAAGGGGTTGCCACTGAGTGTCCTCTGCTGCCCCTTTGCAGGTCGCTCCCCGGCTGAACTCCCGGTGATGATGGACCCCGTCCAGTGGGACAATCTTCCTGCCCCTCCGCCATGCCTGCTTCGCTCACCTGCCCACCCTCTTGCTGCTGCCCTATCCCCCTTCATGGTAACCAAAGACTCACTTCCACGCTTGGAAAATTGGGTGCATCCTGGGTCTGAAGGGGGCTCACGTGGCACCTGCCTTCCATTCCCCAATCCCTTTCTCCCCGCCCATGTCCCAGCCCCCCAGTCAGCTCCATGGTGGCTATGGGAAGGGGGGGCAGTGAGAAAGGAAGGAGCCAGGCCATGCCAGGAGCGGGGCTGAGGGATGACAGGGGCCAGGGCAGAGCCCCACGACCGAGGCCAAACCAATGGGAGGAGACTTTCTGCTGAGTTGTTTGTTGTTTTTTTCCCACTGAGTCATTTTGATGCTTTGTATGGGATCGTTTTTTTAAAAGCCATTCATTCCCTGCCACCAAGACACGCTGGATGTGCTCTGGCCAGCCCTGCAGGAAGGCAGGGGGCCACCAAGGAAGCAATCAGAGGGCTGGAGACGGGAGGAAGGGGGCATCCAGCTCCCCTCTCATCCCACCCCAAAACCAGTTACTCCATCCCGCCTTCTCTTCCCCACCCACACCCATAGGTGCACACCCAGGGACACCCCTCAGTTTCCCCTCATCCCTGGCCATAAGGGGCTGGCACCCACCCTTGCTCTGCCCACCTGGGACCTCTTTCCTAGAGGACTGAGACACTTTCTCCTACCTTCCCTCCCCCCAATAAAACCCCCACACAAACAGACGCAGAGGAATCGGCCCCCATAATAAACTCCTGACTCCAGCTGGGGGGGGTGGTGGCAGCCTCAAAACAGACTGGGGTGAAGGTGGTGACAGGTGAGAGGAGATGTTGCTCCTTAGAAGGGTGACCTAATAGGAGGAACACTGGCTGGGCCCTCGAAGAACCTGAGGCTCTGCTTATTCATCCCTGGGCCTCACCTTTCTCTTCTGCAAAGTGGAGATCATAGGACCTTGGATTTTGAGCTCAGAGGAATTTTAGGGGCCATCCAAGAACCCCTCTTAACTCACGTTCTGTGACTAAGGGGGCCCAATGGTGCTTATTCTGAAGCCCCTGCCTGATAGAAAATCAGATCTCCGTGTCTTGTTCAATGCCCCTCAGCCCCCAGAATCAATAGCCAAGGTGGGGAGTTAGGAGAGTATGGTTGGGTTTGGGTATCAATAGAAGGGAGAAAAATGGCCCTGCGGTCCACAGCTTGACCCTGATCACTGCTTTGCCCCATCTATCCTCATCCTGCAGGGCAAAGGATGACTTTGGTATAAGAAAGAAAGGGGGGGGGGTACCATTTATCGCTGCTGCTTCTCTCTCCACCCCCTTCCCCATTCCCACAGAGGGTCAGGAAGCTGGGGGACCTTCCAAGCAGCCTGTGCTCCCTTGGGATCCTGGGGACACTGCCTACACTTGCAACCCCAGCCAACACTAAATAAAGCGATTATGTTTTTGCAAACATTTGCCTTGTGGTTTGGGAGGGACAAGAGGTAAATGGGAGGCAAACTGGATTTGGGGGTGTTCCTCCCCAGATGGGGCCTGGAAAAGGTGGGAGTGGTGGTAGCCAGATCCCTTAGATGTGCCAACAGTGGGACAGAGAGATGTGCTCACATCTTGCTGACGGGGAGCTCAGTACCTTGCCTGCTTCATGGATTTGTGGTGGGGAAAGAGGGGTGATGGTGGAGGAAAGACTTTCCAGGCCTGGAGAAAGGCACAGAAATAGGAGATAGAGAATGTTCTGAATCGGGAACATGTCTGTCGGTCTGATTGACTGATGAAACATTCAAGGGAAATAGATGGAATCATCTTAGAAAAATAGGTAGGAGACAAATGATAGAAGGCTCAAGTTGAGGTCAAGGAATTTGTAAAGCCCTTAGAGGCTGCGAAGTCCACACATGATGGTCAACCATTATTCTGAGACCATAATACCATCTATCGGCTCTACAAGAAGTGGTCAAGCCATAGTCTCATTGATGGCGACCTCATCACTATCTGAAGCAGCCTCATTTGAGGATTCTGCCCTAGTGATGTGAGGTCTTGGACTCAAATTTGGCTTCAGACACAGCCCAGCTGTGTGACCCTGGGCAAGTCACTTGATGCTCATTGCCTAGCCCTTACCACTTTTTCTGTCTTGGAACCAATACACAATATTAATCCTAAGATAGAAGGTAAGGGTTTTTTTTAAAAAGACTTTCTTCTAGGGGGCTTCTGGGTAGCTCAGTGGATTGAGAGTCAGTCCCAGAGACAGGAGGTCCTGGGTTCAAATCTGGTCTCGGATGCTTCCTAGCTGTGTGACCCTGGGCAAGTCACTTGACCCCCATTGCCTAGCCCTTACCACTCTTCTGCCTTGGAATCAGTACCCAGTAGTAATTCTAAGATGGAAGGTGAGGGTTTAAAAAAAAGAAAAGACTTTCTTCTAGCATATTGGCAAAGGTGACAGAAAATGATAATTGTCCATGTCAAAAAGATTGTGAAAATATAGGAATGTTTATAATGCACTGGTGGGAGATCCAAAGCAATTTGTAATTATGCAGAGAGAGACTAAAACATCCAGACCTTTTGGCTCTGAGATCTCACTCTAGGAATATAACCCCAGGAGACCCAGGAATCCCCCCAAATATTCAAGCAGCATTTTTCTTGTTAGCAAAGACCTGGAAACAAAACAGGTACCCATTGAATAGGGAATGGCTAAATAAATTGTGATCAATCTGTGAGAATATGTAAGGAACAATGAACACCTGGGAGAGCTAAGTAGCTCAATGCATAGAAAGTCAAGCTTTGGGGCAGGAGGTGCTGGGTTCAAATGTGAACTTATACACCTCCTAGCTGAGTGACCCTGGGCAAGTCACTTAACCCCAATTGCCTAGCCATTATCACTCTTCTACCTGGGTATGAATACATAGTATTGATTCCAAGACCAAAAGTAAGGTGAAAGAGAGAAAGAAAAAGGAAAGAAGGAGGAAAGCACAGCAAGATTTATATGAACTGATGCAAAATGAGGCAAACAAGAAAATATACAATATACTGTAAAGGGAAAGAGCAACCTCAAAATCAAAACTGAATACTGTGAAATTATGAGCAGTCTTGGTCCTAGAGAAGAGCTCTGAGAAGCTGCTTCCCCACTCTGCAAAGGTGGGAAGAATATAGGTCTGGAGCAATGCATGCAAGGTCAGATGTGAGTGAAGGGAAGAATAAAATGAAAGAAGGAAAATATATTTAATGAGCCAGGCAGTCAGCAAACTTTCATTAAGCATAGGCACTGTGCCAACAGCTACAGATACAAAGAGGTCAAAGACAGCTCCTGACCTCAAGGAGTTCCCAGTCTAATGAGGGAGACAACCTGCAAGCAGCTGTGTACGGTCATGCTGGAGGAATGTTATACACAGGCTCTGTGCTCTGAACTGGACACAAATGCAAAAGCAGGGCATCTTCTGCCTTCATGGAGTTGCTTTCTGATAGAGGAAAGCAGCACAGGCAGGGAGCTCAGTGGTTGCCAAGGAAGGATGTTCTGGTAGGAATGGTCACAGGGCTGGTGAACAGAACAGTAGATAAGGTCATTGACATAGCATATCTTTCCCAGAGGCAATGGGGTCATTGAATCACACCAACAGCAAGAGGTGGGCTGAAAAAGCAAAGGTAAGGCAACACGTTTCACCAATAAAGACATGGTTGGTGGGATTCCTTGGTTGACATATTGGTTAGTTTTACAGAGCTTTTGTTTTCTTCTTTTTATTATTCGGAATAAAGAATGAATTTCTGGGAGAAGATAGAGGAGGAATACATCAGGAAATTATAAGATGTAAAAACAAAATATGCGTGAAATTTTTTAATGAAATATTTATTAAAAAGAAGACTTTTTCTTATAAAGAGTGGAGTGGTTCAGGAAATCCAGGATCAGATCCAGGAGATCCCCAAGCAACCTGATGAAACGACAAGGTGGGGACCATTATGTGTCAAAGTGAAGACTCCCAAAATAAAAAACTGATGCCAGGATCTAGGAAGTGGCTGATTACTGATCAGCCATCCTTCTTTGTGATCTATGAAAGCTAGTCACACTCTAAGATGCTCAGATTTTGAGAATATGTTCTTTGCCTTTACCTTCCAGAGTTCCATAAGGTGAGAGTGAGAATTTCCCCCCCACTCCTAGCCCCAATAAGAGCATCAATGGTGATTTATAATAGAAGCACATCCAAGGGGAACATGAATGGTTTTTGATACAATTTGCATTATGTATGGGTTCAAGACTCCCATTTCTAGTTCTATTTCACTCATTTAAAGCATGCAGACTGGAGAGAGATCAAGGACAATCCCAAAATAACAATCCCAAGCTCTGAAGGAGAGAAGAGATTTTTAATTCTAAAAGCAACAGAACCTTGAATTCTAGACCCAGCAGAGAAGGGAAATTTCCTGGTGGCACCATTTTGAGAGTTACCTTTTGGGTAATGCCAGTTTCAAAAGTTCCCAAGTTTGAGAGTTCAGCATTGGATGTCCAAGAGAGGGATTTTCTGATGCATCCTGCTCCTTGGAGAAGGAATAATAAAATCTACCTGGGCCTTTGCATTCTACTTGGAGAGCAAAGTCAACAAGTTACTTAGACTGTGAAGGTTTGAGAAGAGAAGAGAAGAGAAGAGAAGAGATTTGATTGTTCACAAGAACTGATTTACCTTTGGAGGGGAATCTAAACTACAGGGTGGTACTTTGAGCCTTGGAGAGATTATGAAGCACTCTGGGAAAGAGGGAATCACCATGATGAGAGGGGGTTGCACCAATAGCAACCCCCAAGTTCAGTTCTTTTCTGGAAGCAAGTTGATGGGCCCTGTAGCCCCACCATTAAAGAATTCCCTCCAGGTTGATAAGGTTCCACTCCTCAAAAGTATTAGGCTCTACAACATTTCATTTATCAATAGCACAGCAACCTCGTACAGTAAAGGGTCTCAGTAAATCCTTGTTGAGCTGCATGCAACCCATGCATCCCAATGTCATCACCAATGTCATATGACCCAATGTCATAATGCAACCCAAGGTCATCACCAATTTAACCTGTTCAAAGCCATATCAAAGCCATATCTCTCATCTTATCCACTAGGATTGTGATGTAAAATTCATTCTAAGATACTTCCCTGATCTAATCTGCCTAATGACTCCATCAAAAAAGGAAATGACCTTCTGACAGGATGTGGTCTTAATGAACCTGTCATGGTGGGTAGCAATTCCCTTTCAGGCTTTCAAAAGTCCCAAATGATTTATGATGAAAAATACTATCCACCGCCAGAGAAAGACCTGATGGAGTCTGAGTGTAGCTCTAATCATACCATGTTTCACTTTATTTTCTTCATGTTTTTTTATATCTGTGTCTTCTTCCACAATATGGCAAATATGGAAATCTGCTTTGTGTGATAGCATATTTTTAACCAATATCAAATTGCTTACTGTCTCTGGGAGAAGGAAAGGGAGAAAAGAAGGGAGGGGGAAATTTTGGAACTCAAAGTGTTAGAGAAGAATGCAAAACATTATTTTTGCACATAATTGGAAAAGAAAATATTATTGATAGAAAAAAACACACATTTTAATCAATTCTTTATCTTAGAAATGATACCCGTATCATATTAGAAACTTGGCAACATATTTTTTTAATCTATATGCCCTTGCCTGCATCGTGTGTATGTGGTAGGGCCACTTTGGTCCTCTCTCTTTGAGTCAGGCTTGTTAAAGGTTCTTAAAGGTTTGGAAGGATGGCTCTTCTCTATTGCTAATTGACTTGAGTCAACACTGACTCTGTTTCCCCATTGTTAGTTGCTACTGACTAATCTCAGTTCCATTTAACCACTTACCATCAATTAGCTTTTACTAAGAGATATTTACTTTTAAAATATTACAAGAACAAAATTTCCTGCCCCTTCATACTCCATGAGGACAGGGTAGATTAGAGATTTAAGTCACTTCCTCAATTGATGTGGCATTATTGCTGAATGAATCTTCATTTCAGCTTCCATTGGCCAGAGATCTTGAAGGTCACTCCTTGCTTCTTAGAGAAGTGATGCTGAATTGGCTCTGGAGCCCAGACTATGGAATCCAGGATGCTGAAGTATTCTCTAGATCTTTCAAAATTCAAAAGGTCACCACTCCCTTCATCTAGAATGAAAAAGGACAAATTCAGAGGCCAAGAACCAAGATTCTTTCTTGGGACTCTATGGTCTCTCCCATTACAGTATTGTCTCCCACAAGTGAGTGAAGGAGACATACCACCACGAGCAGAGCTGATGAAAGGTAAGAGAGCAAAGATGGAAGTTAGGTGGGTCTTTTGAATGCTTTGCACCAACTCAAGAGCCTCCCATTCACCCTGGGGTTGGTGAACTAGAACCAACTATAGGATGTCCATGTATATTCTGTATTCTCTCCAAGAAACTTCCTTTACAAGTCTTTCTGACTCTCCTAGACGTAGCATCTCAACTTCTTAATGTGGAGAAGTTGCATCAACCAAGCAAACACATAAACCAAACTTGTTATATGTGTCCTTTAAAAAAAGAAGAGCTTGTTAGAGAGTTCCCTGTGCAGTCTCATGTCTTTTTTGTTACTTCCACCTTTCATTCATCATTTGAGTTTTTCAAACTTGCATAATCTGAATCTCATTCTCAAGAGCTTCCTATCTTTCTTAGAGTTTAAAGTCATGATATTAAATCAATCTTTCTCTGAACATTTAAAAATTTGTTCTCCTATAGTCTAGGGAACATTATCAAGCTGTGCTGAGACACTGATTCTCTTTACCTCTCATGAACTTTTAGACAATACAATCAGATTTTTCTAAGTTTCATATTCTTTCCTTTTCATCAACCAGTTCTTTATTAATCAGAAACATGTTCAGAATAGCATTTCCCTCATCACATTCTCTGCCTTCTGAAAGATGAAAGAAGAAAGACAAGAGAAGAATATGACTAGTACTCCGATTTTGGCAGAGAAAGTCTAGCAGATTTATGCATGGTTGCAATTCATCATAAGAATAATATTTTTCCAAACTGGAAACCTGTTTGGGAGGAAATTAAGCCTAGATCAACATCTCATACCATATACTACAATAAGCTTCAAATGGATACATGTCCTAGATATAAAAGGCCACATCATAAACAAATTAGAGGAGAATGGCACAGTATCCCTTTCACAACTATGTATAGGGCAAGTAATTTTCCAAATAAGGAATAGAAGATAAAATTTTTTTTGTTTTAATTTTACCTTCTGCTTTTGTTGTTGATGTTGTCTTGAGGGTTAAAAAGTTTGAACGTTTTTATTTTTATTTTATTTTTTAAATTTTATTTAGTCAATTTAGAATATTTTCCCATGGCTATGCGATTCATATTCTTTCCCTCCCCTCCTCCCCTCCCTCCCATAACCAAGGAGCAGTTCTACTGGGTTTTACACGTATGATTGATCAAGACCTATTTCCCTATTATTAATATTTGCAGTAGCGTGATGGTTTAGAGTCTACATCCCCAATCAGATCCCCATTGACCCATGTGATCAAGCAGTTGTTCTTCTGTGTTTCCGCTCCCCCAGTTCTTTCTCTGGATGTGGATAGTGCTCTTTCTCATAAATCCCTCAGAATTGTCCTGGATCATTGCATTGCTGTTAGTAGAGAAGTCCATTACATTCAATTGTACCACAGTGTATTAGTCTCTGTGTACAATGTCCAAGGTGGAAGAGTGGTAAGGGCTCCCTTTAAGAGAGGGTGAGGAGAATGGTGTTTATTCTTGGCCCCAAAGTATTGTAACCCTAGACTAACAAATATTTGAGGTGGGGCAGAGAGATATAATTCTAGACCAACAATCTTGAAAATAGGTAAGTGAAAAGGCAAACATAAAGTACAGCTCTCACTCTCCACAAAAGGAGAAATCAGTCTCCCTTGGGGACCGGGTAGGCGGAATCCTAGAACTCATTTACTGATGTAACATGAAAGCTGAGTCATATCTTTATATTAGAAAGCTATCACAAACTGGGAAACTGATACAACCATTCCAGAGAACATATGGAACCAGGCTCAAAGGTCCACAAACCTGGCAATACCACTTCTGGGTATATGTCACAAAGAGATCAGAGATAAGGGAAGTACAGAAGAATTTTTAGCAGCTCTTTTTGTAGTGGCAAAGAATTGGAAATTGAGGGGTTGTCCATCACCTGGAGAATCAATGAACAAGTTGTGGCATATGGTTGTAAGGGAATACTATTGCACCATAAGAAAGGATGAAGTCAGAAAAACCTGGAAGGGCTCATATGAATGAAGCGAGCAGAACCAGGAGAACATTATATACAGTAACAGAAATATTATACGATGATCAATTGTGAAGGACCAAACCATTATCAGTAAAAATCTCCAAGATAATCATAAGGGATGCTATCCACAGCCAAAGAAAGAACTGTTGGGATCTGAGTGCAGATCAAGACATATATATGTACATCTCTCTCTCTCTCTCTCTCTCTCTCTCTCTCTCTCTCTCTCTCTCTCTCTCTCTCTCTCTCTCTCCTTCCCTCTCTCTCTCTCTCTCTATATATATATGTGTGTGTGTGTGTGTGTGTGTGTGTGTGTATGTATATACATATATATCTTCCATAAGCTATCTATTGTATGTGTGATATGTGCCTTATATAATGACACGGACAATATGGAAATTTGTATTACATAAGAGTACAGGTTAAAAAAAGAAAAAGAAAGCTACTATACATATATCTACACATATCAATTTGAATTATTTTTAATAAAATGTTTTTAAATTCTTACTTTCGGTCTCAGAATCAATACTAAGTCTTAGTTCCAAGGAAGAAGAGTGGTAAGTCCTAGGCAGCTGAGATTAAGTGACTTGCCCAGGGTCACACATCTAGGCAGTGTCTGAAGTCACATTTGAACCCAGGACCTCCTATCTCTGGACCTGGCTCTCTATCCATTGAGTCACCTAGTTGCCCCAATTTTTTAATAAAAATTAAAGGAATGAAGTCCAAATTAGGAGGGAAACAGTTAACTGAAAAAAAAAATCTTTGTAGCAATTTTCTTTGATAAAGCTCTGGTATCTAAGTTATGCAGGGAATTAATTTAAATAGTTAAGAAGAATAAGGATTTTCAGTAAATGGTTAACGAATATGAACATATCATTTTCAATGGAGTAAATCCAAGCTATCAGCAATCATGGAGAAATATGCTCCTGATCACTCATAACAAGAGAAGTTCAAATTCAAAAAGGGCCAAGATTCTACCTCACCTTTTCTGATTGCCAAAGATGACACATAAGGAAAATGCCAATTGTTGGAAGGGAAGACAGGCATAGAACTGCTCTGTTAGGAGAGCTGTGAACTAGTTTCTGGAGAGCAATTTGGAAATATAATCCCCCCAAAGACAGTAAACATATCCACTGGCACAATGATATCACTACTAGGCACTTAGCCCAAAGAGGTAAAAGAAAGAGAAGTGAGTCATATGTATAAACAAACTTACAGAAGGACGTTTTGTTATAGCAAAGAACTGGAACCAGAATGGGAGCCTTAATTGAGGAACGGCTGAACAAATTATGGATGTAATGGAATATGATTGTACCATAAACGATGATTAAAGGCACAGATTCAGAGAAATCTGGGAAGACTTATATGAATTGATGCAGAGTAAAGTGAACAGAATGAGTCATCTTTTATCCAGTGACCACAGCATTGTAAAAGAAAGCAGCTTTGAAAGACTTAAGATCTTTTTTTTTCTATTTTATTTATTTATTTATTTATTTTTTAAGAATATATTTTATTTGATCATTTCCAAGCATTATTCGTTAAAGACATAGATCATTTTCTTTTCCTCCCCCCCACCCCCCATAGCCGACCCGTAAGTCCACTGGGCATTAGATGTTTTCTTGATTTGAACCCATTGCTTTGTTGATAATATTTGCATTAGAGTGTTCATTTAGAGTCTCTCTTCTGTCATGTCCCCTCAACCGCTGTAGTCAGGCAGTTGCTTTTCCTCGGTGTTTCCACTCCCATAGTTTATCCTTTGCTTATGAATGGTGTTTTTTTCTCCTGGATCCCTGCAAATTGTTCAGGGCCATTACACCGCCACTAATGGAGACGTCCATTACATTCGATTATACCACAGTGTATCAGTCTCTGTGTACAATGTTCTCCTGGTTCTGCTCCTCTCACTCTGCATCACTTCCTGGAGGTTGTTCCAGTCTCCATGGACTTCCTCCACTTTATTATTCCTTTTTGCACAATAATATTATATCACCAACATAGACCACAATTTGCTCAGCCATTCCCCAATTGATGGGCATCCCCTCGTTTTCCAGTTTTTGGCCACCACAAAGAGCACAGCTATGAATATTTTTGTACAAGTGAAAGACTTAAGATCTTTGATCATAATTTCGATGACCAATTACAATTTAAGACTAATGATGAAACATGCCTCAATGGAGACTTAATAGATTGGAGGAAAAATGAAACATACATTTCCAGACATTGCCATTACACGATTTCTTTTTCTGCCTACCTCTACTTTTATTATAAGGGAGACTTTTTTATTTCAGAAGGGGGAGTTTGGAGGGAAAAGTGGAGAAATAGTGCTATAATACCAGAAAAAGAGAAAGAGAGGAAACAGAAGAGCAGCAATTTTATTTTTAAAAACTAATCGGATTTCAAAAATTCACAGAGGATACCAATGTGAGATTCAGAGGGGGACACAGACAAGCAGAGAAATATTGATGCTACTACCTTAAATTTAAATATTAATTAAAAGGAACAAGCTATGTGTAATAGGTTGATAGTTTCATGTACAATCTCTATTTTCTGCATATGGAAATGTTCTTATTTATTGATAATTTTCTAGTTCATAAAAGAAAAAAATATTTTAAGACAAAAAGGATTCCTCTTCCCTCCTTAAGGCTTGTTTTTTTAATCTCTTTTTGAAACTCATTATACTTTTCCTCCATCTGGCCCAGGTGGTCTATAGTTCTCATCTTAATATCATTTCTCTTCATCCTTTTCTCCTTACCCAAGAGCTTCCCATTATTTCTTCTCAAATTTGAACATTTCCACATACCTTTTTTTGACTTTCAGTGAAACTTCACTGACCCTCTTAGCTGATGTAGGTTTTTTGGCTCAGATAGGGTAGCCAAAATCTTCTGGATAAATGCAAATTAGTGATAGCCATCACACCTAAGTAACAAAAGATGGTCAAAGGGTAATTTGACTAAGAATGATTTTTTAAAATTTTTTACACTGATATCTTGACAGAGATTTTAGCCCTAAGTTCCAGACAATGATCTTGCTTAGAATTCCGATAGAATAGCATGAAAATGAATTTAAATCAGAACCAAAGATCAGCAGTTATGTTGATGTTTTCCTTTGTCCTTTTCTTTTTTCTTAATCTCTAAAAAATAACATTTGTTCTATGGGATAGCTCATTCATGGGGGAAGAATAGAAGAACTACTAGGAGAAAAATAAAAGATATAAACAAGAATTAAAAAAAGAACCAGAGATCAGTAAAGATCAGCTTATTCTCTACCCACCTCCCCCCAATTCTTGCCTTTATTAAGCATATTGTTCACCAGCAAAATCCCTGTGGCTTTGGTGCTAGGTTTTGACTAGCAAAAACTTCATTGACTCCCTAAAATAGGATGATAAGATTTAGAATTGGAAGAGATCTTCCAATAGGTCTCCATCCATTAGACCATCCATTCTAACTCCATCGTTTTCTATGTAAGGAAATCGAGGCAAGGAGAGATTAATCTATTCAAGCTTACAAAGGTAGTCAGTATTTGGAATTAGAATTCTGGTTGTCTGCCAGCATTCAGCATATTGCCTCCTAGACCAGTGATCAAGGGTACAAGTCCCAGGCCTAATAGATAAAAACAGGTGTGATATTTTAAGGCAGTGGAAAGATCAGGAGACTTGGATTCATATTCTACTACTGATGACTCTATGACCTTAGGCAAGTTTTTTTGTTATTTAATTCTTACCTTCCATCTTGGAATCAATACTAAGTATTGGTTCCAAGACAGAAGAGTAGCAAGGGCTAGACAACTGTAGTTAAATAATTTGCCCAGGGTCACACAACCAGGAAGTATCTGAAGTCAAATTTGAATCCAGGATCTCTAGTCTCTTGGTCTAGTTCTCAATCTACTGAGCTACCTAGTTGCCCCCCAAGATAAATCTTAATTTCCTCATCTATAAAATTATGGGAGGGGAGATTGGACTAGATGGTCTTCTAAATCCCCTCCATCTCTACATTCCTGATCCTATGGAAGAAATGAAAGTAAGGTTGCTGATCAAGGAGCTGTGAAGGGGGCAGCTGGTTGGCTCAATGGATTGAGAGATGGGATATCCTAGGTTCAAATCTGACCTCAGACACTTCCTAGCTGTGTGACCTTGGGCAAGTCACTTCAACCCCATTGCCTAGCCCTTACCACTCTTCTGACTTGGAACCAATACATAGTATTGATTCTAAGACAAAAGATAAGAGTTAAAAAAAAAAGGAGCTGTGAAGAACGAAATCAAAGCCAGTAGCACAATAAAGTCAAGGAAGGCTAGCTAGCAAGAGATAAAGTCTAGGTTCTGGGATTAAGACTCATTTTATCAGGACATGGAGCTTATTAAGCATCTTGGGAGAATAGGAAAGCCAGGACGCAGGGCCAGAACATCCGGGTCTGGATCCCAGCATTGGCACTTATTAACTATGTGATCCTGAGAGACCCATTTATTATCTCAGCCTCAGTCTCTTCATCTGTAAAATGGGGATAATAATATCAGTTACCTAGCTCACAGGGCTGCTATGAAGAAGGAACTCTGCAAACTTTAGAATGTCAAATGGTTGTGACAGTTTCATGCTCTCCATCATCTGATTGTCATTCTAATTGGTCTCAGGCAGAGTTTTGGGAAGATTGGCAGGTTTTTAAAGCTTAGCTGTGCATGGTCTGGCCCCACCCTTCCAGCTTCTCTCCAATTCCCTTCAGCTGGAGCCTCCTGCTGTCACCTGGATTATTTTCCATGGCAACTGTGGAGAGCCCTCCACCCCCAGCCCGCTTTTCTGCTATTCTCCTTTGCAGCCCATCTTTATAGTCTTCCAAGCTGTCTGATCTAGCAGTCAGAGCTGGACGCTTCTCTCCTCTCCCTCCATTTTTGGTTTTGATTTGTAAATCTAAAACTGGAATTAACCTCAGAATCCATATAACCCCACCCCGTTATTTTACAAAAGAGGAAACTGAGATTCAAGGAAGTGAGGTGACTTGCCCAAAGTCACACAGGGAGTAGGTAGGGTTTGAATCAAGGCTGCCTGATTCTAGAACCAGAGCTCTTGTCACTGTGCCCTGCTGCTTCCCTCTATGGCTCACCACATCCAATCACTCAGTTGCCCAATGTGGGAGATGATTCCTTTGCCATGTCACTCTCATTTTTCCTTTCCATCCCTAGCTGCCACTCCCTTAGTCCAGACACTCTGCCCCTCCTTCTTTAATTACTCCAACAGCCTCCAAATATTCCTCTGCCTCCAGCCTCTCCCTCCAGGCCTTTTATACTCATTGAACATCACTGTTTGCTGTCACCTGATTGATTTTCCTGAAACACCACTTTCACCCTGTCACTCTCCAGATCCAAGAAAATTCAGCTGCCTGTTTGCTTAGTGATAAAATGTAACTCCTCAGTCTGGCAGTAGACTCTTTGATCAGGACACACCTTCCCTTTCTAACCTTGTCTTTCATGACATACCCCCTCCCCAACACAACCCACCACCAGGACCCCACTGGTCATTTCCCTACCTGAATAGGCATGGGGAACTCCAAAGAATACAATTCTTTTTTTTTTTTTTAACCCTCACCTTCTGTCTTGGAGTCAATACTATGTATTGGTTCCAAGGCAGAAGAGTGGTAAGGGCCAGGCAATGGGGGTTGTGACTTGCCCAGGGTCACACAGCTGGGAAGTGTCTGAGGCCAGATTTGAACCCAGTACCTCCCATCTCTAGGCCTGGCTTTCTGTCCATTGAGCTACCCAGCTGCCCCTGAAGAATACAATTCTGAAGGCATCAAGGGAAACATTTCCAATTAAGAAGAAAAGAGAAAGTTGTTTCAAGAGACCTATGTGGATGTGCAGGAAGTGCACTGACCAACTTGGATTTTAATAAGGCAGGCATACTTTGGAGTCATATCATAGATATAACTTACACAAATTCAACTATACATGTAAGAAAGAGACAGAGATAGAGAGGGAAGAAGGAAGGAAGACAAGCAGGGAAGGAGGAAGAGAGAGAGAGAGGGAGAGGAGGTAGAGAGAAAGACAGAGAGACAGAGATTCAGAGACAGAGACAGAGAGATGAGTACCATTACCAATTTATTCACTGAATACTTAACTCCAAGTGAATGAGAGATAAGGAATCTGCTGTTCTCTCTCTCAACCTCAGTTCCTAACTGCCTCTCAGACTGGACATTACTTCATATGACACACTTTACATGTGCATATTATCATATGGAATTATAAACAAAATCAATACAAAGATAATTTCTTCTGTTCACCTTATTTCCTATGTCCCACTGAAGGTTCAATCACAAAGCCCAGTGCAGCTAGGGCAGGCCGCCACCTGAAAGGCCTGGAGAATTACTAGCTACCACTGACCCAGATTCCCCTGGCTCCCCCACATCATCACTCAGGTGCTTCCTTCAATTAATTAGTCAACAAATATTTATTAATTGCCTATCATGATTCTCATCCCTTTCCAACTTTCCATGTTGTAATATTTAAAATGGTTGATCCTTAAACTGTGGCAGTTAAAAGAGTGGATGCCATAAACTGTTAGATTTAAAAGAGTATATGGCTTAAACTGTTATAGTTAAAATGGTGGAAGATACAAATTAAAATAGTGTATGGTATAAATTGTGATAGATATAAGAGTGGGTGAGTAAATTTGACCTCAGAAAATATGTTTCACTACAGTGTCTTGGTTTTTAAATCAAATATAAGGTGGTCGCCAGGGAAATATTCCCAATCATGAATATGCCCAAGTCAACTGGGTTTTATAGAGAATTTAATTAATAATACAATGAGTAATCAAAGAAAGAGAGAGAGAGAGAGAGAGAGAGAGAGAGAGAGAGAGAGAGAGAGAGAGAGAGAGAGAGAGAGAGAGAGAGAGAAAAGTATAAGTATGAAGGGCCTTAAGCCAACATGGCCTAGACCTGAGTCTTAAGAGAGAGAGAATCAGTCAGTCAGTCTTTTATCACTCACCACAAGGTCTGTCTAAGCAAGGATTCTAGTGACACCAGGCCAGCTCCATCTCAGCTGACTTCACCAGAGAGAGCTCCAGTGAGACCTCCTTATAGATTGTCCTCCAAGAGTTTCCCTTCTCCAGAGCCTCTCTCAAGAGATTCTTCCCAAGGGATTCTCATCAGAGATCCTCCAAAAGGATTCCCCTCTCAAGAGATTCTGCTTTTTCTTATATAGGGGTTTTTCTCCTATGTCACCTCCCCTAAGTCCTTACATCTACCAATCACTGTAGACAGTTTCCAAAGGACAACCCATTCTAAAAACACTGCTGGGTCGACTTAATCCCTTTAGTAAGTTTGAATCAGAAAAAACACTGCTGGGTCGACTAATCCCCTCAGGAAGTCTGAACCAGAGAAAACATAGCTGAGTCAACTAATCCCATCAAGAGAAAACCTGCCCGACCTTTATAGGTACCTAGCATCCCATTGTATCAATTCTAAAAACAGGCATGGCTCAAAGAACTCCCTGCCTCATCATAAGCATGGGTCCAAGTACTTTCATTGTTTAGCAAGGAGTTTTCTCCCCTAAAGCAGTCTTAAGTACGGGTGGAGTAGAGATCCTCCCATTTCTGATCCTGGCGAGTTCTCACATCAAAATGAGGAATGTTTTCCAGTAGGGAATTTGTTCCAATGGAGGATTCCTCAATGTAGAAATTTTTTAACATTCACAAGTCTGAGAGATTTCAAGATTTACAATGTCTCTCATTTCTGCATCAGTCTTATAAGAGTTAAAAAGTTAAAATTGGTTTTGGTCAAATTAAGAGTTATAAAAAGTTGTGGTGACCATTTATAATAATTAAAATTAAATTATGAATATGTTAGTAGCTTTATTACAGCAAAGTAGAGATAGTAAAGAGAGGAAAATGTAGGAAGGACATAGAAAATATTGCCTAGCTAAATACTATCAGTCTGGATCCCAGTGCCTACAGACTGTGAGTGCAAATCTCACCAGCCCATGAGACTGTCTCCAGCCAAGCATATCACCAACCAAAAGAGAGTCTAATGCCACAAAGGCTGAGCCTTACTGAAGAGAGTATCCCACCAAAGACAAGAGAAGAGCTGACAGTGTCACCAGCCTTGGTCTCCTCAACCCAAGCAAGTCACCAAAGCCAAACTCCTCAATCCACCAATACAGAATGCCTCTTTCAGCAAGAGCCACCAATGTAGAATAAATCTCCTGGAAGAATACTTACTCAGCTCTTTGGTTTTGCCTTTCGGAAGCCCTTTTCCCATGTCACTTCCTGTCTCTCTAGTTTCTACTTCCTTTCACTGTGGGCTGATCTGTCACATCTCAGGAACCAATCATAGTTTCTGAATTTGCCTGGCACTGCCCAGAGAGCAGTGCCTGTGGGGTCTACTTCCTGTTTCTTGAGGGTGAGAGCTTTCTTTTAAAAGGATCTTCAAATGCCTGATTAAGTGTGAAAGGAGGGGTACTCCAAGTTCTTGACTGATTAAGTTAAAATAAATAAAGGGAGTTTTAAATTCCCTTTCACAGTCTAACTATATCAAGAATGTTTTGCTTACTTCTGGAATCCACAGAAAGACGCTTATAATCTGATACAGAAGAGAACAATCAGTATGATGAAGAACCTTGAGTTCATGACATATGAAGACTTGTTAAAATAGCTGGGAATGGGAGCAGCTCAGTAGAGAGAGAGCCAAGCCTGGAGATGAGAGGTCCTGGATTCAAATCTGGCCTCAGACATTTGCTAGCCTTGTGACACTAGACAAGTGAATTAACTTCTATTGCCTAGCCCTTACTGCTCTTCTGCCTTGGAACCAATACACAGTATTGATTCTAAAATGGAAGGTAAGGACAAAAAGGGAAAAAAAACTGGGATTGTTTAACATGGATAAGAAAAGACTATATTACATGATATATAATATAGGTGACAGATAGATATGATGGTTGTCTTCCAATATTTGAAAGAGTCTTGTGTGGAGGAAGAACTAGATTTGTTCTATTTGACCATAGATGGCAAATTCAATGGGTGAAAGTAACAAAAAGAAAATTTAGGCTAACATCTGAAAAAATACTGATTGGAGCTGTCCAAAAGAGGAATAGGTAGCCCCAAAAGACGGTGGGTTCCTCTTCCTTAGAGGTCTCCAAGCAAAGGCTGGACAGCAACTCATGGGGCATGTTAGAGTAGATCTTTTTCTTGAGGATGCATTGGATGAGATGGTCACTGAGGACTCTCCTAATTCTTAAATATTGTGGTGACAAGGAGCACTGTTTTTGTCTGAAGAGTATCAGGTGAGCAAGAATAACAAGAGAACAAAAGGTGCTTTTTAAAAAAGACCTTGATTGGAAATGAGGAAAATTCAAGAGAAGATTAGATCCTTGGGAGATGGATGATGGAATGGCAAAAGTCCCAGAGGCAGACATATACCCATTTGGAGAGTCTCGTGCAAAATGCTTGTGGCATGGCTAGAAACCTGGCTTGCACAGACAATGTCAAAGTCTACAATACTTATTTTTCTTTTGCTTTGTCTATCAAGGTACATTACTGTTCTTTGGACTGGACACCATGGAACCAAACAGGTTAACAGGAAACTGAAATAGAAGACAAAAATAAGAAGCTGGTAAGAGAGCTCTTAAAAAGTTCAAGTCCTTAGGATCTACCAAATGAATGAACTGATGTGGGTGATGGCTGAGCTATTGTCAAAACCAGCTGAATATTGTAAAGAACAGGGAACATTCATGCCCCAGGACCTGAAGGGAAAATGTGGTTCTGATTCCTAAAGAAATCCAAAGGGGCAATATCTGTAAACTTCAGTGACTTTGCCAGTGATTCCTGGAAAAATTCCAAAATGTATCAATAAACAGGATGGTCTATGGGCATTTGGGAATCAAAAAGCTGAATCTTTTTTTAAAACCTACTTTCGATCTTAGAATCAATATTGTATATTAATTCCAAGGTAGAAGAGTGGTAAGGGCTAGGCAATGGGGATTAAGTGACTTGCCCAAGGTCATAAAGCTAGGAAGTATCTGAGGACAGACTTGAACCTAGTACTCTCAATCCACTGAGCAACCCAGATGCCCCCTAAAAACTGAATCTTAGGAGCCAAAACAGATTCCTCAAGGACAGGTTATGTCAGACTGACATTATTTCCTTTTCTTCCATGATTACAAAACAGGGCAATTCTATAGATACTGTTGATTTTTATTTTAGCAAAGCATTTAATAAAGTTTCTCTTGTTCCAGACAAGATGGAGAGATGTAGGACAGATGAAGGTACAGTAGATGAATTCAGAATGAACTGAGTGACTAGAGCCCCAAAATAAATATTAATATATTCAAAGCAACTTGGAAGAAGGTCTCCAGGAGAGCAAACCAAGGATCTGTCCTTGGTCCTGTGTGATTCCATTTTTATTTTTGGAGGCTTCTTTATTAGATTTGTAGATGATATAAAGTATGAAGACACAACTAGCACATTAGATGATAGAAGGAGGATCCCAACATATCTCAAAAAGCTAGAATTATGGACTCAGTTTAGTAAGAAGAAGTTAATTGAGATAAATGTGAAGTACTACTGTTGGGTTCAAAAAGTCAATTTCTCATGTACAAGGAAAGAGATCTTCAGAGAACTTGGAAGGAAGGTATGGTTAAATCAATAGTTCATGAAAAAATTCACTCAAGATTTTTATTGATCTATAACCTCAAAAAAATCAATAAGGGGGCAGCTGGGTAGCTCAGTGGATTGAGAGCCAGGCCTAGAGACGGGAGGTCCTAGGTTCAAATGTGACCTCAGACACTTCCCAGCTGTGTGACCCTGGGCAAGTCACTTCACCCCCATTGCCTAGCCCTTACCACTCTTCTGCCTTGGAGTTAATACACAGTATTGACTCCAAGACAGAAGGGTAAGGGTTAAAAAAAAAGTCAATAATATCACATGGTAACAATGCAGTATACTAACTGGAATTTTTTTCATCTGTGACAAAAATAGTTTGGACAGAGGCAGCTAGGTGGCTCAATGGATAGATAGCCTGATCTGGAGATGGAAGATCCTGGGTTCTGTAAAAATGGAGATTTGAACCCTAGACTTCAATCCCCAGAAGTACTTGGTATTTCCCAGAATTCCCTATAATCTCACCTGAGTCTTGTAACAGTTAAAATTTAGGGGAGACGGGGAGGCTGAGGCATCTGAGGCAGGTAGAAATTAGTTTCTCTCTGCAAGGAGTATTATATTTTTTTAGAGGTTTATTGAAGATTAAGGATTAAAGAAAAATACAGGATAAAAGACACGTGTCCAGGCCATAGAGAGGCCTAGACACAACCTCACCTACATTATGAAAAAAAAAAGCCACGCCTGCTCCAAAACGGAAGTCCCAGAGTCAGAGTGCCTCCAAAAGCCTTTGAATCAGCTTAAATACCTTCTCGATCTCAGCCCAGGTGAGATTACAAGGCATTCTGGGGAAGTGGAGCAAAGGCTTGTGGGGATTGTAGTCCTGTATTCAAGTCTATTTTTTACATTCTCCACCTGGGCAAGATCACAATTAGTATTTTAACTGGCAGTAATGCCTACCTCTCCCTCTTCTTTCTCTTCAATGCTCTTCATGGCCATTGCAATGATGTAGTAAGTAAGCTTTGAATGGGCTAATCAGCCCTGGGCACATGGTTTTCATAGTTTGTATTTTCTTTATTCCTTGATTTCTAATAATCCTTAACAAACCTCAAATATAATACTTTTATTACTAGACACTAATTTAATGTTTACAGTTTCAATCTGGCCTCAGATACTTCCTAGCTGTGTGACCCTGAGCAATTCACTTGACCCCACATGCCTAGTTTTTGCCACTATTCCGCCTTGGAACAGATACTTATTATCAATACTATGGCAGAAAGTAAGAATTTTGAAAAATTGTTTGGATTGTAGCATTACTGAAACCAGTCGGATTTTGAGTATAGTTCTGGGAGAGGGGATGCTTATCACCTGGAGGGTTTATGTAGGAACGGGCAGGGAGAAATCAGGTCCCTTGGATGAGGTGCTACCACAATAGGACCCAAGGGGAAAAATCTTTGGAGGGCACAAGACTGAGAAATGAGATGCAGAAGGTGCATTTTCAATGAGAAGGAAATCACTGCCCTGATAGAAGCACTCATGGGATGAAGCCTCGTATGTTCCACGCTAGTTATAGCTCCGTCCTGGATACTGGCAGGACTCATTCATCTGCAGAGCAGTTTGGTCAGTCAGGTGTTGCCTTTGGGCCAGGGCTGAGGAATTGGGTTGTGTTCGCTCCAGGCGCTTTGTGATTTTGCAGGCTGCCTCCATTCTGGTCTCAGTTTACCCAGCCCCAACTTCAATATATCCTCATCCAAGAGTAACCCTTCTCCTTCCCCATCTCAAGCTTTCCTCCACCATCATTCTGGCTGATTATCATGGGGTGGTTATTGGGCTCCTGAAGAGAATTCAATGTGTGAGGGGCTGGAGTGAGGCCCAGAACAGTAACTAACAATTTTGGCTTCTTGGGGCCACTGCTGCCCCAGGACAAGAAGTATAGAGGATGCCTCAAATCCATTTGGTAATTCATTATGTGAAAATACAAGAAGCCATTCAGAAAGATGGAACTGACAGCGGATAGAAATTCTGAGTTGGAAGAGACTGCGTGTGGGGAAAGAAAGGAGAACTGAGTTTGCTTATTCTCGTGGGGAATGGAGTTAGATAGGGTTAAGTTTTTTAATTAAATTGATTCATTGATTGATTTAGAATATTTTTCCATGGTTACCTGATTCATGTTCTCTCCCTCCCTCTTTCCTCAGCCCTCCCAGAACTTGCAAGCAATTCTAGTGGGTTATGCATGTATTATTGCTCAAAACCCATTTCCATATTATTCATATTTATAATAGAGTGATCTTTTAAAACCAAAACCCCCAATTATATACCCATAGAACCCATAGAATGTGAGAAATCATTGCGTTTCTACTTTCACAATACTTTCTCTGGATGGTCTTTCTCATAAGTCAAGTTGGGGATATCTTTCTGGGCAACTGTTCACCATCCCAAAAGCCACCTGGAACTCTAAGAACTCTAAACTCTACTCCCCTGGACTCTGAGTTCCCTTTCTTCCTTCTATACCTCAGGGTTTCATGACTGCCCCTTCTACATTTTCCACCCTACTGGCTCTACCCACTTGTTGATTTTCTCAGAAACCAAAAAAGCTAATCTATTCTCATTTCATGTGAAGAAAAGAATTATAGTTATTATTTATCTAACACTTTAAGGTCTGCAAAGTAATTTACAAATATTATTTCACCCTTGCAACAATTCAGTAAAGTAGATTCTATTATTACCCCCATTTTACAGATGAATAAAATGTGGCAGACAGAAGTTAACTGCTTATAGCATACAGATTTTCCTAATGTGGAAACTCATTCTATCAATGCAGATTGGCACTTTTTTTTTTTTGTAATTTATAGTCTTGGTATTTTTAGTTCTGAGAGGTTAAGTGATTTGGGGTGACAGCTTATGAGTGGTTGAGGCAAGACTTGAACTCATCTTCCTCACTCCAAAGCTTACTTCCATTAACCTCTACTTCCTACTATTGACTTCATTTCACTGCTTCTCTGTAAAGTTTATACAAAGTAATTTCTTTTTTTTTTTTAATTCTTACCTTCTCTCTTAGAAGTCATATTAAATATGGGTTCCAAGAAAGAAGAGTGGCAAGGGCTAGGCCAGTTATGGTGAAACTTTTCACATTCCCATTGGGCTGCTGGATGGAGGGGCAGGTGAAATAAGGAATGTCCTCAAGCCCATGGAGAGGGGGAGAGTGGCCCTGGTGTTCCTCTCCCCTCCAGCTCTGCCACCTGTGAGCCACCCACCTTACCCACTCCCACTGGGCTGCTGGACAGAGGGGTGAGGGATGTAAAAAAATGTCATAAGGCACAGTGGAGAGGGCAAAGGGAGCAACTCTGCCCAAGTCCCATTGCATTTTTAGTAAGGAACTCTGGGGGTGGGGGGTGGAGAGGGAAGGTGGCCAAGTGCCCTCAGAAAGTGCTCTGCATGATATCTTCAGCACCTGTGCCATAGGTTTGCCATCACTGGGCTAGGCAATGGGGGTTAAGTGACTTGCCCAGGGTTACACAGCTAGGAAGTATCTGAGGCCAAACTAGAACCCAGAACTTCCCATCTCTAGGTACAGTTTAGTTTCAAGAGAGTGTTAATCTCAAATCTAGCCCAACTCTCACATTTTATTGAGGTGGAGAGATGATGCCCAGGATCCCACACCCAATAAGTAGCAGTCCTAGAATTCCACCCCAGACCCTTTGGCCCCAAATCTTGTGTTCTTTCCAAGAAACTGCTGGGGGTGGGGAGCCAGCGTCTGTCCACAAATCCATTAGTAAACGGTGAGCTGTACTGGGAAGGACACTGGGAGGAAATAGAACAATGGGTGAAAGGGAGGCTGGTGCAGGTGTGTGTGTATGTGCCCATAGGGGAGGAGATGAGTCAGGAAACCATGACTAAAGCCTAACCAGGATGGAAGGGGAGCAGCCAGCAGGAAGCTGGAAGAAATGGAAATTCAGAAAAGTTTGAAGTGGAGGCTGGGGCCCAGGGATTCATGAGCATTTATGTACTTTTCTATCTGTCCTGTGATGGGAATACCAGAGATGGAAGAAAGCTCTCTCCTTCCTTAATGGCTTTTTGAAGAATCAAAAATTCTCAAAGTTAGGATAATAATGACCAAAGTTAGCATTTATATATCATACTTTACAAATATCATTGAATTTGAACCTCACTAAAACCCTGAGAGGTAGAGGCTATTATGATCCCCATTTTATAGTTGAGGAAACTGAGGCAAACTGAAATTAAGTGACTCCCCAGAATCATATCACTAGTAAGTGTCTGAGGCTGATTAGAATTCAGGTTTTCTAATTTGAGTCTCACTACAACCCTGAGAGGTAGAAGCTATTATGGTCTTCACTTTACAGTTGAGGAAATTGAAGCAAACAGAAATTAAGTGAGTCCCTAGAATAATATCACACTCTCAGACATTTAATAGTGAGACTGGATCTGAACTCAGATCTTCTTATTCGGGCCTCACTACAACCCTGAAGAGGTAGAGGTTATTATGATTCCCATTTTACAGTTGAGAAAACTGAGGCAAACTAAAATTAAGTGACTTCCCAGGAACATGTTAACAGGAAGTATCTCAGCTGTATTTGACTTCCAGTTGGCCTGAATCCAGGTACACCACTCTACCCAGTGCACTACCCAGCCTTGAGACTTCCAAGGTCATTTATTGCATATCTAAACAAGAATCTTTGCTTAAAAAGTTGAGCTCCACCCTCTCCATCTTAAAGAAGAGGAAACTGAGGCCCAAAGAGGCTAAATTATTGCCTAGGGCAGTGATGAGTAACCTTTTGAGCATGGTATGTCCAAATTCACCAAAAAACCAAGCATAACTTGGGTGATGTGTCACTTCAAGAAAAAAAAAACCCATAATTTCATGCTGTTTACAGTTTAAATAACAAAAATGCATAATTGCAATATATAACTATTTAATAAACCAAAAACTAATTATTTAAGTTACCTGCTTAGTGACTTCTTTGTTCATCTGTCAGTCGGTTTCTTTTGTTGGTCTTGATATTATTTAACTTGTGTTGGGTGCCTTGCAGTGAACTAAGATAAGTGAGGGGGAGGGGGAATTATTTAACTAACCTGCCTATTAGTGACTTTTTTGTTGCTGAATTTCATTGGCTAAATCTTAAATTGAAGGTTGGTATTTTGTACATTTCAAGCCCAAGCAAGCACTACTAACTTAATTTGTCAATCTGTTTCTTTTGTTGGTCTTGATATTATTTAATGCTGAGAATAAGGTATCATAAAAGTATGTAAAGGGAAGAATTGTGAGTAAAGCCATTGCTATATTTTTCAGGGTGCTAAAAGTGTCTGGTAATTGGTTCCAGGCACTCCTTCCTTGCACATGGGCCAGAGCCCTGCCCAAACTTCTTGGAGAGCAGAGGCTGCCTGCTACTTCTATGTGCATGCATGCACAAGCTCCTCCTTCCCACCACCACAGGAGCCCCACATGCCCCAGCTGCCTGGGGCCCACTGCTCACCCCCCAACCTCCTGGCCAGTGTGTGGAGCAGCCTTCCCTCCCAGACCTGGTTGGGGTGGCTCCTGGGCCCTGAGGCCATGTGTCATTGAAAATGGCTACACGTGTCATAGGTTTGTCATCACAGGTTGAGGGAGCTCTTAGGGATATCCCAGGACATACCTAAAGGAAGGACAACTAGGAGATTTGGGAGATGAAGGGAGACTGGTACTGTTGTGGGGGTGCAGATGTGTACCCCTGGGGTTCGGGAAGGATAACTTTTGCAAGAATGCAAGTCTCCAAACATAACTTAAAAGTAAAGAAAGAGACTGCCGGGTAAACATGACTGCAATCTAGATGCAAATCACTTCCTCTCCCCAGGACTGAACGAAATAGACTACCTCAAAAGAGCATAAAAATCATTGTTGGAAGAACGGAGGGACTCTCCAGTACCACACAGAAACAAAGGTATGTGAGGTTTGAACATTGCCACACTATAAGAAGGAGGAAAAGCTTGCACAAAAACGTGAACTGAGCCTCCCTTCCCCCTCCCTCCCCCACGGAACCAGGGGATCAGAGTGTGCAGCGGGACAGCGAGTGAGTGAGGAACATCTCTGTATGGGGGGGAGGGCACACCAGGGTCCTTGGGATCTAAAGACTGCTAGGGAATGACCTCTCAGGGTGGTTTCACAGGAGAACCCTGCGCACTGCAGAGTGCTCAGACCGTGGGGTCCCTGCAAACTGCGAACAGTGTGGAGTCTTGAGACTCTATAAAAAGTGCCTAAGGCCAAAGCATCGCCCCTCACTGTAGTGAGGGGGGGGGGGGGAGCATGGCAGGCTCCCTGGAAACTGACAGGGAATACCAGAGATCCAACCCTCAGAGCAGTTTTACAGGAGATTCCTGCGCACGAGTGAGAAGAGACCACAAAGCACATGGGCGGGCGCGCAAAGCACGGGTGTGGGCACGCAAACAAACTGCAGAGGCTGGGAAGAACTAGTCTGAGGCAACCTAAATCCCCAGAAAACCCTCCCATATCACCAAGACCTCGGACCAAAAAGGAAAGGGGGAAAAAACCACTGAAGGGATGGCTCACATGGCCCAAAATCAAGCCTCCAAGAAGAAAGGGGGAAAAGTGACTATTGGAAACTTTTATGGTGGGAATACCCAAGGAAAAGAAGAGAAAGTGGATGAAATTAAAACAAAATCAAAACATGCCCCCCAAAATGGAAATTATCCACAAGCTCTGAAAGAACTCAAATTGGAGCTTATCCAAAAGACGGAAACCTTCTGGCAAGGAAAATGGGAAAAAACCCAGAAAGAGGTCAGCAGCCTGACAGACAAGACCTCACAATTGGAGAGAGCTGGAAGCATTTAACAGAAGGGAAGACCAAGCTGAAAAGCAAAATCAGTCCCTAAAGACCAGAATTAAGCAACTGGAATATAGTGAGCTTGCAAAACAGCAAGAATTAATAAAGCAAAGCCAAAAAATTAATGAATTAGAAGAAAGCATAAAATATCTCACTGACAAGGTGACAGACCAGGAAAACAGAGTAAGGAGAGACAACTTGAGAATCATTGGTCTGCCTGAAAAACCAGAGATAAACAAAAACCTCGATGCCGTACTACAGGAAATTATAGAAGAGAATTGCCCCAATGTTCTCGAGCAAGGGGGCAAAATAGAAATAGAAAGGGTTCATAGAACACCCTCTATACTATATCCCCAAAAGACAACCCCCAGGAATGTAATCGTCAAATTCAAATGCTTCCAAGCTAAGGAGAAAATCTTACAAGAAGCCAAGAAGAGGAGCTTCAGATATAGAGGGCTCCCCCATAAGGATCACACATGACTTAGCAGCAAATATGCTAAGAGACCTCAAAGCATGAAACAGAAAGGCAAGAGAGCTGGGTCTCCAATCAAGAATCAACTACCCATCAAAGCTGACTACATACTTCCAGGGGAAAGTATGGGCATTCAACAAAATAGAAGATTTCCAAATATTTGCTACGAAAAGACCAGAACTTAGTGGAAAATTCGACATCCAATCTCAGAGAGCAAGAGAAACATGAAAAGGTAAATATGAAAGAAAGGGAAAGGGAGAAAGATCTTATCTTTTTCTTTAAGTCAAACTCTCTTCTATAAGGACTACATTTATATCAAATTATATATATTAATATGTGGGGAAAATATAATGTGTAACTCTCAAAAATTGTATGCATCATAAGAGTAGTTAGAAGAATCATGCATAGGGAAAGATTGGGACATCAAGATGATTTGGTGAAAGGGGGGAAAGAAAGAAAAAGGGGGGGGGGAATCGTTGAGGATACTAAGATTTGCTTCAAGAAATAGAGGGGGGGAACTAAATAGAATAATCTTTCCCACACAAAGATACACATGGGAAGGGGAGGGGAAGAATTCTCAAATGAGAAGGAGAGGAAGAAAGCTCAAAGTGGTATTACTTAAACCTTACTCTCAGTGAAATCAACTCTGAGAGTGAAGAACATCTAGATGCATTGGGCTCCTGAATTCTATCTTATCCAACAGGGCAAGAGAGAAATGGAAATTAAGGAGGGGAAGGGGGGAGTGTGAGATTTAAAATGGTTGAGGTCTTAAACTGTAGTGATTAAAATAGTGGAAGATGTAAATTGTGATAGATATAAGAGAGGGTGAGTAAATTTGACCACAGAAATATGTCTCACTACAGTGTCTTGGGTTTAAAATCAAATATAAGGTGGTCGCCAGGGAAATATTCCCAATTATTCAAATACCCAAGTCAATTGGGTTTTTATAGAGATTTTAATTAACAATACAATGAGTAATCAAAGAAAGAGAGAGAGAGTAAGAAAGGAATAAGTATGAAGGGCCTCAAGCCAATATGGTCTAGACCTGAGTCTTAAAAAGAGAAATCAGTCAGTTTTTTAACACTCACCACAAGGTCTGACTAAGCAAGGATACTAGTGACACCAGGCCAGCGTCCTTCCTCAAAGAGTCTTCCAGCCAGAGATTGTTTCAAAGGGCCTCTCTCAAGAGCCTCCAGAGCTCCTACCCCAGAGGGACAGAGCCCCTCAGAGGAGCTCCTCAAGGAGCTCTCCTTCAGAATGAGAGTCAGAAATCGAGATTTTTGAATGAGATCCAAGCTCTTATTTTTAAGGGCAAAATCTCCTCTGTCACCTCCCCTAAGTCCTTACATCTACCAATCACTGTAGATGTTTCTAAAGGACTGCCCATTTTGAATTCACAGCTGAGTAGTTTTAATCTCTTTATTAGTAAGTCAGGAAAAAATGCTGCTGTGTCGACAAATTTCATTAGAAAAAACCTCTGAATAAGTTATCACTCTTTTAGGTTTAAGTAATTTACAAGTTGCCCCACCTTTATAGGTACTTAGTATCCCATTGTATCAATTCTAAAACAGTCATGACTCAAAGAACTTCCTGTCCCTTCCATAAGCATGGATCAAAGTACTTTCATTGTTTAGCAAGCAGTTTTCTGTCCTAAAGCAGTCTTAAATAGGGTGGAGCAGGGACACTCCCATAGCTAGGAGCCCCCACACTCAAGTAGAGTTCTCACCATCTGCTAGGGAATTTTTTAAGTAGAAGATTCCCCAATGGGGGAAACCCCTAACATTCATAAGTCTGAGAAATTTTGAGGTTTACAGGAGAGAGTATAAAAGGGAGAGAAAGAGAGGGGGGAGGGGAAGGGAACAAAAAAGGGAGGGGCCAGAAAGGGAAGCTTATCAAGGGAGGGGACTAGGGGGATTGATCTAAAGTAAATCACTGGTTTAAAAGATTATAGCTAAAGAAGAAAGGTCATAATAAGGGGAGGATATCAAAATGCCAGGGAATCCACAAGTGACAATCATAACTTTGAACGTGAATGGAATGAACTCACCCACAAAATGTAGACAAATAGCAGATTGGATTAGAACCCAAAACCCTACCATATGTTGTCTTCAAGAAACACATATGAGGCGGATTGATACTCACAAGGTTAGAATTAAAGGATGGAGTAAGACCTTCTGGGCCTCAACTGATAGAAAGAAGGCAGGAATTGCAATCATGATTTCTGACAAAGCCAAAGCAAAAATAGACGAGATCAAAAGGGATAGGGAAGGTAAATATATTCTGTTAAAAGGGAGTATAGACAATGAGGAATTATCTCTAATCAACATGTATGCACAAAATGGTATAGCACCCAAATTTCTAATGAAGAAACTAGGAGAATTGAAGGAGGAAATAAACAGTAAAACCATATTAGTGGGAGACTTGAACCAACCACTATCAAATTTAGATAAATCAAACCAAAAAATAAATAAATAAGAAAGAGGTAAAAGATGTGAATGAGATCTTAGAAAAATTAGAGTTAATAGACATATGGAGAAAAATAAATAGGGACAAAAAGGAATACACCTTCTTCTCAGCACCACATGGCACATTCACAAAGATAGATCATACACTAGGTCACAGAACCATGGCATACAAATGCAGAAAAGCAGAAATAATAAATGCAACCTTTTCAGATCATAAGTGTAAACCTCAAAATTTCTCAGACTTATGAATGTTAGGGGTTTCCCCCATTGGGGAATCTTCTACTTAAAAAAATTCCCTAGCAGATAGTGAGAATTCTACTTGAATGTGAGGGCTCCTTGCCTTGGGAATATCCCTACTCCACCCTACTTAGGACTGCTTTAGGACAGAGAGCTCCTTGAGAACAATGAAAAGTGCTTTGACCCATGCTTATGGAAAGGACAGGAAGTTCTTTGAGTCATGACTGTTTTAGAATTGATACAATGGGATACTAAGTACCTATAAAGGTGGGGCAACTTGTAAACTACTTAAACCTAAAAGGGTGATAACTTATTCAGAGGTTTTTTCTTAATGAAATTTGTCGACACAGCAGCATTTTTTTCCTGACTTACTAATAAAGAGATTAAAACTATTCAGCTGTGAATTCAAAATGGGCTGTCCTTTAGAAACATCTACAGTGATTGGTCGATGTAAGGACTTAGGGGAGGTGACAGAGAAGATTTTGCCCTTAAAAATAAGAGCTCAGGGAAGAGCTTGAAAGTGATTCTGAAACATTCAAATTGGAGAGACTCATTCTGAGGAGACTGATTCTGAAACATTCAGATGGAGGAGGGAGCTGGTGAAAGCAGCTGAGATGCTGCTGGCCTGGTGTCATTAGAAATCCTTACTTAGACAGATCTTATGGTGAGTTATAAAAAACTGACTGATTTCTCTTTTAAGACTCAGGTCTAGGCCATATTGGCTTTGAGGCCCTTCATACTTATTCCTTTCTTACTCTCTCTTTCTTTGATTACTCATTGTATTGTTAATTAAAATCTCTATAAAACCCAATTGACTTGGGTATTTGAATAATTGGGAATATTTCCCTGGCGACCAACTTATATTTGATTTTAAACCCAAGACACTGTAGTGAGACATATTTCTGTGGTCAAATTTACTCACCCTCTCTTATATCTATCACAATTTATATCTTCCACTATTTTAATCACTACAGTTTAAGACCTCAACCATTTTAAATCTCACATAAGGCAATAAAAACAATGATCAGTAAGGGTACATGGAGAACCAAATAAAAAATTAATTGGAAATTAAATAATATGATACTCCAAAATCAGTTAGAGAACAAATCATAGAAACAATAATTTCATTGAGGAAAATGACAATGGTGAGACATCCTTTCAAACCTTATGGGATGCAGCCAAAGCCGTACTCATAGGGAAATTCATATCCTTGAGTGCATATATTAACAAATTAGGGAGGGCAGAGATCAATGAATTGGAAATGCAAATCAAAAAACTTGAAAGAGAACAAATTAAAAACCCCCAGAAGAAAATCAAACTAGAGATCCTAAAAATTAAGGGAGAAATTAATAAAATCAAAAGTGATAGAACTATTAAACTAGTAAACAAGACTAGAAGCTGGTACTTTGAAAAAACAGACAAAATAGACAAAGTACTGGTCAATCTAATTTTAAAAAGGAAAGAAGAAAGGCAAATTAACAGCATCAAAGGTGAAAAGGGGGACCTCACCTCCAATGAAGAGGAAATTAAGGCAATCATTAAAAACTACTTTGCCCAACTATATGGCAATAAATATTCCAACCTAAGTGATATGGATGAAATATTTACAAAAATATAAATTGCCTAGACTAACAGAAAAAGAAATAGAATTCTTAATTAATCTGATATCAGAAAAAGAAATCCAACAGGCCATCAAAGCACTCCCTAAGAAAAAATCCTCAGAGCCTGATGGATTCACAAGTGAATTCTATCAAACATTCAAAGAACAGCTAATCCCAATACTATATAAACTATTTGACATAATAAACAAAGAGAGAGTTCTACCAAATTCCTTTTATGACACAAACATGGTACTGATTCCAAAGCCAGGCAGGCCAAAAACAGAGAAAGAAAATTATAGACCAATCTCCCTAATGAATATAGATGCAAAAATCTTAAATAGGATACTAGCAAAAAGACTCCAGCAAGTGATCAGAAGGGTCATTCACCATGATCAAGTAGGATTTATACCAGAGATGCAGGGCTGGTTCAACATTAGGAAAACCATCCACATAATTGACCACATCAACAAGCAAACCAACAAAAATCACATGATTATTTCAACAGACCCAGAAAAAGCCTTTGATAAAATACAACACCCATTCCTATTAAAAACACTAGAAAGCATAGGAATAGAAGGGTAGTTCCTAAAAATAATAAACAGTATATATCTAAAACCATCAGCAAACATCATCTGCAATGGGGATAAACTAGATGCATTCCCAATAAGATCAGGAGTGAAACAAGGATGCCCATTATCACCTCTACTATTTGACATTGCACTAGAAACACTAGCAGTAGCAATTAGAGAAGAAAAAGAAATTGAAGGCATTAAAATGGGCAAGGAGGAGACCAAGTTATCACCCTTTGCAGATGATATGATGATCTACTTAAAGAATCCTAGAAATTCAACCAAAAAGCTAATCGAAATAATCAACAACTTTAGCAGAGTTGCAGGATACAAAATAAACCCACATAAGTCATCAGCATTTCTATATATTTCCAACATAGCTCAGCAGCAAGAACTAGAAAGAGAAATCCAATTCAAAATCACCTTAGACAAAATAAAATACTTAGGAATCTATCTCCTGAGACAAACAGAGGAACTATATGAACACAACTACAAAACACTCTCCACACAACTAAAACTAGACTTGAACAATTGGAAAAACATTAACTGCTCATGGGTAGGACGAGCCAATATAATAAAAATAACCATCCTACCCAAACTTATTTATCTATTTAGTGCCATACCCATTGAACTTCCAAATTTTTTTTTTACTGACTTAGAAAAAACCATAACAAAGTTCATTTGGAAGAACAAAGGATCGAGGATATTCAGGGAAATAATGAAAAAAATATATAGAGGATGGGGGCCTTGCAGTCCCAGATCTCAAACTATATTATAAAGCAGCGGTCATCAAAACAATCTGGTACTGGCTAAGAGACAGAAAGGAGGATCAGTGGAATAGATATGGGGTAGGTGACCTCAGCAAGACAGTATATGACAAACCCAAAGATCCCAGCTTTTGGGACAAAAATCCACTATTCGATAAAAACTGCTGGGAAAATTGGAAGGCAGTATGGGAGAGATTAGGTTTGGATCAACACCTCACACCCTACACAAAGATAAATTCAAAATGGGTGAATGACGTGAACATAAAGAAGGAAACAATAAGTAAATTATGTGAACACAGAATAGTATACATGTCAGACCTTTGGGAGGGGAAAGATTTAAAACCAAGCAAGACTTAGAAAGAGTCACAAAATGTAAAATCAATAATTTTGATTACATCCAATTAAAAAGCTTTTGTACTAACAGAACCAATGTAACCAAAATTAGAAGGGAAGCAACAAATTGGTAAACAATCTTCATAGAAACCTCTGACAAAGGTTTAATTACTCAAATTTACAAATAGCTAAATCAATTGTACAAAAAATCAAGCCATTCTCCAATTGATAAATGGGCAAGGGACATGAACAGGCAGTTTTCAGATAAAGAAATCAAAACTATTAATAAGCACATGAAAGTGTTCTAAATCTCTTATAATCGGAGAAATGCAAATCAAAACAACTCTGAGGTATCACCTCACACCTAGCAGATTGGCTAACATGACAGCTATGGAAAGTAATGCATGCTGGAGGGGATGTGGCAAAGTAGGGACACTAATTCATTGCTGGTGGAGTTGTGAACTGATCCAACCATTTTGGAGGGCAATTTGGAACTATGCCAAAAGGGCGATAAAAGACTGTCTGCCCTTTGATCCAGCCATAGCACTGCTGGGTTTATGACTCAAAGAGATAATAAGGAAAAAGACATGTACAAGAATATTCATAGCTGTGCTCTTTGTGGTGGCAAAAAACTGGAAAATGAGGGGATGCCCTTCAATTGGGGAATGGCTGAACAAATTGTGGTATCTGTTGGTGATGGAATATTATTGTGCTCAAAGGAATAATAAAGTGGAGGAATTCCATGGAAACTGGAACAACCTCCTGGAAGTGATGCAGAGTGAGAGGAGCAGAACCAGGAGAACATTGTACACAGAGACTAATACACTGTGGTATAATCGAACGTAATGGACTTCTCCATAAATGGTGGTGTAATGTTCCTGAACAATTTGCAGGGATCCAGGAGAAAAAAGCACTATTCATAAGCAAAGGATAAACTGTGGGAGTAAAAACACCGATGAAAAGCAACTGCTTGACTACAGGGGTTGAGGGGATATGACTGAGGAGAGGCTCTAAATGAACACTCTAATGCAAATACCAACAACATGGAAATGAGTTAGAATCAAGAACACATGTGATACCCAGTGGAATCCTGTGTCGGCTATGGGAGAGGTGGTGGGAGGGGGGAGAAAATAAAATGATCTTTGTCTCCAATGAATAAATCTCGGAAATAACCAAATAAAATAATGTTTTAAAAAAAAACTGAACCCAGCTGTGTGACCCTGGGCAAGTCACTTGACCCCCATTGCCTAGCCCTTACCATTTTTCTACCTTGGAGCCAATATACAGTATTGACTCCAAGACGAAAGATAAGGGTTTAAAAAAAAACTGAAGAAAAAAAAGTAAAGAGAGATTTATTAGTAATGTTGCATTTTTGTTAAGCAAGACAGCATGAGTGGAGCAAATTGGGAGGTTGCTCCCCAGTGCCTCAGTTCTGGGGTTTTTATATTCAATGAAGACTTGAGTCTGGGGCAAGGGGTTAGGGAGGAGTTTTTCCTGAAGGCATGGGGGCCTTTGTCATGATTTGGATCAATGGGACAATCAAAGGAGGATAATCCTTTCAGGGTCAGATATTTTGGGTTGGGAGTCAGAGGGTGTAAGGGAGCAAAGGATAATAGTTTGTCTGAGTCTCTGGGGGTACAATGCCCATGACAGTACTAGTGTATAACTAATGCAATGACTCCCTCCATATCTATGGGCTTAAGAAAAACAGCTCTTGAGCTAGAAGACCAGGGGACCAGATCTGGAAGGGGGGTCATGGGACAAGTGTCCTTCCTACGATAATAAAGTATAAAAATTATAGGAACACAGCTTAATTAAACCGAGGTAAGGAGATTAAAAAAATCGTTAAGGGGAGGGAAGGTAGGGGTGTATTTGTGGGACCTGGCAGTATGCAATTCATGACTGAGAAGGGGTCTTATCTGTGACCCCATCTGCTCCCTACTCTCCCTGGATTTTTGTATTATAATAGCCATTACTGATGTAGCACTTTAATTTTTGCAAAGGGCATTCCATATGTTATCTTATTTGATCCTTAAAACCACCCTGATAGGATTATTGTTCCCATTTTACAGATGGGGGAACAGAGACATTTAGTGAGTTGCCCAGGGTCAGAGGGCTTGTGTTTGAGGCAGGATTTGAACTTGTTTTCTGTTGAACCACTCCCAGAGCACCCAACACATTGTGTTTCTGGCTCCTATGGAGTTATGGAGAAAAAGAAAGGAATAACAAAAATAGAAGGAATAGCCCTGGAGGGTTTGGAGTGAAGTGGGGCACTCCTCTCCAACTTGCCCTGGGGATGGTGCAAGGGTTTATGGGTTAAAGTGTATACATAAAACCTTGGAGTTTCTTTCAGAGCTAACTCCTCTCCCCTCCCTGCCCACCATTCAACTGGTTCTCTGAGTCATTGTCTAGAACAGTCCCACCCATTTCTCCAAAGAGGTTAGGTTCTGGACTCTGTACAAGTAGGGTATAATCACTGCATTCCTGGACTGCAAAACTTTAATGAAATGGGGTGAATGGTTCCAGGGGGCCACTAACTCTGGGTGAGTGGCTTACCCACAGAGTTGCTTTCCGCAATTTACTAACAATTGCTTAAATGGTTTCAAGGCTGGGCTATGATTCGCTGAGATGAAGGTAGGGCTCAAACGCTGTACTAAGAAGCTTGAAATATTTTGGGAAGGAGAAGAGATGGATGGATTGAGGAGAAAGCATACAAATAATTCTTCTCGGGGCAGCTGGGTAGCTCAGTGGATTGAGAGTCATGTCTAGAGATGGGAGGTCCTAGGTTCAAATTTGACCTAAGACACTTCCCAGCTGTGTGACCCTGGGCAAGTCACTTTACCCCTCCTTCCCCCCCCCTTGCCTAGCCCTTATTGTTCTTCTGCCTTGGAGCCAACATACAATATTGACTCCAAGAGGGAAGGTAAGGGTTTTATTATTTTTTTAAAATAATTCTAGTGAAAATAAGATTTTGTGCATAGGAAGTGTCAACATCGAAATCTAGAGATCCCCAGTTTCTTTAGTTTGAGGGCACAAACCCCAGGTTTTGACCTTGTCACAGGAGAAGTTTCCCCCTGAGGGAAGGTCCCACTTCACCAGACGATAGACATCCTGGTAGTTTGGGTGGGAGCAGCTAACCCCTTTTGTCCCAATGGTTTCTCCCCCTAGGCTAAGACCCATTACCAAGGCAGCCCAGCCCTGGGCTGAGTCTTTCCCTTTTGTGCCCATTTTGAAGCATCTGCCCCTCACAGTTATTCCTGTCTGGATCTCATTTTCCTTTCTTACCATTGTAAAGTCAGTCAACTGCCCCTCTCACTCCAAGCCCCCAGGTCATCTAGTGGTATAGAGGTTCCCCAAATTCTTTTGTTCCTAGAGTCCATCCTGAGTTGGTGGCACTCCCAGGGGCCAGTGACCAGGGCCTCCAGACTCTGTGCAGTCTCCGGGAGCAGCTCTGTTGTCATAACCTAGTAGCACTAACCCCTTTTCCCTTGATGAAAGAGTGATTTTGACTATTTAATAGTTCTGCGTTTTTTCTATTTGACAGAAGCAACTGGACAAAATTCTCAGAGAGGAATTGCTAATAGATTGTAATCTCCTGGAGGACAGAGACTTGCTTTTTTTTTTCCATTAGCATCCTAGGTGCCTCATACAGAGAGGAGACTTAATAAGCCTTTGTTGAATGTAATTTATTGAATTAAAATTTGAAGTGATCACTCACATGGATCTATCACTTTGGACTGGGAAGCCAAGGGAGGGTTAGGGTTGGAGTTGCCTGAGGCTTCCTGGAGGAGGTAGGTTTTTAGTTGGTCTTTGAATTCTTGAAGACAAGGAGGGACCACATCAGACTGAGACAGAGAGGGATGAGGGAGGCTGGAGAGATGGATGGCCCCAGCTAAGCCACAGACCTGAGAGACACTAGATTGACAGTGATGGGAAATGGGGTAGTAGTCCAGTTGGTCTGAACCCCAAATTGTACTTATTTTATAAATGAATCTATATGGTGTATGTGTATGGTATTATATATGATGTGTATATGCAGTTTTATTATGCTCTATTTACATTTATACATATTCACATTTTCCAAAAGCATTAGTGTAATATCCATGTATATATGTGTTTATACACATATATAGTCTCTTTCATGGAACATAAGCTCCTTGAGGACAGGGATTGTGGTTTTATTTTTGTGTCAGTATTGTTGTGGTGTGCAGAGGTGTACCCCTGGGGTACAGGAAGGATACCTTTTGCAAGAATGCAAGACTCCAAACTTAACTTAAAAGTAAAGAGAGATTTATCAACAATGTTGAACTTTTGGCAAGCATGACAGCATGAGTGGAGCAACTTGGGAGGTAGCTCCCATAATGCCTCAGTCCTGGGGTTTTTATATTATTTTATAGCAATGAAGACTTGACTCTTGGGCAAGGGGTTGGGGAGGAGGTTTCCCTGAAGGCATGGAGGTGGTTCTCATGATTTGGAGGACAGATGGATGAGGTGTGTCTCTTTGTCCATCTCAAATCAATGGGACATTCAAAAGAGGATAATCCTCTCCAGGTCTCTTGTTATGGGGGTCGATGTGTACCCTTAAGGTTTCCCTCTTTCTTCTGGGCTCCAAAATGTTATGGGTGGGAAGGATACCTTTGGGGGTTGGGGAAGGATACCTTTTGCAAGAATGCAAGACTCCAAAACTTGGCTTAAAAACAAAAAGAGAAATTTATTAATTTAGAAAGTAATGTTGAGAATGGCCAGGAGGATAGCAAGGTGGGACAGCAAGATGGGGAGCAGTTCCTTGGGAGGACAGCATGGATGGAAAGGCTGGCCCCCAGTCGACCTCAGTTTTGGGGATTATATACTCTTTAGATGCTATGTCCTAATGTGGATGTGACCTAGTGTAAACCTTAAAATTTCTTAGACTTATAAATGTTGGAAATTTCACCATTGGGAAATTTCATACTTGGAAATTTTCTTAGTGATAGTCTATTGGAATGGGAACCCCATTGGCATGGGAGGTTCCTTCTCCTCCCTTCTTAAGATTACTTTAGGACAGAAACCTTTTGCTGAACAATGGAAAGGGCTTTGACCTATGCTTAAGCACAGAACAGGAATTTCTTTGAGTCATGATTGATTTTAGAATTGATACAATAGAGATACTTGGAATGACAGAACCAGGTCTTGGAAAATACAATTTCCACTCCACTCAGTCCTAACAGGATTTAGGAAGGGCTGCAGCATAGATCAAAATTTAATTATTCCAATCTCTACCCTACTCAGGGTAACAGGATTTAGGAAGGGCTGTAGCAAAGGATCAAAGATTTAATTATTTGAGAATATGACCTTCAACAGACATGTGCAAAGCCACAGACCTCTAGGCGGTCCTGGGTTAAGCTAGAGCCACCATTGGCTCATGTGAGTACATGGACAGTGATTGGTAGATGTGAGAACTGAGGGGAGGGAACTTGGATGGTTTCCTTAAAGATAGGGGGGTCTGAGGACTGGTGTGTGTTGGTTGGAGAGTTTTGGCTCTGAGTGGTTGGAGAGGTGCTCTGAGAAGCTTGCTCTGAAGGAAGCTGGAGGTGGAGGCCCCTGAGACTGTTTCTCCATTTTGGTCACATGAGTAATAGGGACTGATCTCCTTTCTTTGCCCCAGTTATCTAAGGGCTTGGGCCTTTTGGCCCAGCCTAAACAGAAGGGGTATTTAAGCCCTATTCCCTTCTCTCCCCTTTCTCTCTCCCTCTCTCTCTCTATCTCTAATTCCTTTCTTCCTCCTGTTTGTAATTAAACTCCATAAAGGTTGACTGCTGACTTGAGTTTTCATTTAGGAATTACATAGCTGAATTCCTTGGCGACCTTAAATTAATATATATCAGTCTTTTAAAGTGATTTCTTTGTCACACTAGAGTATTAGTCCCTCAGGCACTTGGTGGGGTGAGGTAGTCATCTGACTGGGGTCTGCCTAGAGGCATAAAGATTCATTTCTTTGTCCACCTTAAATCTAGAGGATAAAAGAAGGTAAACATCTCAGGACCCTAGGGGGGGGGGTCATTGGGTGTTTCTAGGTTAAGAGTCACAAGGATACAAAGGCAAGGGAGTTTCCCTGGTAATAGTTCCCTTGGGTTTCTGGGGGTACAGTGCCCATGTCATCTCCCCCCCTCTCCTAATATGTAAGGGAAAAGGGGCGTTGGTCTCTGTCTTCTGTAACTTCTTCACAGCTGAGAATGGGCATAGAGTTGTGCTTGCCTAACATTAGGAGAGAGAGATATTGACTGTAGGCTGTGTCCAGAGCATCAGGCTGGGATGTTTGCTGAGGTTATGGTGGCATCTGGCATCTGGGTGACTCCCATGAGTGCTTTTACCCTAGAAGCAACTAGAGAGATGAATCAGAGAATTATATGTCCAGCTGGCTGGGTATGCATGATTTAAAACATAGGAAAAGACCCAAAATGTAAGGAAAGCAATAGTTATAGTCAGGTAGTTAAAAGCTAAAGTAAAAGGGGTTAAAATAACAGGGAAGGAAAGGCTGTGGGCACAGGGTCTTAGGGACATGTCCTCAGTGAATGCCTGGGTCCTAGGTAGCTAGGAATCTGCTTGGAGAGGTGAAGGATGTCCAGCGATTGCTTCCCCTAATGGGCAGACAGGTCACAAGGGGAGAGTCATCCCCTAAGATAGAAGTTTAGAAACCAAGACTAGGGGGATAGAAACAAGGAAAATTAGTACAATAGCAATTGGCATTACACATTTGCATTTGTGTATCTTAGCCAATAGACTTCTTCAGAAATCATCTTCTGACAGGAATAGATCCCTTTAGGAAATCGGATTCCTGAGTTGTTTGCAGAGCTGGTATGTGATGTTTTTGTTAAAGAATATCCTTTTGCAAAGTACACATTAACTATAACATCTATAAACACTTGAGTAACAATATTTTACAGATGAATTTCTTTACTCCAGATTCTGGGGAAAATTCAGGAGAGCTTTGAGCTATTCCAAGCTCAAGATCCAAACTTCAATTAAGGCTGCAAATAAAAGCCATCCATGAATGAACTTCACCTACTTCTCAAAGTATGTTCCCTAAGAGGTCAAACCTAATAGGTTGTTTGGGGAAATGGAAACTTTAATTTTCCAATTTGTATTATGTGCTGATTATGGGAATGTCACGAAGGAAGAAGGCCCAGAAGGAAAAATATCTCCTCATGTCACAAAGGACACAGTGAGTGGCTTCGTGTACCAAGCAAGGCTGTCACTGCCATTATTGTTTCACTCAAGGATTAGCAGCCTAGATGGTCAGTTAAGTCCAGTCCAAAGTGAGCCTTGGGCTGCCTTCTCTATAACCATCCTAGGACTTTCTCTCTCCTTTGAGCACTGGCCACTGGATCCCAGAAGCCTTCTTTTTTCCTTAAAGGACAAGTCTCACCCATTACAGCTCAGAGAAATTCAGCTTATCAGCAGTTCAGAAACAAATTTCCATACCCTCAAACAAACTTTTCTGACCATTTGCCCTCTCTAAGGATTCCTTAAACTCTATGAGTCTACATTATAGCAATTATTCTTACATATTTTGGCAATAATTAATTTATCACAATTTAGTCATAAAACCTGAACAGGAATGTTGAATTCATTAGCTCTATAGTAAATACAAATCAAGGCTAGATCATATCCTGACCTTAGGCCACCTGAAGGAACTAAGACAAGACTAGTCAGGAATCTCTCTTAAGCAATTTTCAGAGAAATTCCAGAATTATTTGTGATTTTCCAAAACTACATACATCAATTCTAGAAATTATCCCTAAGTTAAAGATCCAGAATACCTATCTGTTCACTTCACCTTCTCTCTCTCTCTCTCTCTCTCTCTTCCTTCAAAACCCTCTGCTTAAAAGGCAGAACACAACTTCCATTCTTCCTTCACAAATCTACATACTCAAGCTTTATGGACTTTAGATCAAAGTCCCTCTTTCTTCTGAATTCAAACCCAACATACCTTCTCTACTTTCTCTGACTTGCTTTTACCATCATAAGTCAAACAAACATTTCCTTGGTATCACTTCAATTGCTAATCAGTAACCCAATAGAATTCTGATTTAAGGAATTACATCATTGAACCATTGAGCCTAGTACTCATCCATTATAAATTTCAGTTCATAGAACAAATTGGTAAACTGAGGTAACCACTGAGTACTGAATAAAATCTATGGTAGAGTCAGGTTTGCAATGAGCTTGTTTACATCCAAACAGTACTTAAAATACATAGTTTAGCAGCAACTCATATAACATTTTAAAAACATTTCATAAAGCATTTAGTATTACAGGATCTATTTTAAATTTAGAGATTTGAAACCTTTTAAGGATTGTAAACCTTAAAGCAAGCCTTTTGACAAGTAGGCTGATTATGTATTTTCAAGATCAAGAAGTTAAATGTAATAATAAAGTTAGTCCCACTTTAATACACTGGGATGAAAACCATTGAGATGAAAACCATTTGATAATTTTAAACAAAAACCCATTTTGGGTACATTTAAACACTGCTAAAACCTATTTTACAAAACTGATCCGTGGCTTTTCTATACAAACTGAAATTTCACTGTCTGGCAAAATTAAAATTAGGATGTTATTTTTTTAACCTATATAAATACGTGATCATAATTTTGAAATAAAATACCAATAAATACCTCTAATAGATTTTAAGCATTACTTCCTTTTGGTTAGAAGACAGGGAAAGGAGATTAAAATCAGGTCTTCTTATCTCTCCCTGTTTACCTCAAAATAGAAGGTAATTAATAGATTGTTCTACAAGTTGAAAAGAACCTTAGTTTTAAACATGTAAGTCATTTAAAAATCCCTAAAATAGGGCTTTCTCACCAGTTGTCTCTGTTCAGAATCAACCCCCTTCCTCTCTGCAGTAGAGGAGAAGGTAGATCTGAGCAGTGAACTGATAAACTTCCCGGTTTCCTTCCCCCATCTCCTAGATTTCTTGGCGGACCCTTGCCTTAAAATCCAAGTAGAGTTTTGGAGAACTGGGAGCCTGGTAAGGGAATAAATCTAAAAGGTAAGAGGCTTCTGTCCATACAATATGTCCAATTGCCACCTGGTGTTAGAATTTAGGGTACCAAAAAGTCAATTTCCTCATCATTTTTTTGATGTTGCTCAACTATTTAACATGAGAGAAAACAAACAAACAAACAAACAAATCCAACTGAATTTTCTCTCAGGCTGCTTAGACTTGATCTCTTCCCAAAAGGAGAGGCCTGAAAGCATGCTTCTCCCTTTGTCTTAATTGGGTTGGCTAGTCCCTATCTGGCTTGACCTCAGGCTGGAAAAAAAAATTTCAATTTTAGGGTGCCATGGATAGGTCATGCCTCTTGCTTACCAAGGATGTAACATGGCCATTCAACATTACAAAAGAAATTGGTTGCTTTTTCTTTAGTGCCAATTTTTTCCAATTTTTAAGTATACACCCCAAAGGGGAATCTCAGGGTTTTCTCTGTCTCTGTCCCATTTAGATGCGGGATGGCCAATTCCACACCTGAGGGTCAACAACTGTGCGTCCACAGAGGTTGCCCATCCAAGAGCACTCAGTGTAATACTGAGGCAAGACTCCCCACAAATCAGAACGTCTTCTAGTATCAGAAGGGGAAGCCAACAGATAGACCCCAAACTCCATCGGCCAGACTGATCTGGGGCTGATGAGAGAGAGAGCACGAAAGAGGTCCCACAAAGATATCACCCAAAAGATGGGGCTTTCAGGAGTCAAAGAAAAGGCTCCTTCCTACCTGAGAAGCTGTGTCCTCGTGGACGATCCAGAGTAGAGGAGTTGCTTTCAGGAGAGCCAAAAAGGTTGGGCAAATTATTATGGGGGTCGATGTGTACCCCTGGGGTTTCCCTTTTTCTTCTGGGTGTCAAAATATTATGGGTGGGAAGGATACCCTTGGATTTCTGGAAGGATACCTTTTGCAAGAATGCAAGACTCCGACTCTTCCGGTCAAGATGGCGGTGTAGAAGCAGCGAAAGTTCAGACCTCCGAAACCCTTCCCTACCGATCGCAAACAAAGTGCTCCTAGGCCACCGAAATTCAAGCTGAACAACAGGATAGACCTGGGGAAACCTCCTCCTGGACCTGGATCAAAAGGTACCGCACCCCAAAAGCCAGAACCCTAGATCACTCAGATCTAAGGGGTAGACAGAAAGAAGGTCCCAGGACCCATCCCCCCCAACCCAGAGTGCTGAGCCCAAGGCAGCAGCGGGAACCTCAGGGCTCTGAGGATTCACCTTGAAAGCAACCCGAGCCAGTCTCCGGAGTGCCCAACACAGACGGCAGGGAAGCATAGAAAGAAGGGGGAAGCCTGTGGCCTCCTGGCTGGGTTCTTCCCTCTGGGTCTCGGGGGAGGTCCCAGCTTCGGGGCACCAGCTGAGCCCAATCCCATCGGGAGCCCTCAGAGCTACTGAAAGGACAGAGGGCTCAGGGCTGGCAAGGGGGGTGCTCCGGGGAGCTTGCCTTGAAAGTAACCCGGGCCAGTTTCCGGGCACTCAACACAGACTGAGGAAGAGGAGGTTGCTGCTCTTCTCTTTCTTCTTTTTTGGCTCCGGGATCATTCGGCCCACACTACCTGAACCTAATCCCATCAGGAGCCATCAGAGTCCAGGCAAGCCACTACCCCTCCCCCCTTAGAGAGCAGGGTCTTCTGAAAGAACCAGTTGAACCTAATCCCATCAGGAGCCCTTAGAGCTGCTGAGAGGACGGAGAACTCAGGGCTGGCAAGGGGGGTGCTCCGGGGAGCTTGCCTTGAAAGTAACTCGGCCAGTCTCTGGGCACTCAACACAGACTGTGGAAGAGGAGGTGGCTGCTTTGTGTTTTTTTTTCCCTTCCCTTTTTTGGCTCTGGGATCTTTCGGCCCACACCACCTGAACCTAATCTCATCAGGAGCCCTCAGAGTCCAGGCAAGCCACAACCCCTCCCCCCTTAGAGAGCTGGGTCTTCTGAAAAAACAGAAACCTAGAGACGAAGTCAAGATGGCAGCCTAGAAGGAGCATAGACCTGGCAGCCTGGCCAGAGCTTTAGAGATCCTCCATATCTGCTCCAGCCGTCTAGGAAGTTTAAAACTCAGAATAAACCCATCCCAAATAAGCTGAACTCAATCCCATCAAAAGTCTCCAGAACATAGGGAAGCCCAGGCTCCCCATCCATCCTCACTGACTGCTGAACTTTAAGCCAATCAAAAGCCTCCAGAGGACAGGAAAGCTCAAACCCCCAACAACCCTCCCTCAGAGATTACACCAAGAGATCCTCTGTTAAAGCTCCAAGAGGGGAGACTGATAGAAGTCCCTAAAAAACAAAAAAATGAGAGGAACAAGAGCACAGACAAATACAGGGAGGAAAGAAGGGGTGAATTTGAACAAACAACAGAAACAGAAGAAAGAAACTACAATAGACAGCTACTACTCACCAAATGGAACAGAGGGGGAGAGATCAGCAAACGATAAACCAGAAATCCCAGCGAATTGGATACAGGCTGTGGAAGAACTCAAAACACAGCTAAGAGAGGCTGAAGACAATTGGGAAAAGAACTTAAAAATTAAGATAAGTCATCTGGAAACAGAGGCACTTGAACTAAAACAAGAAAATAGTGTCCTGAAAGCCAAAATCATCCAGCTGGAAAATGAGGCAAAGGAGATGAAAGATGAAGCAAAGGAGATGAAAGACGAGATAAAGAGGATGAAAGACAGTCTTCAAAGAAACTCAGACCAGAAGGAAAAAGACGACCAAAAAGCCAAAGATGAAATCCAATCTTTAAGAACCCGAGTAAAACAACTAGAATCAAGTGACCTCACAAGGCAGCAGGACACTATAAGACAAAACAAAAAGAATGAAAAAATTGAGGAAAATGTGAAGCATCTCATTCACAAAACAGACGATTTAGAAAATCGTTCAAGAAGAGACAATTTAAGAATAATTGGACTACCAGAAGACCACGACAAAAGAAAAAGCCTGGTCATAATACTAGAGGAAATTATCCAGGAAAACTGTCCCGAAATCCTAGAACAAGAGGGGAAAGTGGAGATTGAAAGAATCCACAGATCACCCCCTGTTTTTAATCCCCAACTGACAACACCAAGAAATGTTATAGCCAAATTCAAAAACAATCAGATAAAAGAACAGGTATTACAAGCTGCCAAAAAGAAACCATTCAGATACCATGGAAACATGGTGAGGATAACACAGGATCTTTCTGCATCCACACTGAAGGACCGAAAGGCATGGAATATGATATTCCGGAAAGCAAGGGAACTAGGCCTACAGCCAAGAATAAAATACCCATCAAAACTGACTATATTCTTACAGGGGAAAGTATGGTCATTTAACACAACAGAGGAATTCCAAGCATTCATAAATAAAAGACCAGACCTGAACAGAAAATTTGAAGTCCAACCACAGAATTCAAGAGAATCATCAAAAGGTAATTAAAAAAGAGGGGAAAAACAACAACAACAACAAAGGTTTTTTTTAAGAGACTCAATAAGTTAAAATGATGTGTATCCCTATAAGAAAAGAGGTCATTGGCAACTCTTAAAAACTGTTGCTATCACCTAAGCAGCTAGAAGAACTACACTCAGAGGGAAGGGACAAACTGTATAGGATGAAAGGACAAGACATAAATAGGTATATAGAGATATGCATGCATAAATACATATACATGTGTATGTATATATATATATATACATGACTAAAGCTAAAAAAGAAAAGAGGTTATGACTAAAAGAAATGGGAAAAGAAACAAATGGGGGTAAATTTATATGTCACAAAGAAGCTCATGGCGGGAGGGGGGAGAACATCGATACACTGGAAGGGTAAAGAGGTCGGAGATAGGAAATATTCAACTCTTACGTACTTTGAAACTGACCCAAAAAGGGAAGAACAATCCAATCCATTGGGGAAGAGAATAGATTTGCGCCCTATAGAGGAGTAGAAGGGTAAAAAACAGACTGGTGGGGAGGGAAGCAGTACAAGGGAGGGAGAGGGTGGGGGGGGGATTTTTAAAAAGACTACAGGGGAAAATAAGGGAGGGAACTAGAAGGGAGGGGGGTAGAAAGGGAAATACAAGGGGGACTGATTTAAAGTAAATCACTGGACTAAAAGGTAGAGCTGAAGAAGAAAGGTTAGAATTAGGGAAGGATATCAAAATGCCAGGGAGTCCACAAGTGACAGTCATAACATTGAACGTGAATGGGATGAACTCACCCATAAAACGTAAACAAATAGAAGAATGGATTAGAATCCAAAACCCTACCATATGTTGTCTTCAAGAAACACACATGAGGCGGGTAGACACCCACAAGGTCAGAATTAAAGGATGGAGTAAGACCTTCTGGGCCTCAAGTGACAGAAAGAAGGCAGGAGTGGCAATCATGATATCTGATAAAGCCAAAGCAAAAATAGACCTGATCAAAAGGGATAGGGAAGGTTATTATATTTTGTTAAAAGGGACTTTAGATAATGAGGAAATATCACTAATCAACATATATGCACCAAATAATATAGCACCCAAATTTCTAATGGAGAAACTAGGAGAATTGAAGGAAGAAATAGACAGTAAAACCATATTAGTGGGAGACTTAAACCAACCATTATCAAATTTAGATAAATCAAATCAAAAAATAAATAAGAAAGAGGTAAAAGAAGTGAATGAAATCTTAGAAAAATTAGAATTAATAGACATATGGAGAAAAATAAATAGGGATAAAAAGGAATACACCTTCTTCTCAGCACCACATGGCACATTCACAAAGATTGACCATACATTAGGTCACAGAAACATGGCACACAAATGCAGAAAAGCAGAAATAATAAATGCAGCCTTTTCAGACCACAAGGCAATAAAAATAACGATCAGTAATGGTACATGGAAAACCAAATCAAAAACTAATTGGAAACTAAACAATATGATACTCCAAAATCGTTTAGTTAGAGAAGAAATCATAGAAACAATTAATAATTTCATCGAGGAAAATGACAATGGCGAGACATCCTTTCAAACCTTTTGGGATGCAGCCAAAGCAGTAATCAGAGGTAAATTCATATCCCTGAGTGCATATATTAACAAACTAGGGAGAGCAGAGATCAATCAATTGGAAATGCAAATAAAAAAACTCGAAAGTGACCAAATTAAAAACCCCCAGCAGAAAACCAAACTAGAAATCCTAAAAATTAAGGGAGAAATTAATAAAATTGAAAGTGATAGAACTATTGATTTAATAAATAAGACAAGAAGCTGGTACTTTGAAAAAACAAACAAAATAGACAAAGTACTGGTCAATCTAATTAAAAAAAGGAAGGAAGAAAAGCAAATTAACAGCATCAAAGATGAAAAGGGGGACATCACCTCTGAGGAAGAGGAAATTAAGGCAATCATTAGAAATTACTTTGCCCAATTATATGGCAATAAATATACCAATTTAAGTGATATGGATGAATATATACAAAAATACAAACTGCCTAGACTAACAGAAGAGGAAATAGAATTCTTAAATAATCCCATATCAGAAAATGAAATCCACCAAGCCATCAAAGAACTTCCTAAGAAAAAATCCCCAGGGCCTGATGGATTCACCAGTGAATTCTATCAAACATTCAGAGAACAGTTAATCCCAATATTATACAAACTATTTGACATAATAAGCAAAGAGGGAGTTCTACCAAACTCCTTTTATGACACAAACATGGTACTGATTCCAAAACCAGGCAGGTCAAAAACAGAGAAAGAAAACTATAGACCAATCTCCCTAATGAATATAGATGCAAAAATCTTAAATAGGATACTAGCAAAAAGACTTCAGCAAGTGATCAGAAGGGTCATCCACCATGATCAAGTAGGATTTATACCAGGGATGCAGGGCTGGTTCAATATTAGGAAAACCATCCACATAATTGACCACATTAACAAGCAAACCAACAAGAACCACATGATTATCTCAATAGATGCAGAAAAAGCCTTTGATAAAATACAACACCCATTCCTATTAAAAACACTAGAAAGCATAGGAATAGAAGGGTCATTCCTAAAAATAATAAACAGTATATATCTAAAACCATCAGCTAATATCATTTGCAATGGGGATAAACTAGATGCATTCCCAATAAGATCAGGAGTGAAACAAGGATGCCCATTATCACCTCTATTATTTGACATCGTACTAGAAACACTAGCAGTAGCAATTAGAGAAGAAAAAGAAATTGAAGGCATCAAAATAGGCAAGGAGGAGACCAAGTTATCACTTTTTGCAGATGACATGATGGTCTACTTAAAGAATCCTAGAGATTCAACCAAAAAGCTAATTGAAATAATCAACAACTTTAGCAAAGTTGCAGGATACAAAATAAACCCACATAAGTCATCAGCTTTTCTATATATCTCCAACACAGCTCAGCAGCAAAAACTAGAAAGAGAAATCCCATTCAAAATCACCTTAGACAAAATAAAATACCTAGGAATCTACCTCCCAAGACAAACACAGGAACTATATGAACACAACTACAAAACACTCGCCACACAAACTAAAACTAGACTTGAGCAATTGGAAAAACATTAACTGCTCATGGGTAGGACGAGCCAACATAATAAAAATGACTATCCTGCCCAAACTTATTTATCTATTTAGTGCCATACCCATGGAACTCCCAAAAAATTTCTTTACTGATTTGGAAAAAAGCATAACAAAGTTCATTTGGAATAACAAAAGATCAAGGATATCCAGGGAAATAATGAAAAAAAACACTAATGAGGGGGGCCTAGCAGTCCCAGACCTCAAACTATATTACAAAGCAGCAGTCATCAAAACAATTTGGTACTGGCTAAGAGACAGAAAGGAGGATCAGTGGAATAGACTGGGGGAAAGTGACCTCAGCCAGATAGTATACGATAAACCCAAAGATCCCAGGTCTTGGGACAAAAATTCACTATTTGATAAGAACTGCTGGGAAAATTGGAAGACAGTGTGGGAGAGATTAGGAATTGATCAACACCTCACACCCTACACCAAGATAAATTCAAAATGGGTGAAAGACTTAAACATAAAGAAGGAAACCATAAGTAAATTGGGTAAACACAGAATAGTATACATGTCAGACCTTTGGGAAGGGAAAGACTTTAAAACCAAGCAAGACATAGAATCACAAAATGTAAAATAAATAATTTCGACTACATCAAATTAAAAGGCTTTTGTACAAACAAAACCAATGTAACTAAAATCAGAAGGAAAACAACAAGTTGGGAAAAAATCTTCATAAAAACCTCTGACAAAGGTTTAATTACTCAAATGTATAAAGAGCTAAATCAATTGTACAAAAAATCAAGCCATTCCCCAATTGATAAATGGGCAAGGGACATGGATAGACAGTTTTCAGATAAAGAAATCAAAATTATTAATAAGCACATGAAAAAGTGCTCCACATCTCTTATAATCAGAGAGATGCAAATCAAAACAACTCTGAGGTATCACCTCACACCTAGCAGATTGGCTAACATGACAGTTATGGAAAGTAATGAATGCTGGAGGGGGTGTGGCAAAGTAGGGACATTAATTCATTGCTGGTGGAGTTGTGAACTGATCCAACCATTCTGGAGGGCAATTTGGAACTATGCCCAAAGGGCGATAAAAGAATGTCTACCCTTTGATCCAGCCATAGCACTGCTGGGTCTGTATCCCAAAGAGATAATGGACAAAAAGACTTGTACAAAAATATTCATAGCTGAGCTCTTTGTGGTGGCCAAAAACTGGAAAATGATGGGATGCCCCTCAATTGGGGAATGGCTGAACAAATTGTGGTATATGTTGGTGATGGAATACTATTGTGCTCAAAGGAATAATAAAGTGGAGGATTTCCATGTGAACTGGAACAACCTCCAGGAAGTGATGCAGAGCGAGAGGAGCAGAACCAGGAGAACATTGTACACAGAGACAAACACACTGTGGTATCATCGAACGTAATGGACTTCTCCATTAGTGGTGGTGTAATGTCCCTGCACAATCTGCAGGGATCAAGGAGAAAAAAACACTATCCAAAAGCAGAGGACAAACTGAGGGAATAGAAACACCAAGGAAAAGCAACTGCCTGACTACAATGGCTGAGGGGACATGACAGAGGAAAGACTCGGAGCGAACACTCTGATGCAAATACTAACAACATGGCAATGGGTTCAAGTCAAGAACACATATGATACCAGTGGAATCACACGTCAGCCACGGGGGGTGGGAGGGAGGAAAAGAAAATGATCTTTGTCTTTAATGAAAAATGCATGGAAATGATCAAATAAAATACTATAAAAAAAAATAAAAAAAAAGAATGCAAGACTCCAAATCTTAGCTTAAAAACAAAAAGAGAAATTTATTAATTTAGGAGGTAATGTTGAGAATGGCCAGGAGGATAGCAAGGTTGGACAGCAAGATGGGGAGCAGTTCCTGGGAGGACAGCATGGATGGAAAGGCTGTCCCTCCATGGGGACAGCATGGGTGGAAAGGCTGTCCCCCAGATGACCTCAGTTCTGGGGATTATATACTCTTTAGATGCTATGTCTGGGTGTGGATGTGACCTAGAGTATTAGTCCCTCAGGCATTTGGTGGGGTGAGGGTGAGACCCCATCTGACTGGGGTCTGCCTGGAGGCATAAATATTCATTTTTTTTTGTCCACCTTAAATGTAGAGGACAAAAGAGGGTAAACATTTCAGGACCCTGGGTGGGGGTGTCTTTGGGTGTTCTAGGTTAAGAGTCACAAGGATGCAAAGGCAAGGGAGTTTCCCTGGTAATAGCTCTTGCCTGGGTTTCTGGGGTACAGTGCCCATGTCTCTCTGATAATAGTTTGTGTGAGTTTCTGGGGGTACAATGCCCATGACAGTATCATTTGTGTCTCTTACAGTGTCTGATGTGTAGTATATAAACAACACTCATTGATTGGCCACCTAGTACTGTCAGAAAGGAGTAAGAAGAGAAGAGTGGCTGGAACAGGAGGTTGACCTCAGACTGTAGAGGACCTGGAACCTTGGGGCCATAAGGTCATGCTTTAGCTCTTACACATTGGGGAGCCCCTGAAGATTCCTGAGAAGAGAAATGACCTGGTTAGAGGGATATACAGATCTTTTGTAAAATGCATGAGAGGGTCCTCTAGGTAGCTCAGTGGATTGAGAACCTAGCCTAGAAACAAGTACTGGCTTTTAATCTGGCCTCAGATACTTCCCAGCTGTGTGATCCTGGACAAGTCGCTTAACCCCCATTACCTAGTCCTTATTTATCTTCTGCCTTGGAACCAATACACGGTGTTCTAGGATGGTTTAAAACAAAATGAGCGAGAGTTGGGTGAAAGGGAGAAATGGGCTAGGTGAATGTATTTAAATTGAACGAATGCAAATCATTTTTTTATAGTTTTAACATTCGTTTAAAAAAAATTCTGAGTTTCAAATTCTTCCGGTCCCTCCTCTGCCTACTCATTGAGAGGGTCAGCCAGAAGTGAAGCTATAAAGCCCAAAAGGAAGGTTGCGTCTGTCCTCAAGCAGTTTACATTCTTCTTCTTTATAAAGTAAGCTCCTAGAGGGCAGGGACGGTTTCCCCGGCTCTCTCGGAGTCACAGCACGGTGCCTGACCAGCGGGTCATAAAGATTGAGAGCACCACCGAGCACTATGGCCTCTGCAGACGCTTCAGCTCTAAAAAGCACGATCCCAGAAGGCCATAGAAAGGGGAAGGGAGGAAAATCGTGGCCCGAAGAGGAAGTCGCCAGGACGCCTAAGTTTCCTTGCAGCCCTAACATTCCATTAGGTGGTTCTAGGATTCCGGGACTCGAAGGCGGAATTGGACAAAGAGTGACAGGGACACTCCGGACAAGCCCCGCCCCATCTCCCCTCCTCGGCCCCTCCCTGGAACCAGCTGCAGTCTCGGCCTAGGCCAGGCGGTGACGCACGAGAGCCTGCCGGCAAGGGTTGCAATGCGCACGCTCGTGCTTGCCCTTCTCCCAATGGCGGCCGTTCGTCTCCTTTCCCGGCAAGCCACCCACCCCTTCTGCCCCGCCCCTAGCGGAGCGCGTCATTTCCGGTGGGGAAGGCCCGCCGCCGCCGCCGCCATTTCGGGCGCTGCTGAGGAGCGGAGGCCGGAGCCGGTCCGCGGGGCGGCGGGCGGTCGGTCGTCTGTCGGGGCGGGCAGGCCGGCCGGCCGACGCGCGGGCGTGGAGGGGCGCGCGCGCGGGTGGAGGGGCGGCAGCGGCGGCGGCGGCATCGTCTTCGGCGGGCCAGGCCCGGGCCCGGGCCCAGGCCCAGCGTGTCGGGGCGGAGGCGGCCATGGCGGGCAACTTCGACTCGGAGGAGCGGAGCAGCTGGTACTGGGGGCGGCTGAGCCGGCAGGAGGCTGTGGCGCTGCTGCAGGGCCAGCGGCACGGGGTCTTCCTGGTGCGGGACTCGAGCACCAGCCCCGGGGACTATGTGCTCAGCGTCTCGGAGAACTCTCGCGTCTCCCACTACATCATCAACAGCAGCGGCCCGCGCCCGGCCTCCGCCGCCGCCGCCCCGCCGCTGCCCCTGCCGCCGGCTGCCGCGCAGCCTGGGCCCGGTGAGGGAGCGGCGCTGGGGCCGGGGCCTGGGGAGGAGGGGGGACGCGGGACGTGATCGGTGCCCGGGCCGGAGCCTCCGGAATAGAAGCCGGCCGTGGGCAGGGAAGGGGGGCTCACAGCAGGGAGCCTGTGCATCCAGCTCCCTCCCCTTAACAGTAACGACTTTTTGGCCTGGTTCTGCTGGGAACTACCCCTTGCTGGATGCCCAGTGGCTTGGAGGACTTCTAGTGGAAGTTTCTTATTTTGCAAATGAGGAAACGGGCCTAATTGCCTGATACTGGATGGACTAGGGGCATCAAGTCAAAATTATTTGCAATTTTATTAAGGAATGAAAGTTTTCATGCATTTTTTAGTTCCAGTGCCCTGCACCAGTTGACATACCTCAGTCCTTCAAATTTTTGGCCTGGCTCCCCAGCACATGATTTTCTTTTTTTTTTTTTTAACCCTTACCTTCGGTCTTAGAATCCACACTGTGTAACGGTTCCAAGGCAGAAGAATGTTAAGGGCTGGGCTGTGGGGGTTAAGTGACTTGCCCAGGGTCACAGAGCTAGGGAGTGTCTGAGGCCAGATTTGCAACCAGTACATCCTATCTCCAGGACTAAGCCACCTAGCTTGCCACCCCCTTTTCAATTTCCATTACCCTGCATCACTTGGCATCTTTTATTCCTTCACTGCCCAGGATGTGATTTTCTCTTAGATGTTTTTTCTAAAATACTTTTTAAAAAATCAACATTTATTTTCATATTTGCATTCTCCCTCTTGCACTCTGCCCTCCCTACCCCTTCAATTTATTTCACAAATACTTGTAAAGCTCTCTTTTCTCCACTGAGGGGGAGGAAGAGAGGAAGAATACTATTTAACTGGAGGAGGCTTAGATGGGTGTCAATTAGTGACTTGGTCTTTTTCTGCTTGGGTCAAATTGGTAGTCTGGGGAGTGTCTCAGTAACCAAGGTCATGGTTTTTAGTTTGTTTGGTGGAGGTGGAGCTAGGGATTCCAGGAACAAACTTTAGTAGTGGATACTTTATCAGCAAAAAAATGTTGAATGTATACCTTTAGGGACAACCCTTTTGCTAAGTGGGAGTGGACTTTTTGTTTTCTCTAAATGGATTTAAAGTCTTGGAAATGATCTTGGAGGTCATCTTCTCCAAGTTCCTCATTTTGTAAATGAGGAAAACTGAGACTTGAAGTGGTTGAGTGACTTTTCGCTAGATCATACAGGTATGATAGAACTAGCCCTAGGTAGGTCTTCTGACTCCAAAAACTGCACTTTTCCACTATACCACACTGCATCTCTAACTTAAAATCCCTGCTTCCCACTAGGATACTTTTGACCATATGCATTCAGCTATGTTGACTGTGGGCACAACTGGATTTTCTGGGCATTTAGTGCTTCCCTTCGTTGCCATAGTTTAAGAGTTAAGTCCCTGTATGATAGCAATAGCTTTAAATGTTGTTCCTGTTAGTATAATAGGACAAAGCTGCCACCTCCTTTCTGTTAACGGCAGTGTGTCTTGAGGCAGGCTAGATTTAAGCCAGTCTCTTTGATTTAGAAGATATCCTCTATATCAAGAGTTATTAAAAAAAATTTAAATGTCCCTAATACAAGACCATTCAAAACTAGAAGTTAGGAGAACTGATGGACAGTGTGGTCTTAATACAGAGCAACTGGTATTGGAAAGAATCAACAACTCAAATGAGGAAGCAGGTTTTTTTTTTTAGTTTTAAAGTTTCTCACTTTAAATTTTGCTTTTGAGTTTTTTTCTCCATTAAATCAGTTCATAAAACATTTCATCTTTTTCCAGACTGATTAGTGTCTTAGTAATTCAGTACTGGGATAGTATTATAGCACATCACTAATATTTGTCCATGGTCAATTTTTTTCCCTAGGCTTGAGCCAGTTTATAAAGGTATCTTGGGCTGCTCCTTCCTTAGTAGAATGGGTAAAACTTCAATTTTTCTCTGGGTTTTTTTTTATTAGTGGCCAAATGTGGAGATGCAGACTAGATGGACATCATTAATTCTCACATTGGTCTTTCAAATCTCAATATCAGTTTATGCCTTCATGTAGGGCTTCTCCTTTTCAAGACATAAAATGCAACTCAGACAGTTACCTAGCCCAGTCAGGATTATTATGGTTGTGTGATTAGGAAGACATGGCTTATAGTTAGGAGTGAAAAGTAGCTGTATTACTCTCCATTTGATTCAGCAGCTGTATATTTGAAGGTTATTTCTAATCTGGCTTTACTATATTTTGAAATCATATAGGAAGTTGATTTGAATTTTGTTGAGGAATCTAAAAGCTCTCATCCCCATTTCAGTGTCCTAGTAGTGTTCTCAAAAGAGCATTGCAATGGAGGATGGCACCTGGGAATGTAAATTGTTTAGTGCCTTTGCTTCTGATGTACCCCAGGTAGATGCCCAAGTAGAGTCAAGGACTGAACAAAAGCTACCCCAGCCCTCTCATCCTTTGTTTAGGGAAGGAGGATGGGGGTAGGGTAAGAAACTGAGAGCTTCTAAAATCTTTTGACAGACTATATAAATGTATATTGAAAAACCAGGGCAAAAGATTTATGTGAATTATTGCTTTGCTCTTCTTTAAATAGAAACATAGGCAGTAATAGTATAAGTTAACTTAAATAAGTATAGTTGTCTCCACACTTTTCTAGTTTCACTTAGGCTTAGGTGGTGTGAATGATTTCCTGCTAGTTCAAGGTATGGGAGTTAGATTGTACAATATAACTCTAGATTGTATTCTCTTTTAGGAGGCTGGGCTTTCCAGTTGAGCATCTCTGATACAGAATGAATTACAGGGTTTTAAAGTTGAAAGATACCTTAGAGATGATTCAGAGCACCAGGCAATTTGGTTCTTTAATTTAACATTGTTAAGAATGTGAATTTACCTTTTTATCTTCAACTTATCGTGAATGTAAATATTGACTGTCTATTACATTGCAGAATTCTAGGGTGGGAAATGGATGGTACTGTCTCCATCCTGGAAGACTGAATGTATGAGAAAATGAGTTACAAAATTACAAAGACAAATTGTGTAGAGGATGTATTGGAGAGAAAGAAGTAAAATCAGATAGTTGGTGAATATTTATCACTTGAACAGCAAACCCAAACCTTTCTATATCTTAAATTTTAAAAGCTAATAACGAAATTGTTGTGTTTATGTTCTCGTCTGATTCCTTTTTTTGGAGGGGCTTCTATTCACATCAGTTCAGCCCCCACTGCCAACTGAAGCCCTATTCAACAATTAAGTATAATTAAGCAAAATATAACAATACATCTGCCATATCTGAATTATTGTTTTATTCTTTACCTGAAGTCCATTTCTGTGCCAAGAAGTGAGGAGTATGTTTTGTCACAGTATTAAATCAGGGTTTGGAAGCCTTGAAGTTATTATATAGTATGCTCATTCTGTAAATTGTTCTGTATAAGTTCATACCAGTCTCTAGTTTCTCTGAATTCATCATATTCATCATTTCTTGGAGTATGATTCCATTCCATTCCTATACCACAGTTTGTTCAGTCATTCCTCAAATGATAAACACCTACATTTCCATTTCTTTGAAATTACATATAGGGCCTTTCCATTTAGCTTCTATGGAAAAGATGAATTTTAAGGCAGGCAAGAGATGTGGATAGGGTGCATTGGCATCACAGGCAAAAATAATTTTATTCCATTTAAATGTGAACTCAAGTGCAGGAACCAGATCTTTGTCATTTCTGTATGACTGCCTCAGTGCTTAGCATGGTGCCTCTTAGCACATTGAATTGGCATATCTTAAGTATGGGGATATGAATGAATGTATATAAAATTTTGAGCTGAATATTTTAGCTAGGGAGACTATTGACTGCTTTCAACTGGTGCATTAGCATTGGATCATCTGCAGTGTTTGATGGCCAGTATTGCTCTTCATGACATTGTTATGGCAGAAGTCCTTTCCTTGTACCTTTCAACCTGTGTGGACTACTTGGACTGCCCTTTTTGTCCTCAAGCATCTTTGCCTCTGGTCATTTGGCAACCTAGTCTTTATTTCTCATTCTTTGTTTATGTTTTCAGTCTCTGGCATAGAAAGTATCCTTTGGTCATTCTGTACAGTCTGGCTCATGAGATAATTGGAAGGTTTCTAGAAAGATTTTAGTGATAGGTGTCAAGAGTTGTTAGGATAAGCCTACCATTTTTAAGAAACTTAATTGCATAAAAATGTATGTAATTTGCTTAAGAGAACATGAAAGACTTTTAAAAGTCAGCAGTACTTTTGGCTTTGAGTGAGTGTCCATCCTTAGTAGGGTCCCATCAGTATCTATGACTACAATTGTCTGGCATAAGGGATAGGCAGGAAAGATGAAAGAAAGGGAAGAAGGAGAAGAGAGAAAAGTGAATGTCCTGGAAGATGGAGATGGGACTGAATGATGATAGGTTAACCAATATTCTCTTCATGGGCTACTCATTGGGCCAAGGTCTATGGGTTCCCTAGCTAGGCTTGTTCTCAGATAGATAGATTCCATTGCTTGGAGCTGTCAAAACTAACCAGAAGACCCAAGTGTTTAGAAGAAGTCCAGTTGAATGACTTGAGCAGATTCTTTTGCCCAGTGAAACAAAAAGCCAACTTAAGGAGTGAAATGCATTGCTTTCCAGCAACCTGCTTGGAATCCAGCAAAGGGTTTATATAAAAACGTTTGATGCCAAACTGAGCTGATAGTCATAATTAGGTTCTTGTTTTAAGAGTGCTAAAGGACCTCTCATGGTAACACAGAGGGGCCCTCTCCTCCCCTCCCCTCCTGAAGTTTTCTACACTGATGAAAAAGAACTAGACCAAACCCGCCCCCAACACTGCTTTCTCCCCCATAACCAACCCCCCCCTCCCCCAACTATTCTTGTGTGGACTTGGAACTTGAAACTCAAAAGAGGAAAGAATTGGGAACATGATGCTTTCAATTTATATTTCTGTAATATTTTGTAATTCTTCCTGGCCTATGTTGCCTTGTATTTGTTTCTATGTCTGCTGATGTGGAAACTCAGGAACAGGGTCACATTGGGACCAGTCTGCACCTTAAGACAAAATATGTGCTAGGAAGAAAAAGATGAATTGGGCAGCTTCATGCCCTGAGAGAGCTAGTCTGGGTATATGGAGTCTGATGTTTACAAAAGACATTTCCTCTCCCTACCACTTACCCCTTACATCTTACCTTAGTCTTTACCAGAGTCCTTAGAAAATTAAGGAGTGACAATTATCTCATCCCCCCCAAACAGTAGCAACAACTTTGTTACTTGGAGTAACACACGCAGATTTTCCTCCCCAAGCTTTCATATTGCATGTTATTTTATTATTCGGATTCTTTTTTTTTTAATTATGTTTCATTGTATAATGGAACAGTGGCAATATAGGGGTCAGTGACTTACTCATAACAGGACTTATAACCTACCTTTCTCATTGTGGGATACTTACAAATGTACTCAGACCCTCCATCTCCCAGGGAGAAAGGGAGACTGGTGACCACTTTACATATCCTCTGTTGTGGTATATAGTTACTTGAGCAAGGGCATTAGCAAGTGATAGGAACCATTCATTCACTTCTGCTTCTCAGGCAGTGTATTCATGTTTTCTGATTGCTTTGCTTTAGCAGGTCTGGTCTGACTGACTCAACAAGGGAATGATGAGCATATCTCTCTTTTACTCCTCTATGGAGCTTGGAGTAAAGGTGTGCAACTGTTTGGGTTGAAGGGGGAAAGGTCTTGTTCTCTCCTGTGCCCAGAACCTTAGAATTAGAGTTTGTGATGACTCTAGCTATAAGAGTACTATTCATTGTCCAAAAAAAAATCTCAAATTTTGTGCTGGGGGGACAGCTAGGTGACTCAGTGAATAGGGAGCCAGGCCTGGAGATGGGAGGTCTGGTATTCAAATATGGTCTCAGACACTTCTTAGCTATTTAACCCTAGGCAAGTCACTTAGATGGAAGGTTATGAGCTTAATTTTTTTTTCTTTATTGGTGGCTATTTGGGGTGATTTCCTTACTTGTTCTTGGTCTATGTCTGTCATAGCTTACAATATGAGGCTTGGGCATCTACCTTAGGGTCCTGGATTGGGGCTGGTACCCAGTCTTCCTGCGTTTAGTTTGGGTCTCTTGCCTTGTCTGCTAACTGACTTATTTCAGCTGAATTCCACAGCTGGACTTTGTGCTGTGCTAGGAATGTGTATTTACTCATGAGAAGTGCACTGTCCTTTAAATTAGGTCTTTGTTCTCTCATTATTCAGCTGTGGTGAAAAGAGAAGGCACTACTGGACTCATTCTGAATCGTAGGCCTTGAAATCCAGGAGTCCTTTCAGAGTTCATCTTCATCTTTTCACTTCTTCCTGACAATGAAGCAAATTTTGTTTTAAAAGCATGTCTGCATTCTATTTTTTCTTTCTATACTTTTGTGGTATCATCTCTAGAACTTTGAGTAATTCAGGGTTTTGAGTATCTGGCATTTCATTGGTTTGAGTATTCTACCAATGCAGAGTTTCTCTGATTTAGAAAGATATGATTGAAAAACTTGTTGTACTCAAGCTGGTGATAAGCCTCTCAGATTTAGTCTGAGTGTCAGATAACAGGCATAGAAGCTAATAGTTCATCTCTGGACCTGTATTTATTTGAATTCTTTCCAGTTTGAAGAGCCTACCCAAACCTATTCTTGATGGCCTACAGGAATTCAGGGACATTCCCATATTTTGATGGGATGTGTCTAAGGAGTTCTTCTACCATTCCTAATCAACTCATTCCTTCTTGGTATGAAAACTGGGCCTCTGTCCACTCCACTCCCAATATATAATTTATAGGGCAGGGGTCCAGTGGATAGAGTGTAGAGTCTGGAGTTAGGAAGACCTGAATTCAAATGTGGCCTTTTTGGTACTTACTAGTTGTGTGTCACTTAGCTTCTTCATTTGTAAAATAGAGATAAAATAGGACCTTCCTTCCAATGTTGATATGAGGATCAAATGAGAGAATAATTGTATAGCACATAGCTCAGGACCTGATACACTGTAAATGCTGTATAAATGTTAACTATTATTCCCCATTAGATTGTGAGCTCCTTGTGGCGAGAACAGTTTTTTTTTTTTGCCTCCGCAGTGCTTATAGTGCCTGGCATATAATGGTACTTATGAAGATTGAAAACAATCTATAACTTAGTTTTAGAGAGCTGACTAGACAAAGTACCTAGACAAAGCTAGAAGCCTGCATTTCAGTCTCCACTCATGAGATAACTTGGATCTACATGTGGCCAGTTGGAAAATGTATCCAGGTAAAAGGGTACTTTTTTGAAGATGAAAATGTATGTGGTCTGTCCAAAGCAGAACTAGAACTCAGATTGTCCTTACTCCAAGGCCAGCTAACCACTGTGCAGTACCTCAATATTAGGATAAAAGCCTCTGGTTACTTAAATTTTGAATATTTGAATATTTAAAATAGCATTGATAACAAAGAATAATTGATAAATGTAATTAAATTAAGGATCTTAAAGTTTAAACCATAATTTGATTTGAAAATAAATACCATACATCTAAACAAGATAAAAACAAGACATTTATTGTGTCCCATTCTGAATCTTTTATAACACTATTGAAAAGCTTCTATTTCTGTTTCTCATTCATTGGCAACTTTGTTTTTTGTTTTAGTTGCCTATTCTTTGCCCTTGAATTTTAGAATCTTAGGGCAGAAAGGGGAATATGTTCTAAAATCTCGTCTCTTTAGGTAGGCTAAAATAACGTTTTATGAAAATTCAGCTTGCAGGTTCTTTAGTCTCTTGTTGCTGAAGTTGTCATCTAAATGTAGCTTTTACTGGCTTCCCATACTTCATAGTTTACATACATAGTTCTTTGCTGTCAATCTGATTGCCACATTGAGCTATGGAATCTTAGGAATTTATTTTCCTTAATCTTTATGTAACTGCAAAAGAGAAACTTAAATTTATTTTTTTTTCAGGTGCTGAGAGTCTGGTCCCCCATATTTAGAATTAGCCAGGCTCTCTGAGCTTTCATGGATAATGTTAGGTACTAAAATATTAAAGTGTAGGTTCTATGAAACATTCTTTCTTGGGATTGTCCTTCAGAGTTCCAGGTTTTGACTCTCTTTCTGATACTATTAAAGTTACCATAAACCTTTTTTGTGGATATTGAGCTCTTTTTCCCTGGTCGATATTTAGTCAGTTATTTTGCAAAATTTATTGGGTATTAAATTTGTATTTTAGATTTTAAATCTAAATATCAGCCAATGCAATATATTCTTTTGAATAATATTCTGTTGTGTTTCTTTCAGGGCTCAACCCCTCCAGACTTCGAATAGGAGATCAAGAGTTTGATTCATTGCCTGCTTTACTGGAATTCTACAAAATACACTATTTGGACACTACAACCTTGATAGAACCTGTTCCCAGATCCAGGCAGCACAGTGGAGTAATTCTCAGGCCAGAGGAAGAGTATGTGCGAGCTCTCTTTGACTTTAATGGGAATGATGAAGAAGACCTTCCGTTTAAGAAAGGAGACATCTTGAAAATCCGAGATAAGCCTGAAGAGCAGTGGTGGAATGCAGAGGACAGCGAAGGCAAGAGGGGAATGATACCTGTCCCTTACGTCGAGAAGTATAGACCTGCCTCCGCCTCAGTATCAGCTTTGATTGGAGGTAACCAGGATAATTCCCACCCACAGCCACTGGGTGGGCCGGAGCCCGGGCCCTATGCCCAGCCCAGCGTCAACACTCCGCTCCCTAACCTCCAGAATGGGCCCATTTATGCCAGGGTTATCCAGAAGCGAGTCCCTAATGCCTACGACAAGACAGCCTTGGCTTTGGAGGTACATAATGGGCAAAACGTAGAAAGAAGAGATCTGCTCCAGGGATCTCCCTTTCAGACATACTACAGCTTTGTAGATGTGCAGTGTGAGAGCACCAGCATTGTGATGTTACTGTAGATGTCAAACCAATAACTAATAATTTAGGAATTTGGTGTTGGAGATGAATACTTCTTCGTAGAAAGCCTAACCTAGAATGAATAACCATATAACTACTTGAAGCATGGCTACTGATTGTTCTTCATTCTGATTGATTTCTTCTACTAAGTATACTTGGGCTAATTTCATAATAACCCCATCTTTACAAGAAATAACCTAAGAATTTTCTCTTCTACATTCTAATCTCCTTTGTTTTCTCTTTGTTCTTTTTAAAAGGTTTGGGTTCTTTGACAGATTTGAATGTAATAGCTAGCTTGCATTGTCAAAATATTAAATGTAACTTTTTTTCCAAATACAATAGTCTTAACATTAAAGGGGTTGGTTTTCTCCAAAATTGGTTGTATTAACCAAGCAACCAGATAAGAATGTCAGGAGGAAACTAAAGCCTGTCCAACAGGTAAGGTGATCCATAGGGTGTTTTATTTCTAGAAAAAGGATATATTTTGGTTTCAAAGAACTTTGGTCTGCAGCCTTCATTAATTTTGCTTATTTTTGTATTTCTCAGGTGTTTGCAAATTTCTTCAGGAAGGCAAATTTCCTTCTGTAATGATGTGTTATCTTTGGTAGTGCATATTTTTTTGACCAATTAGGGCATTGTGTTACTTTATCTTGTGGGATCCTTGTACATTCTTTTTGGGGAGAGTACATAGCAGGGCTAATTCAGTTTCTTGATGCTACCTTTTCTGCAGAGGAGGCCTGCATTTCAGTCCCCACTCATGAAATAACTTGGATTTGCTTGGGGCAGGTGAGACAAGTGCTTTTTTGATAATAGAAATGTACCTGGCTTAATTTGGAGCATCTTCTATGAAGATGATGCCATTATGCTTGAATAGCTTGTAGGGTGGGACTGGAATACTTTTGAGCCCAAACCTTGTTGAAAGATGATAGGTTTGGAAAATTGTTGATTTTTCATTTGATGATCCAACACAGTGGTGTAAATTGAATATGCATGGAGGTAATGTTAGGTAAACTTTTACTAGCTTTGTCCTGAAAAGTGAAAGAGTTTCCTGATTTAGTATATTTGAAATCAGTTATGGAGTGGTTTAATTCACAATTTGGCTGTGTAATCAAAGGAAGAGTGCTGGAGTGATGTCAGCCCTGACTTGGGAAAACTGATGAACTGCTTTTGTGGAAAAGAAATCAGATTCTGTTTCCAACTGCTCATTCATGAGCACTTTTTCCACATTGTAGACTATCACTGTTAGTCCTAGTTTAATCACTTCATTGAGACCAGACTTTGACTGAAGATTATCTTCACAGTCTTGGTGTTTCGTTGTTGTTTTTTAATGTAAACTCCTTGGGGACAAGGATCATTGTTTTCATATGGCTTTAGAATTGAGCATGGCCCTGGAGACAGTATATTCTTTGTGTAAGACTTGTTAGAACCAGGGAGAATATGTAATATGGTGAAGACACTGACACAGGTTGGCTTATGGCCAGAAAACAGCTTAATAAATCATTGCTTTGCTTCCTTATCCTTTTAGTTGTAGATAATTGTTTAAGAGTGTTGGCTTTTATCATATAGGCTTTAGCACTCAAAAGCAGTTTGGCTTATTGTGAAATAAAAATCTTGTGAGATTAGAACGTTTATGGTGATGTAAATACTTTCTTTTGCAGCTAGCCAGATTTAAAAAGAATACTGATTAATATTTCTCTTTAGGGATAAAAGTATATGCCGTGTTTATGGTTTTGTTTTTGTTTGCTTGGGTGTTGGTGTTGAGCCACATATATTGATTTTAGAGAACTTCATCACAAGTTATGATAAATGCTGGTGGTGTAGTTAAATATGAGTCTTAACTTTAGTGATTAAAAAAGAAACTGGGTGATTGTTACACAGTTATTGATCTGACCTATGATTCTGTCTTTATGTTCTAATCAGTCATAGTAATTCTCTATAGGGCTGGTCTTGAAATGGTGAGGTACTGTATAATAAAGCTTTATCGTAATTCTGCCTTTGTTAGAAGGAACTTGTGTTCATTTCAATCAGTGTTTGCGTGTAAGACACCATACTAGGTACTGACTATACAAAAATGAGATAGGCCCTGCCCTTGAGGAGCTTCTGTTCTGCAAAGCAGTTAAACATAGTCTTAGATCAGTAAATACAAGGTAATTTGAGAAAGGAGGGAACATTAACAACTGGGGCAGGGGAAGGGTAGAAGGAGGAATCCTTGAAAGCCAAATGGAAAAAGTGCCACCTAAGCTGAGCCTTGAGAGAAAGTTAATTTTAGAAAACTTGATTTTTATAGAGTAATCCTATCAACCAAATACATCAAATATAATGATTCTCCTTAGAACATGGTTATCCAATATTTGATGTCTCTTTTTGTATTCACCAGACACCTGGAAAAGTGTGTGTGTGTGTGTGTGTGCGTGCGTGTGTCTGTCTGTCTGTCTGTCTTGTGTGTAAGATGAAGGTCATCCTATGCTCCAATTTACAACTCTTTTAACTATCCCTCCCTAGAATTGCAGGTGTGGTCTGACAGACCCTAGAGGCTGTTGTAGAGGAAACTAAACTCTTCATTCCTTTTTGCTCAAAAAAACCACTATCAGTTCTTTGAATCAAACCAGAGTAGTTGTTGGAACCGAGACATATGTTATTTTGTGGTTTGGATGTTACCATTCCTCTTCTACACATTGACAGTACATCCTCCTCCTCCAGTATCTTATTGGTATGGAGGTAACCCTGGATTCAGTTCTGTACCAGAGCATAAGTTTACAAATGAGAAGACTTATTATAAGAATGGGGCTTCTTTGGATATAAGTTATATCCTCACATCTTGGGCCAGAACTCCAGCACACAGATAAGGGGACCATCAATAGTTTCTAAGTACCTGCTGTGTTCTAGGCAGTGGGCTTAAGTGCTGGTGAGATCTACATACAAAGAATGATGTAATCCTTATACTCAAAAAGCTTAAATTCAGGGAAGATATGAATATGTATAAATAAGACAGAATTAAGTGTGAACTATAAGATAAGGAGGAATGAAATGCTTTATATAGAAGGCAGTGCTGGAAAGAGAGCCAGTAATCTTGGAGGTGAGAACAGCATTGCATTATCAGCCATCAGGACTTATCCTGACCAATGGGGGCTGCATAGTATGCCTTTTTTTTTTTCTCTTCTCTCTCACCTGTCTGAGAATCAATACTAAATATAGGTTTCAAGGCAGAAGAATGGTAAGGACTAGGCAATGGGGGTTAAGTGACTTGTCCAGGGTCATATAGCTAGGAAATGTCTTAGGCCATATTTGAACCCAGGCCCTCCCATCTTCAGGCCTGGCTCTCAAACCACTGAGCCACCAGCTGCTCTTGCATAGTATGTCTTGAAGCAGAGAAAGTGATAACAGGGCATTGGTGGATCTTATTGAAGAAATGGTGCCTCATCTTGATGACTTCCTGTCAAAGTTTCTGTTTATTCAAAGGATGAGAATTCTGATATGCTTATCATTAAACCTGTTTATAGTCAGTAGCATCAGCCAGTAGGAATCTCACTTATTTCTTATGACTAAACAAGCAAGAAGAGGAATTTGGCACAATAAGAACTCTTTCTGAGCCTTAGTTTCCTATAAAATGAAGGGATTTGCATCATTTATTATATTAGCATCATTAGCATTGTACACAGTGCCTAATACATGCTAAGCTTTGAAGAAATGTTTTGTTAATTGATTGTAACCTGCCTTACCGGACAGGTTCATAGGCACCAATGAAAAAGAGGTCAATTCCACAATGTGGTATTGAACACATAGGAGAATTGTGTTGTTACTTCCTGGAGGCCCACATTCTTGTGGACCTTTGGTTCACATGTACTTTGTGGAAAATGAGCAGAATGGACAGCTGAAAGGTAATCTATCTCTTTTGAAGAAAGGGTGAATCTTTGTTGTCTGGGTGAAGCTTGCAAATCCTTAGTGCATCAGAGAGAACTGCAGGGCAGCCCAGAATGGATGTCACTATAGGTACCTGGCCTGAGAATGTTTTGGCAGCTTTGGTTTGCCATCTCTTGCATCCTATCAGGTCAAAGATGGGAGGTCAGAGAGTGGAAAGGGCCCTATCTAGGGAGTCCAGTCTTGGGTTTTTTAAGTCTTTATTTCCATAATTATACTGTGTCCTCTAATTCTGTGTCTTAAAAGATGCTATCTTGTCCTCTGTTAAAAGATTTGCAAGGACAAGAGGCTACAGACTGCACTAGTTAAAAAATTAAGTTGAAAAATATACCAAAAGATTGTGTGATGCTGCCTTTTCTTCCCTAAGAGAAGTAGGCTTATGCTGAAGCAAGAACAGTGTTATCCAACTGTAGTTCTGTCCTTGGAGGTTCCTTGTGATGCTTTTATGCTTTCCTTTAGAAATTAGTCCTGTAAAGATGAACAATATTTTACTGGGTTTAAAGTCTGTACTTTGAGGGGCAGCTAGGTCTAGGCCTGGAGTCAGAAGACCTAGGTTCAAATGTATTCTCAGACACTTCCTAGCTGGGTGAATCTGGGAGTCACTTGAACCCCCAATTTCCCTAGCCCTTACTGCTCTTCTGTCTTAGAATTGATACTAAGATAGAAGGTAAGGGCTTTAATTCTTTTTGAAGTCTATACCTTTATGTTAAATTTTTTTTTCATTTATTTTCTTCTCCCTTCCCCCAGTAGGATAACAACAAAAAAATTCTTAAAACAGTATACTTAGTCAAGCAAAGCAAATTCCCACCTCATACATGTCCAAAAATGTAAGTCTTATTCTGCACTGAGTCCATCATCTCTCTGTTAGGAGATATGGGGAGCATGTTTCATTAGTTGTCTGGAATTGAAGTTTGTCACTGCTGTAATTAGCATTCTCAAGTGTTTTTCTTGATAATGTTGTTACTGTATAAAATGTTCCATTTCTATTCAAGCTATCTATCAGATCTTACAGCTCTTCCCAGTTATCTCTTAAGCTGTCCATTTTGTTATTTTTTTAAGGTCCATTACATTCATATATGGTAATGTTTAGCCAACCTCTAATTGATGGACATTTCCTTTAGTTTCCAGTTGTTTGCTCCTACAGAAAAAGCTATCATAAATATTTTTGTGCATATGGATCCATTTCGTTTTTCTTTGATCTCTTTGGGGTTTTGGCTTATAGGCACAGTTGGGTGACTTTCATCGTTTCAAGGATTGAACCAATTCACAGCCTGGCCAACAATCCATTAATGTTTCTGTTTCTCCAAAGCCCTTCTGTCAGGAGTTCTGTCATTTTCCTCTTTGGTTATTTTGCCTTTCATAGGTGTGAGGTGGAGCCCCAAAGTTAACAGACCATGTTTGTTCTGTTTTGTTTTGGGTTTTTTTGAAGAGCAAGGAAGGTATGTTTTCTAGGAGAGGGACTGTAAATTTTGCATATCTTTTGGATTGTTGTATTGTTTTATTTTGTATTTTTGTTGTTTTACTTATGCAACATTTATGTGCAGAAAGACTTTGGAGCTTTTTAGCAAGACTGGATCATAGAAACACAAATGTTACAGTGGGTGATACTTTCCCTGTTACAGATAGGAGCAGTCAGATAGGGTTATGTTTGGATGTAATTGATAGAACAATTAATCACCAATAACATTTTAATTTCACAAACTTATGTTGTTCCTGAAAAGGAGCTTAGAAATCATCTCATTTAGAGTCTCAGTGTTCCCTGGGGCTGGAAAGCCTCCTGCAGGTGACAGTAAGCATCCTTGCCTTTTCGGGAGTTCTGGATGGAGTCCAGTCATAATCTTTTTTCTTAAAGGCTCACCCAGGCTTTTATGCCATTGTGCATGGTCCAAAGGGTTTAACAGCCTGAAAACTGTAAAGGAGGTGAATCAGTCAGGTCTGCTGCCAACTTGTTGGACATATTTGGTAGTCTTCAACAATGAAAGCAGAATTAATTTCCATATTTCTGACTTTCTCCTGATATTCATGTGAAGTAACTTTTCCTTTAACATGCATTTAAGATACTAGATAACCAAGAATTGATGTCGATGTTTTCATAGGAGAGCACATTCCTTTTGTGTTCTTGAAGGCAAGCTCTAGGTTTTAATTTGCTCTGAGTTAGGAGGTGGTGAGCATGGTTCCAAACTATACACATCCTCCTTATTTTCCTTCAAATCTCCTTCCCCACTCCTACCTCTTCCTCCCCCTAAGCCTTTCCTGCCTTGGTGTGGAGAACAGGGGAGTGCCACTTGAACTATAAGCACACCAGAATGAAGCATCCTTTCTTACATTCCCTGAAAAACTAAACAAACAAAAACAAGAAAAAACTGCTCTGTGAGAGTGTTTAGCTCTGGATATAGAAATGAGTTTTCATCAAGTGTTCTGCTCATTAACTTTTGGTTCCTAGCTAGGCTAAGTGAGTATCTAACTGGTAATAAGCAAAGAATTTCATGAGCACAAAGACTTGCTCTTTCAACTACTGAGGCCCAGAGGGGCTGTGACTTCGTCAAGTAGTTAGTGGTAGTGCCGAGACCTGAACCAAGGACTCTTGAGGCCATTCCACTTAGAGAATGAATAGAAATGGCAAGGTGGATGTTAAAGTCGTAAATAGATTATACCCTTTAGGGTAAGGGTTCTTCATCTTTTTGTGTCCTAGACCCCCTTGGACAGTCTAATAAAGTTTATGGAAGGACTTTCTCAAAATAATGATTTTAAATGTATAACATAAAATGCCTGGGATTATAGAGGAAATCAGTTGCAGTGAAATGCAGTTATCAAAATATTTTTAAACCAGTTTATAAAACTATTCATTTACAAAAATGAATAATATGAAAAATAAACAAATCCAAGTTAAAAAAAAAAAACCCAAACTCACAGATTGTGGACCTCTGCTTTAGAGTGTCTTACAGCAATGGGGTTAGATTCAAAGAGAATTAAGGACCTTAAACCATATAAAAGGATATCCCTACAGATACATATTAACAATCTGTGTTTTGTTGCTTTAAATTTAATTTTGTTAAATATTTCCCAATTATATTTTAATCTGGTTCAGCGGCACTCCAGAATATTGTGGACTGCATGTCTTTGATCCCTGTTTTCCAGAATCACAGAATTTTGAATAGCAACATAAAGTACAAACCTGTTCCTTTAAACTCAAGTGTTGAGAAAGTAAATGACTCAAATATGAGGTCAGAGTTAAAATTTGAACCCATTTTTCTTTTTAAACTTTATTGATGCTTTTGGTTTTTTATATAGATCATTTCAGATATCCACTGAATTTTCCCTTGCTAACAAAGGAAATCAGATCACAAATTGGATCAGTAAGGAGAATGTGTGACAGCCACCCATCTCCATCATTTCCTCCTTGCTACCAGGGAAGGGAATATGTTGTATCATCTAGTTTTTTGGTTATTCCTGCTCTCGTCCACTACTCCATGCCACCCCTCCTTCAGAATGTCAGCCTTCTGAGTCAAGGAATGGTGTCATTTTACATTATTCTGCATATGATATCCAGTGGGTGCTTGTCAAGTGCTATAAAGAAATGAAGAACAAGAAAGGGAAAGTGGAATGTATTTGATGATAGTTTGACTGTAACACAGCATGTGACTTGTCCACCAGAGGCATTGATTTCATTCGCATGTGCACACGTGTGTGCGAGAAGAGACAGCGACATGCCTTTTGGTTTGGCAATGCAGAGCTTCCTAAGGGATGAAAAGGCAGCAATAAAAAACCCCAGTAAGTTACAGCTGAGCTCATATAGATGGGAAGGAACTAGACTCAAATTGCTAGTCCTAGCAGACATATGTAGAGCCTGAGTGGTCCTCTTCCTTTACCCAGGTTTCCATTCCTTTGACTATCTATTGATTGAACTGTTTGCTTTTTTCATCTCTTATTCACAGATTCTGACTCCTTTGTATCATTGTGTGATTACTGGTTTTTTGCTTTTATTGATGGAGATTGGACTTTGGATCCTAATAATAATGCCCTTATTCTTTTGTCAGTTTCCAGAGTTGGCAACAGAATCAGAAAATTTGTTTTTTGTCCAAAAGTGTTAATTTGGGGACAGAGGATCATTTTCCGTGAGAACTTGGTTATTTTTTTTTTCACCCAGATTGTTGAATATTAGAGAATAAGTTTCTTCTAACAATCCCCAATCTCATTGAAAGTCTTTACCTCTCTTAAACCACAAGGTCTGAGAGTATTTGAACTAGAAAGGACATTGGCCTCCTTGCTTGCAGACTCTTCTCATGATACTTTGTTTCCTGACTCCAGGCATTTTCACTGACTTCCCCCATAGCTGGAATTCTCCTCTTCTGATTCCCAGCTTTCTTGAAGGCTAGCTCAAATTCTACTTTCACTAAGGATCCTTTCTCTACCCTCCTTTAGTCTTAAAGCCTTCCCTCTGAGATTATCTCCAATTCTGTATCTTGTTTGTATATAGTCCTTTGCATGTGGTCTTCTCCCATTAAACTGAGCTCCTGGAGAGCAGACTCTGGTGTCTCTCTTTGCACTTAGCATAGTCCTTGGCACATATATAGTAGGTCCTTAATAAGTGTTTGTTGACTTAACCTTAGAGTTCCTCTAGTCTAAACCTCATTTATAGTGAGCAAAGAAGTCCCAGAGACACAAGTGATTTGTCTGTGATCATCCTGCCCTCTGGTTCTGAGCTCATGTCCACTATATTGCACTAATCTGTTTTATAAGCAGAAAATATTTTGGGTTGTTAAATTAATAAAAGTGCCTTTTATAGAGTTAGTTTTTTTTTTTAAGGTGTGTGTGTGTATGTGTATGTGTGTGTACGTGTGTACATATATAAAAAATTCCCTCTAAATCCTATCTCTTCCCTTCTGTCTTCACATATACCTCTACAAGGCCTCAAAATCTATGGAGATATTGTACTCATACTTAAATATCAATGCTCTATAGAAGTCATTAATGAACTTACTTTTGTAGCAGCTGAAATCATTCAGTAACTGATGTAAGTACAGTCACTCTTCACTTTTCTCTTCTCTCTTTTTTTAATCCCCCTCTCCTCATTCCAGTCACTTCTCAACACTTGTTGATTCTTCTCCTGTTAACATCTCACATCTGAAACCTCTCCCAACTAGTTCGAGTTCTATTTCCTCTGGGTTGCAAAGAGCCTTCTTTTGGTTTCCCTGCATTGCATTCCCTTGTTCTAAAAAAAAACTGATGGGACACTTTGCCGTGCCCAGGGTGCACTCCTTCCTTACTCTGCCTTGTTAGGATATCTAGCTTCCTTCAGAACTGGGCTCAAGCACCATCTCTTCAGAGTGGCCATCCTGATTCTCCTTCTGGGAATTACTTAGTATGCCCTTAATTGTATTCATATTGTTTCTCCCTAGCAAAAAGGAAGCTTGAGAGCAGGGATTGTTCCATCTTTGTGTCCCTAGAGCCTTGAATAGTTTGTAATAGGTGCTTTAAGAAGTTTTGGTTAATGTCTAGAAAGTCTGCTGCATTGAACGTGTTTTATCTTCTGGGCCTTTGAATTATTCATAGCATTTGCCACTATTAGGATTAGATTAAATCAAATTCTTTGTTGTACATGGTTAGAAAATTAAGTTGTACTTGGAGTTCTCAGAATAGATAATTGTATGGCCTTAGTCTTATCAGCATTTAGTATTCCTGACCCAGGTTATGGGGCCATATGTGTCCATCTGGATGTTAGAAATTTTTATTTCTTCTATCTCTACTGGAAAATGGGAATATGGAGATAAGGAGTCAGTCTCAAAGGCACATCCGAGTATGGCCACAACAAACATCAGGCTAAGGAGAATATAGCTATTGCAGGTAGAAATTTTTTGGATTGGAAAGTTGCTCCTTACCTGCCAATGTGGAATGAAGCTTGGTGAAGGACCATTTTTGGTTATTCTGTGTTTGAGTAAGGAGTGTGTGAGAATGAGTTGGCATTGCTTCCTTTGATTACTTCTGAGGTCATTTGAGCCATTAGGTCTGACTCAAGGAGGACAGTGGTTGGGGACCTCCAAGTTTGTTTGGGTTGAGGTAGGTATACACATTTTATACTGGAGGACCAGTCCCTCAGAGTTTCTGCTAGAAATTGAGGCTGATAATAGTTATTGAAAGACACAGTTCTTGTTAAGTGAATTTATCTCAAGACATTTGAAATTCTAGATGGTATTATTTTCCATGATTGTTTCCTCTTTTTTTTCTGCTCTTAAACACACCCCTTTTTGTATTAACCATAAGAAATTGGCCTGGTGAATCAGGCTGGGCTGCTGGCAACTGGCTGTCTGAGGCAGTGTCTAAGCTCTTTTGGTCAAGTCAGCACCAACATAATTACAGGGGAAGGTCTTCCTAACCAAAGTACTGAGATTGTTAACATCCATCCTTAAACCGTAATAAAGTGCTTTCCTTGTTCTCATCCTGCAGGTCGGTGAGCTGGTAAAGGTCACGAAGATTAATGTCAGTGGCCAGTGGGAAGGGGAGTGTAATGGCAAACACGGGCACTTCCCATTCACGCATGTCCGCCTGCTGGATCAACAGAATCCTGACGAGGACTTCAGCTGAGTGTAGCTCAACAGTTTGGCTGACAGATGGGAACAATCTCAGTTTTTTTCCAACTGCCATCTATACAATTTTCCTACCAATGTCAAAAGCAGTATAGTTTATATATAAGCATTCTGTTACCCTTGATCTTTTGGGACTGAATTACTCCATGCCTAACCTTGGTTCAAAATATTCAGGGTACGAAATTGGATGGCTTCTGGGTCAACTTGTAAAATCACTGATCATAGGTGGTAATGGCTCTTTGTCAGGCATACTGTTCCATGCTGCCTGCCTGCCCGCCTGCCCGCATGTTGTGTAAGGGAGAGAAAACATCACACTGGGTTTTACTGATTTGGGTTTTTTTCCCCTAAACTGGTCATCTATTTTAAGTAGGTTCCTCCCTTACTCTCATGCAAAGCAAATCAACCTTAGGAAAATTGATGGACAGGTAGTAGGAGTGTTGCACCCTGTTTATTATCCTTATTTACTTTGTGGTTTTGTGTTTTCATTCTCAATCCATGCCATAAATGACTATAGACTGTATTTTTTCATCATGAAGAAATTGTGCACAGAGTGATTAGGAACTTTTTAAAAGGTCACCCTGTCCATTGGGATTGTTTTCTAATTAATGACAATGACCACTGTAAGACATTCTGGCATTTCAGATCCTAAGAATTTTGAGGACACTATTCGAAGCATCCTTCCTTCTTGGTCAATGCTTCTTATTTTTTCTTAGGATTGATTTATTATTAAATTAGTTCTGCTAACATTTGGCATTCTTTTTTCCCCCTAAATCTACAGATATATAACTTAAGAGAACTGTAGGTTTGAGAACATGTTGTGAAATAGAATATGCAGAGCACTGGACTCATTAGCACACAGCTTTAAGCCAGTCTTTTACTTAGTGGACAGACAAGCCCTGCCCTTTCTCCGAAGAGGAGAAAAAGGGTCACAGGTATCAGGGACTTTACTTACCCTTGCTTGCCCAGTCAGGGCCATTCTTCCTGAGTTGTGGCCTGGGGGAGTCTCTCAAATTCCTGTATACAGTCTTTGGAGTAGAAGGACCAATCACTTAAGACTATTCCATGAAAGGTTTTGGGGCCAAGTCTGGTCTTCTGCATCTGTGCAGCCTGCAAGCAAGGCAGCAGGATTTAGTGCTTGAGGCAGTGCTTCTGAATCAAATCATGACAACTTGTGATGAACCATTGAACCTGGGCCAGATCCGGGCTTGAAGTAGCTCACATTGTAAACTGGCTGAATTGTCAGCTGTCATTGTTTTTCTTTGTGTTCCGATATAGTTTACAGACCTTACTAACCATGATGTTAGTGATTTTCAATGGGGTGAGGTGTTCCAAGTACACGGTTATGACCAAAAATGTTCTAGAACATTTTGAGTACACTGACCCGGAAGTTAGTGCCTGGTACATGAAGGTGCTTAATTAATGCTTGCTGATTAATCAGGAGGCATCTAGAAATGGTTTTTTTATTGTGTCAGAGACACACACACACACACACACATACCCCAGAATAAGAAGTAATTTTACAGTATTTCCCCTGAGATGACCCAGTGCTTCAAAGGTTAGTTCCTGGTAGAGGGACATGAGTTGAAGCCAGTGGAAGACAATCGATTCCCACTTATCCCTGCATAATTGCAAGGATCAATGGTGTGGATAACATAAAAGCATTTGTATTTGGCTTTGTAACACATTTTATTAAATTTTTAAATTGTTTACCTTCTTAATCATGTTTTCATAGGTTAATACAAGATGAGTTTGTAGTTGCTGAGCATGCCAAAAGATGGTGGAAGAAAAAAGCAAGCTTCCTATCATGCTGGGTGATGATTGGGGGAGAGCCTTGGGTTAGTGAGCAAATCCAATGCAAATATATGAGTTGACTGTAATTAAGAAAATAGTTTTACCTCACACTACAGTAAAACTTGAGAGACCTTTAATCTTCAGCTTTTCTTTATGTGTTAGCACAGTGCTACGCACACAGGCACTCAGTAAATGATTTGAATTCCTAGATTTAACTCATTTTGTTCTGCTTTGTCTAATTGGTTAGTCAGGTTTTGGTGAATGAGCACAGATTGTTAAAACCTAAATGCATATTAATTCAGTGCTGTTTCCCTGAAAGTATGGTATTTGAAATCTTTGTGGAGAAAACTGTTAGAACTGATGGGGAATTTTATATTTCGCTTTGCCTTTGCCTTTCAAATTGGCTTGTAATAATGGTTATATATAATTTTGTCACGTATAAAATTATCAAGACCCACATTTTTGCCCAAATCATGAGCATTTTTAATGGTTGATTGTCTGTGATCATAAAAGCAGGGACGTTTCTCTTGGAGCATTAAGATTTGATTGTGCATGGGCAGTTGCTGAACCATAAGAAATCAAATGTCTTCTATAGATATTCTCTGGAAGTAAAATATTAGTACACTATTTAATTGTAAATGTGCATTACATCATGGAGCAAAAGTAAATCTAAATTGGCTGCTATGTTTTATATAATCTCCTTTCAGCAAAGCCCATTCTTTCAATATTAATATTTGACATGATTAATTCTGGTTAATTTGTTGGAATTCTTGTTAATAATGCAAATAGATAATTTTTAATTATCCTTTAGTAACATTTCACTATTAATGGTTTGGAAAGGGTGATAAGCAAACCAATTTGAAACAAAATATAAACATGTGCCATTGTATTATAACACTATACACTTTCTTGACAGTTAAAATCTTTTTTTAAAAATTTTTTTTGTAGCATGTAATGTATATGTTTATATATGTAGTAAATAAAAATATGGCCAAATGATTGGCTTGGTGATCTTTTGGGGGAAGAGTTATTTTTTTTAAGTTCTTTATATGTTCCTACACACAATTGCATTAAGTCAACATTTGAGCATTGTATTGAAGAGAGATGTAAAAGTTAAATTCGTTTCTAGATTTTATGAAGTTTAAAGATTTAACGTTTTAAAGATTATTTGAAATCAAGGATACAAAATAATAACCACAAGCTGGTTAATAAGTACGAATTTATTTGAGAATGACTAGGGATGTACAATGGTTGCTATCAAATACTTAAAAACCTGCCCTGTACAAAAAAAAGGGCCTAGGACAGGACAAAAGGCCCCAGAAGAGAGTGAATAGATGTCATAGGCAAATTTAAGCTTAATGTAAGAAAAACAACATAACAAGAAAATGTTTCAAAAGTGCAACTGAACCTTTGGAAGGTAATTACCTTCCCCGTGAGGTCTTTAGGGTAAGGTTAGATGACCACTTGCTGTATTTTGGAGGAGGAATTCTTTGGGGTTTGTGTTGAGCTATGTAGCTGCTGAGGTCGAGAATCGTATATAAATGCCAAAGAATATGGATCAAAGATAAAGTTAATTTGGAAAAGCTATTTTGAATTGCCCCTGAAGGCGAGGAATCAAAGGAGCTGCAGTGAAGTTGGCTTGTGGAGGTAGATGGCATGGTTAGGAGTTAATGATATGAAAGGCAGCTGGAGAAGTAGGGACTTGATAGTGATGAAGGGCTAGCAGTGTGCAAAAGTTTTGGGGGTTTTATGCTGTCATGTGACTGACTGAAAACAAAGGTGTTAAGTTTCTTGGGTCCTCCACTGTACGTTGAAAAAAGAGGTGGTCTCCATCCTATAAACATGTTTACTTTGCTGTGGTTGGGGTAGTTGGTCAAGGTGAAATGGGAGGAGGCTACGGCACAAAGGAGCTGGTTTTTGCCATTTAATCCTGGGTAGTTTATATATGGTCCAACTTCCCAAAACACCTTTGGATTGACAGTTGGGATACTAAAATGTGATCCCAACTCCTGCCACTTAATGCTCCCATGAACCTCTTTTGTCTCATTTCTGTTCATTCATAAGACTGGAAGGATTGACTTGTGTATCTAAAGCCTTTAAGCATCTGCAGAAAAGTCAATTCAAATTCAATTTCCACGTTTAAGATTTTTTTTTAAACCTCATTTTTTTTCACCTGAGAAAAACTTAGTGTTGTATAAAATGATGTAATCTTATAGGTCCATAGCAAGTAGGTGTTTAGTGTGAATTAGCTTAGTTTGGGATGGGGACAGTTTAAGTACAAGTTGTACTATCAAATTTGTTTTATCTCAAGAAGCCATCAGCAAATGAACCATAAGGCTAGGCAAAGATGGATTCAGGAACTAATTTTATCCATGTGGGTATACCTGCTAATGCAGATTATGTGAAGATAATCTTTGGAACTGCCATGGGCAAAACATTTTATTACCAGGTTCCTAACATAGTATCAGATTTATGGATAGATTGTCCCGTCTGATCCGGCATTTTACCGAAGAATTGAGGTTCAGGTTAAGTGACTTATTCTAGGTCACACAGGTAAGAAGTTGTAGAACTTCTGTTGTCTTCCGACTCCAGATTCCTCACTCATTCTCATTTTACCTCATGATAACCTCTGAATTTGGCAGAACATTTGAGAGCCTGAGAAGGTCTCTCTTGAGATGATTTACAAACCCTTCATCTTATGATTAGGAAAAGAGGGTCAGAGAGCCCAGACTGGTTCCCAGATGGTTTGGAGTCAGAAAACTTGGCCTCTGCTTCTTGTTCCATTCATTAACAGTGGGACCTTGGACATGTTATTTAACCCTTTATCAGGAGTCTTGATTTCCTTTATAATATAGATAACTTGTATAACCTATATCAAGTGAGATAATGGGTGTAACCATACTTGGAAACCATAAAGTACTACATTTTATATGCAAGTTCTTTATGTTGTGACTCACTCAAAAGAAGCTCTAGGGGAACTTAGGTGGCTGGCTCAGTGGCTAGGGAGGATCTGATTTCAAATCTAGTCTCAGACACTTCCTAGTTGTGTGACCCTGGGCAAGTCACAACCCCATTTGCCTAAACCTTACCATTTCTTTTCTGCCTTGGAATTGATGCTTAGTATCGATTCTGAAATGGAAGGTCAGGGTTTTTTAAAGTCTAGACCCCAGGGTCCCTGGTATCTAGCCCAGTGCTTTTTCTATAATGGGAATCATTGGTGGACTTTAGGAAACCCCTTAGCCTAGAATTGATTTGGGTTCAGTGACTTTTGATGCTCTCTTTTCCCATGAGAACCACTAGAAAGCTAGAACACAGAAACCTCCTATAAAATGGCAACTCCTGACATCTCTTCGCACATATTCCTTAAAAAGTTGTTTTTTGGGGGGGTCTTCACTATCCAGAGGAAACATTTCCAGTGCTAAAAGAGGGAACTGAAAGGCTTTAACCCTTTTACCTCAGGTTTTTCAGAAGGAAGGCCTTGGAATTGAATGGCTGACTAATTCTGTAGGAAAAAACTAGTTGGTAGCCCTGTTCTGCTTTACTCCGTAATTCTCATGTAAAGCCCCTTTCCTGTATCATGGGAAAGCAAGAGAAGTGTCCAGGACAAAGGAACCTCGAGAAATGATCCCCAGAATTTCGTGCCTTCTCTGAATGAGCACTCCGCCCCAGTAAAAAAAAAAAAAATTAAGCTCCTTTGTTTTCTTCAGTTACATTTAAAAACAATTTTGGACCATTTTCTTTTGAGCCAAATTCTCCCCCTCTCTGAGACAGCCATATAGATCATTCTTTTAGTTCTGAGCAGTGCTGCCCAGACAGGTGGGAGTGACCAGGATAATCATGCAGCCACTGTGAGTGTATATATGGTCATATGCTAAATCCTCCCCTTTGCTCCCACTGCTTTGAGGCAGTGAAGATTATAGGAAATAGTCCCCCACCTGCACCCATGCCTGTGCACACACACACACACACAGGAATTAGTCTTTGGATTTGCCTCAGGAAGTGAGGGGTAACTCCTATGAAGCTCTAGATAGTGAGCACAGGGCAGCGGATTCAGTCCTTACTGCGTACCAGTCCAGCCAGAGGCCCAACCTGACATCCTTCAGGAAGTCAGTCTACAGCCAGAATGGGAGGGAAAGGAGAGGGAGGTCTGTGTGCAGGAGGTTTCTTGGGCTCCCAAATCTTTCCATGCTTTAGTTTGTACCCAAGGCACCACCCTGAAGCTGGGCCAGAGCCTAAGCAAATTGTGAATGGGATTGGCCTGCCTAAGCCCACCTCAACAGCAGCTGAGCATGGCAGAGCTCCTGGCCTGGACTCCGGAAGACTTGGATTAAAATCTAGTCTCAAGCACCTAAGGGAGTCACTTAGCTTGTTTGCCTCAGTTCCTGCATCTATAAAGTGGGGATCATCATAGCACCTACCTTCCAGGGTTACGAGGATCCAATGAGATTATAATCATAAAGTGCTTAGCACAGTGCCTGGCACAGTCTGTGCTTCACAAATGTTAGCTGCTATCTGATTATCGGTAGTCTTAATTCAGGAGGTCCTAAAGACTCCTTTACTGCTTTTTGGAGCATTTAGCTAGAAAAGCCCCTGGATGGCCAGAGGACCTGGGGGAGAAGCTGGTGCTCAGGAAAAGTCCTGCTCCAACTGAGGAATCGAACCCTGGGCCAGGCCCTGGAGACAAAAAAAGAGGCCAAAGACAATTCCTGCCCTCAAGGAGCTTCAGTCCAATAGTGGAGGCAACATGCAAACAAAGCTGAGAACAGCAAACTCTACAGGATAAACAAGAAATAACTAGACTTCGAGAGTGGGCTGGATGTTTGAAATGTCCAAATGCAACCTGTACTTACAGGGTCCTTTTGTTTTTGAGTGGAACAGTGTTTATTACAGAGGGTTCTTACTTCAAAAGATACTTTTGGGGGCAGCTAGGTAGCTGAGTGGATTTAGAGACAGGAGGTCCTGGGTTCAAATCTGGCCTCAGATGCTTCCCAGTTGTGTGACCCTGGGCAAGTCACTTGACATCCCCCCGCCCAGCCCTTCCTGCTCTTCTGCCTTGGAACCAATACTTAATATTGAGACTAAGGTGGAAGGTAAGGGTTTAAAAAAAAAAAAAGATTGTCAGTTGGAGTTTTCCCCTCACTAATACAGGGGACCCCTTTATGACTTAAGTGGATGATCTTCAAGAATTTTCCATTTTTCTCTCTTGTCTTTCTCTTCATGACACCATGTGGGGTTTTCTTGGCAAAGATATTGGAGGGGTTTGTCATTTCCTTCTCCAATTCATATTACAGTATTACAGATGAGGACTTGCCCAGAGTCATACAGCTCATAAGTGTCTGAGGCCAGATTTGAACTCTTCTTCTGGCTCAGGCTCAGCATTCTCTCCATTTCACACCTAACTTCAAGAGTTTAGCTTCCCTCTATAGAAAACCTAGGGCTGTACCTCTCCAAACTTGGACTGGGCACTCTTCACCAGCCAGACCTGTGTTGGGCAAAGAGAGAGCCACGCTTCAATGGCAGAGCCCTTGAGAGCCCCGGGTCAGCTCCATGCCACCACCCAGAGGCACTGGAGGAAGACCTCCACGGAGGGCACCATGCTCCATGGCAACAAGCCCAAAGTGGGCTTCAAATCTGAAAGATGTCTGATATCACTAGAGGGAGGGCTTTTCCTTCTAATCCCATTGACTGTGTGCTGGGTATCTTCCGGGCAATCCATAACCCAATGAAAGGACCCTCATAGCTAGCTCCAGAGGTGGCCACCCTCAGCTACACACACACACTACACACACACACACACACACACACACACACACACACACACACACGTGCGTGCACTAGCTCTTGTTTCCATACATTCCCATGTCTATTCAGAGAAGAGTTAGGAGAACAAGAGAATGGTGGAGAGGTGCAACAAAAAGGGCACTGACTATAGAAGTCAGCAACAACTGAGTTTGAATTCTATTACGATGCTAGACCCTGGCCAAGCCACTAAAAATGGACAGAGTTGTTTACATGTTTTCTCTACCATTAGATCTTTTTTTTAAACCTTTAGCTTCTATCTTAGAATCAGTACTTAGTATTGGTGCCACGGCAGAAGAGTGGTCAGGGCTGGGCAATGAGGTTAAGTGACTTGCCCAGGGTCACACAGCTGGGAAGTGTCTAAGGTGTATTTGAACCCAGGACCTCTCCTGTCTCTAGGCCTGGTGCTCAATCCATTGAGCCCCCCAACTGCCCTATCTCCATTTGAACATGAGCTCCTTGAGGGTAAGGACTATTTCTGATTTTTTGGCACACATGAAGTGCTTATCAAATGTTTGCTGATTTTATTTGATTTGAGTTTGCTGATTGAGATTTGAGTGTAAAATGGAGATTTGAACCCTAGACTTCAATCCCCAGAAGTCTTTGGTATTTCCCAGAATTCCCTATAATCTCACCTGAGTTTCCACCTGGGCGAGATCACAATGAGTATTTAACTGGTGTACCGCCTACCTCTCCCTCTTCTATTCCCTGTGCTCTCTCTACTCAGCATTTGCAAGATGTAGTAAGTAAGCTTTGAATGGGCTAATCAGCCCATGGCATGTGGTTTATTATTTTGTATCCTTGATTTCTAATAATCCTTATAACCTCATAAAATATAGTACTTTTATTACTAGAGACTAATTTAAATTTTATAGTTGCCTCAGTTGTCTCATCTCTAAAATGGGGGTGATGATGCCTGTAGTTCTTCCCTCACTGGTCTCTTCTGAGGATCATGTAAGCAATGATGGTAATAATAACAATGGCAGCTTTTATGTAGCTCTTTAAGGTTTACAAAGTATATATTATTTGATGAGTAGAACAATCCTGAGAGATAAGGTCCTGTCCCCAATTAAAAATGAGGAAACTGAGGCTGAGAAGTAAACTGGGATGTCCAGGGCACACTCTGGTGAGTGTCTGAGGAGTTTCCTCCCTCCAAGTCCAAGAAGCATTTACTCCTCTCTAGCCATTTGTATTGTGAAGCATTATAAACATCAGCTGTTGGTGTCTTCCCCCGACACCTCAACACAAGCCCCCTGCTTTCTGCCCATGAATTTCAGCAAAAAATAGGCTCAAAAATAATTCCCCAGACAGACTGATGTTGATGGGAATTGCTTCTGTTTCTATGCACTGATGCTGCCCAACCTAAGCCCATCAGTTCTTGATTATCAGGCTGCTTTCCCAGTTTTCCACATTATTTCTGGGCTCCTCCCTCCATGGCCATCCAAGAATTTTGTTAGCAGCCTAAACAGAACATAATGAGGAAGGTAGCTTTGCTGCAGTTTGGAATGTACAACATTCCAACACCAGATAGGAATTTGGATTCCTTACCATTTGGGATTATGTGGAAGTACTCCCCTCCATTGTCACAGGGAACTAACTGGTTGGGCAAAGAGTGGACTGGATGCCTCTTACAATGGATGTACGTGCATGTACCAAGAAGTTTGCAGGGGGCCATCTGTCTTCATGGAAAGTAAATCATTCCTTCCAGCTGCAATTCCAGAAAGTTCTGTAGGTCAAATCTTGCAACAAGCTATAAGGGGCCAAGTTCTTTTGCTGTAATGGAATTTTGTTGTAACGGGTATTGCCCAACATCTGTTGAAGAAGAAAAATAAGCATTCTTTATTCTAATTGTTCTTTGTTATGCTTTTTTCAATATATAGGCCACAGATGCAGTAACATTCCAGAATCTGGATTCCTAGAGAGAGCTGTGCCAAGTTTTTTTACTATATCTTTTTTTTTTTGCCAAAATCTTCAGTCCTCACTTTATTCCTTTTTCCATCTAAAGAAAACTACCTTTTTGCCTCCACCACCTTTTTAGACATGACTGTGAGATTAGATTAATGCTACAACTAACCAGTGCCATTATAGTTCTCGTTAACTTAGAGTCACCGATTGGAGTTTTGCTATGTTACCTAAGAAACATATGGATGAAGTCTGGAAAAAATGAAATATTAGTTCTGAATTAGTAATGATTTAAAAACCTGATGACCTTTTCTAAGCTTGCTTGTCAGACTACATTTAGAGCCTTTCCACACTTGAATTCTCTTTTGGTACCTAAAACTTGACATGTCCCAAATTGAATTGTTCCATATATCCTATCCCTACTTCTCCAGGCATGGGGGACAGCCAAAGAAAATTTCCAGAGAGGTGGAAGAGACAGAGGGTCTTGTTACTGGAACAGCACTGGATTGAAGAATGCCTTTTTTTAACCCTTACTTTCTCTCGTAGAATCAATACAAAGTATCAATTCCAGGGCAGAAGAGTGATAAGGGCTAGACAGTAGGGGTTATGTGACTTGCCCAGGGTCATACAGGAGGTGTCTGAGGCTTGGTTTGAACCCAAGACTCCCCCTATACACACACACAGTCTCCAGAGCTGGCTCTATCCTCCAAGTCAGCTAGAAGAGTACCAATTTTACTGCTATCTATTTGACCTGGGAAAGGACTTATTGACTGGGGAACTCAAGAAGAGCTTTTTAATTAAATAATTTTGTCAGTGGCAATAGTCCCTCTCTTTTTTTCTTCCGTATTCAAACATTTGTTAAATCCCATCATTATAAGCCCATGAGGTTGCGCAAGGATTGGCTCTTTTTTTGTCTTGGTATCCAAAATACTAATTTTGTCTTTATATACAAATGTGTACTTGTTGATTGATTTGATTTCAGCATAAAAGTTTTGCATCTGTCCCCTCCTGTCTGTTCTTAAAATTAGTAAACACTACCCCAGCAAAAATTACCAGCCAACTAGACTATTGTAATAGTCTTTTTTAAATAATATTTTCCCCAATTACATGTAAAAACATTTTTTAACATTAGTTTTTTTTTTAAGTTTTGAGTTCCAAATTCTCTCCCTCCATCTCTTCCTCACTCCCACCCTTCCCTCTTTCCTGAGATGGTAAACAATCTGATACGGATTTTATTTGTGCAAGCATGTAAAACATTTTTCCATATTAGTCATTTTGTGGAAGAGATCTCAAAAAAAAGAGTAGACAGTAAATTGTACTATGTTTTGGTCTGTATTCAGACTCCACCAGTTCTTTCTAAGAGGGGCAGGTGACATTGTTCATCAGGAATCTCTGGGATAGTCGTGGGCCACTGCCTTGTAGAGAATCAATTTCTGTTCATCAAAAAATATTGCTGTCACTGTATACACTTCTGGTTCTGCTCACTTTGCTTGGCATCAATTCATGTAAGTCTTTCCAGATTTTTCTGAAATCATCCTGCTTGTCATTGCATATAGCACAATAATATTCCATCAGGCAACAGTCTTCTAACTGGTCCCTCTATCTCTTTCCCTTTCTGATCCATCCTGAAGCCCATTCTGCCAGAGTAATCTTCCTTTTTCACATTTACATAGGCTTCTGTTTAGAAGCCTTCAGTGACTTTCTGTCTTGACATTCACAGTCCTTTACAATTTGTTTCCCAAGGTTTTCTCACACTACTAACTTCCAGAGTGCTGTGCTCCAGGCAGAATGGATTCCATGGTGCCTTGGGCTTCTGCTCACACCATTTCCTACACCTTGAATGTCTCCTCCCTTCCATTTCCATATTTAAGACCTATCCGTACTTTTAAGGCAGGCAGCTGGGTGGTGCCATAGTGCACAGAGTACCAGGCCTGGAGTCTGGAAGACTCTCTCTTCAAGAGTTCAAATATGGCCTCAGACACTTATAGGCTATAGAACCCTGAGCAGGTCATTTAATCTTATTTGCCTCAGTTTCCTCATATGTCAAATGAGCTGGAGAAAAAATGGCAAACCACTTCAGTATCTTTGCCAAGAAAACCCTAAATGGGGTCATGAAGAGTCTGACAGAACTAAAAACAAACATCCTTTAAGGCAAAGCTCAAGTTCATCTTCATAATAAAGCTTTTCTTGAGCCCCTAGTTAATAATCCCTTTCCTAGCTTAGACAGATAATAAATAAGTATTCTTGGTACCAGTGCCACTGGCCTCCTGACTGTTCCAATAAGAATACCCTCCATCTCTACTGGCTGCTCCCCATCCCTGGAATGTTTTCCTTCATCTCCACTTAAAGGCATGCCAGGCTTCCTTTAAGTCCCAACCCAAACTCCATCTTCTACAGGAAGCTTTAAAAAAAAACAAACCCTTAGCTTCCATCTTAGACTCAATACTGTGTATCAGTTTCAAAGCAGAAGAGCGGTAAGGACTAAGCAATGAGGATTAAGTGACTTGCTCAGGGTCACACGGTTATAAAGAATCTGAGATCAGATTGGAATCCAGGACCTCTCATCTCCAAGCCTGGCTCTCAATATACTGAGCCACCCACTTGACCTGCCACAGGGAACTTTTTTTGCTCAACCTCTCACTTCTCATGCCTTCTCTCTGAATTCTTACCTGTTTATCCTATCTGTAGCTTGGCTGTACATATTTGCTTTTGTCTCCACCATTAGACTGTGAGCTTCTTAAGGGCAGGGACTGCCTTTTACCTCTTTTTGTTCCCCAGGACTTGGCACATAGTATGCACTTAATAAATTTTATTGACCAATGGGCTGATTTCAACCCAGGATTTTTGACTCTAAATCTCATGTTCTTTCTTCAAGTCTGAGTATTAGGAGTATGGTAATGGCTTCCACAGTGTAATTAAATTCAGACTTTAAGCTAAATATGAGAATTCTAAAGTAATATTGTGGTCACTGATTTAAAATATTATAGCTTAAGCCAAAATGACTTTTAGCTGTTTTATTTACAAAGAGGTGGAAAGAGTGAAAGTGGGAAAATGTAAGAAGAAGATAGAGGTAGAGAATTGTCTAGCCTACCACCCTAAGTGCTGCTCCAGTGTCAGGCTCAACCCCAGCAAGGCTTCCCCAAGTCCAATCTCCAAGTGGATTTCCCAGTAATTCTCAGCCAGAGGTCCCGGTGGTGTCTTTAGCCAAAGTTCCACCAATGCAGCCTCCTCCAAAGCCAAGGCAGGGATCTCTGCCACTCACTCCAACTACCAAGAATCTCTAGAGCCAATCTCTCCAGAAGCCAGGAAAGGAATGCATCCTAGACCATGTTGGTCCCTTTTTATATCCCTTTTGTGGATCCAATGGCAGTCTTTCAATTTGTCTAGCACCGCCAAAGCACTGCCACACACTGTGTGGGTGGGTGGGTGGGGGCGTGGCCTTTGGAGTTGTGAGTTGTGAACTCTCATACTTAATGGTAAGTAGGGGTACTTTAAATTCTTGATTTGATTAGCTAAAAATAGACATGGGGAGAGTTAATCCTATCTTCACAAAAGAAATAGTTGAGTTTGGAATATGAGAATGTTTAAGGGTCAAGGGAAGGGAGATAATGATTTGACTTTTTTTTATAAACTTGACATATATAATTTTACATTAGTATCTATATAGGAATGAATTTTAAAAGTCTTAAGCATTTAATAAGTTAAACTTCTTAAGTTAACATTATTATCAATAATTATTATTACAAAGTTAATAAGTTTACTATCTGCTATCTCATTTTTTACTAAAAATGATAGTAGATAGTAAACTTATCTGCAAACAGAAAATTGAGACAGGCTTTGCCCTTGAGAAGGAAACAGCACTTGGCTGTCCTTAGGAAGAGCCCCAGTGGTCCTTAAACAAGGCCTAAATGCATTGGTAAGACTTAGGCCATGCTTGGGGGTCTAGTAAGGCCAGAATAGAGGGTACAGCATCAGGGAACAAGGTGGTCCTTTGGCTTCAATTTCAGGATAGTCAATAAGACCTGTACGGGAAGGATTATAATTGGGAACTTTCAGCTCATTTGTCAACAGGCATTATTTATTAAGCTGCAATTCACTGATCCAGGCCTACTCTATGCTACTATGCTAGACTTACTGTTATGTGTTGAAGTACAAATACAAAGCAGTAAATAATAATAAATTCTCGTTCATAAAGACTTTACATTTTCCTCTAAGCGAGGTGAATGTCTGTGGGAGAAGGGTGATGCTGGAGGGTTCCAGGCCTACAGTCATTGGGAAGAGAGGAATGGGTCTGCTTGGGAATGGAGCAGGACTTTGGGCTTCTTTCCTTGGGGTAATTGTCAGGAAAATCAGGCCAACGGCAAAATCCTGGTTTGATCTGGTTGGGGGTAGCCTGGGTCAAAAGTTTCCCTAAGGCCTAGCCTACACTCATTCAAAGTGGGATCAGACTAGATTGTGAGCTATGGAAGGGCAGGATTTTGGTGTTATTTAATATTTACTTTCCCCTGAGTACTTAATACTTGATGTAGGGCTCAGCACAAATTCCTTTTAACATCTGTAAAGGAATAGCTATGACCTGTACCAGATTTGAGCATAAAAACAAAGCAGGAAGTGGAAGGGATGACAGCAGATGTACTATGCCTGGCCTACATTACTGAATCTGTAGCATACCAGGCATGTTAGCATCTCGGAAGTATGGTTGATATATTGATATTGTATCCTCTATATGCATTTACCAAACACATTGGTCAGATGACTTGATGTTCATTGTTTGGAAAGGGACAGTCCGAAGCACTAGCAAAAGGAAGGGCAAATTCTTGGGCTGGGCCTTGCCAGGCTTTTGTAAAGCACCGTTTGGGTTAATCTCCTCCTCTTTGATCTGGTCATTGTCAATTCAACCAATGTTTTGTTTTTTATAATTTTTTTTTAAACCTTTACCTTCCATCTTGGAGTCAATACTATGTATTGGCTCCAAGGCAGAAGAGTGGTAAGGGCTAGGCAATAGGGGTCAAGTGACTTGCCCAGGGTCACACGGCTAGGAAATGGCTGAGGCCGGATTTGAACCTAGGACCTCCCGTCTCTAGGCCTGGTTCTCAATCCACTGAGCTACCCAGTTGCCTCCTAATTCAACCAATGTTAAGACCTATGCCATGTTTGATCTCCTCCCAATCCACATTCCTAAAACCTCCAATAAATTCTGGGGAACAAGCTCAAATTCCCTCTCTTCCCTCCTCTTCTCTTACACTCTTACTTCCCTGTATCTTCAAAATGCTCTGTCCTATCTTTTCCTGCTGATCCTCACAACAGGGTCTCCCCCAATGCTTCCTACTAATGCTCAGGCTCTCTTGTCTATAGGAGGCATTAAGGAGTTGGTACTCCCCACGCATTTTCTTATTCCTCTTATTTCCTCGGAGTTCGCGTCACTCCCCATATCTTCTAACTTGTTGTCTTTGAGTCTTTATTATTCTCCCATTTCCTTAGCCTCCCTTCTCCATCTCAGGTTATTACCCACAGATAAAATAACATAGGACTCCCGTGGGGGGTTGCTATAGAATCCTTTACTGTTTTAGAACAGGGATCCTCAACCTCCTTTGGGTCATGGACCCCTTCTTATAAGAATGTTTTAAATGTGGAAAATAAAATGTTTAGGATGACAAGCAAAAACTAGTTACATTGAAATATAGTTACCAAAACAAATTTAAAATTAATTTGAATTTCCTTGATTGATTAAATTAACTAATTGTTCAATTAATTAAAATTTTAAAATCAAGGTCACAGATCACAATATAACCCCTGCCTAGAGGCAGCATGGGTGATGAGTCGAGGACTAGACCTGGAATCCAGAAGACCTAGGTTCAAATTCAGAGCCTCTACTTAGCTGAGTAATTCTGGGTAAATTATTCAACCTTTCTAACTTTAGGTTATTGCCTAAAATTTACCTACTAAGTCATCAATAGGATGGAAGAAGAGTCTACCCCAGGAGTTTCCTATCCATATGAATTAATGAATGAAAAGGCATTTATTAATCTCTGGGGTTATAAGAAATGAAGTAGGGAAAAAGGAAGGGAAGGAGGGTAGCTGGGGTTCCCCTCTAGCAGTAGCGAAATTGACCAGGGTTCTTTGTAGGTAGGCTAGAGAGTGGATTAAATCAGGCTAAACTCCAGGGAAAGTTAGGTAGGTTTATTGAGGGTTAGGAAGGGAAAGTTTAGGAAAGCCAGGGAAAGTTGGATCTCTGCAGCTAGGCAGGGATCAAAGCTCTCCACCTAGGTTAGTGGAAAAAGGCCCTAAAACCTGCACTTCTCTTTTATTCTCCCTCTGACACCTCCCACAAATGAAGTGGGAGCTGTCAGAGGAAGTTGCAGTAGAGGGGCCTGGGCCATGGAGTCTCCCAGGGTTTAGGTCTACTTAAAAACTCACAATACCAAAGCAACATAACGCCTTCTCTCAAGAAGCTTACATTTAAATGGAGGTATCCTTGTTTGGAAAGTCTCATGGTAGTAATTATCATTCTAGGAGTATGAACAGCTGGGGATAAAGGTGAGCATTTTGGTTCTGGAATTAATGTTCCTAGCTTCAAATCCTGCCACCTAGTGCTGGGATGACCTTGGATAGGTCCCAATGGGCCCCAGTTTCTCCATCTATAAAATGAGAAAACTGAATTAAAAGGCCTGCCAAGTCTCTTCTAGCTCTAAGTCGGAGATCCTTTGTCTTCCAAACAAACCCCTGTGCCAAGCTCTGAGCCTTTTTTTTTTCTTCCAGGACCCTTGAATTCATCCAAGTAGATCCTTGTTCACACCAGCATGAGTCTTCCTTCCAAGAGCATTCATCATGACCCATCTCTGTCTTTTTGTCTTGTGTGATTCTTATTCATATCTGATAGTCTCCCCAACCAACATGCTAGAGTTCTTCCACAAGAAGGCCTTTCCATATTATGTGGGGCCTCTAGTGGGAAGGGAAGGAGAAGGAAATAAGCATTTATTATTGTACACCATTAAGCATTTGCATAAATTTTGTCTCATTTGATTCTCAGAACAATTCTCTTAGGTAGGTGCCATTTATTGTTCGTTCCCATTTTACTGATTTTTACTGAGGCAAACATAAGTTAAATGGCTTGCCCAGGATCATACAACTAGTGAGTATCTGAGGTCAGATTTGAATTCAGGTCTGCCCAACTCCAGGTACACCTAGCAGTCTCTATCTACTATACCACTAGCCGCCTGGGAATGCACTAGTACAACCTAGAAGCTCTTACTCTAGAGCTGGCCTTCTCCTTCACCATGTTTCCTTCATGTCAGCTTTTCTGCTGTTTCTGATAAGCCAACGACCACTGGGACTATGGAGTGCCTTCATCCAGTTAGCCTTTGAATGTGCCCCCCTCCTCTGAACTTCCTATTTTTAATTTCCATTCCCATTTATGTTTCTAGCTATCATATCAATAATCAATCTACACTACCATTCTCTGGCATCCTTATATTTCTCCCTGCCTCCCTTTCCCTGCAATAAGGAGCATGGGGATGCTTTTTATGTATGAATTAGACTAGTTGCTCCTGAATGCTGCCATTCGGTAGGTCAGAAATCATTAAGAACCTATTATGGGGGCAGCTAAGTAGCATAGAGGATAGAACATCATGTTTGGGTTCAAATCTGCTCTCTGCTACTTCCTTGCTGGTGTGATCTTGGACAAGTCATTTAACCCCCATTGCCTGACCCTTAACTACTCTTTTGCTTTAGAACCAATACTTAGTATGAATTCTAAGGCAGAAGGTAAGGGTTAAAAAAAAAAAGAACCTTCTGTGTAAGAGGGAGACAATTTGGAACTAAAAATAAACTTGAATTAAAAAATTAAAATGGTGACTTCCGGTCAAGATGGCAGCTTAGAGAAAGCTAAAGTTCAGATCTCCGGAAACCCTTCCCAACCGAACTCAAACTATATGCTCCTAAGGCACCGAAATTCAAAACAAACAACAGCATAGACCCTGGGAATCCTCCTCCTGGACCTGGATCAAAAGATACGCCCCCCCCAAAAGCCAGAACCCGAGATCACTCGGACTTAAGGGGTAGGCAGAAGGAAGGTCCCAGGACCCATTCCCCCAACCCAGAGCTCTGAGTCCGAGGCAGCAGAGGGAACCTCAGAGCCTCAGGGCCAGCTATCCTGAAGGCCTCTTCCTGAAAACAACCTGACCCAGTCGAGGGGGCACCCAGACAGCAGGGAAACAGAGAGAGGCAGGAGGAGCCTGTAGCCCCATGACCAGATCCTTCCATCTGAGTCTCACCTAAGGTCCCTGCCTCAGGGCATACTCAGTCTGAGGTTAATCCTATCACCAGCCCTCAGAGCTCTAGGAAGCCACGGCCCCTCCCCCTCAGAGTGCAGGGTCCTCTGAAACAACATTAACCCTCAGGGCTGGCAAAAGGGCCTGGTGAGCCGGCTATTCTGAAGGCCACATCCTGAAAACAACCTGACCCAATCGCGAGGGCACCCAGACAGCAGGGAAACAGAAAGAGACTGGGGAGCCTGCAGCCTCCTGGCTGGATCCTTCCATCCGAGTCTCAAGGTCCCTGCCTCAAAGCATACTCAGTTCAACCCAGAGAAAGTTAATCTTATCAGGAGCCCTCGGAGCTCCGGGAAGCCATGGCCCCTCACCCCTCAGAGTGCTTGCTCTCCTGGCCGGCTAAGGCACAGAAACAAACACCCCGAGGAAAGGGCCGAGCCAGGCTCAGAGCATGGAAGTAAGGCAACAGAGAAGCATCAGGAGGGAACTGAGGAGGGCAGTAATACGGAAACACCAACAATTCCTGGCTTCCCCGGGAAGAAAGAACAACAACTGCATAGAATGGACAATCTGCCTAGGGCTAAAACCTCTGAACACCAGACAGAGATAAGAAAAGCTAGTCCTCCCCACTCAGATAGAGATGGCAAACTCCACAGAAGCACAAAAGCCCCAAAATTCCAAGAAAAAGAAGAAGAAGGGGGCGACTTTGGACACATTTTATGGAGCAAAAATACAAAATACAGAGAAGATAGAAGAGGAAACACAAGCAAATGCTCCGAAGCCTTCCAAAGGAAATGGAAACTCTCCACAAACCCATGAAGAATTTGAATCGGAAAGGATCAAAAAGATGGAAGCCTTCTGGGAGGAAAAGTGGGAAATAATGCAAAAGAAATTCATGCATCTACAAAACCAGTTTGACCAAACTGAAAAGGAAAACCGGGCTTTAAAGGTCAGAATTAGGCAACTCGAAGAACACGAGAAGGTAAAAGAATAATAAATAAATAATAAATAATAAATAAATAAAAATAAATAAATAATTATCAATAAAGCAAAGCCAAAAGATCAAGAAATTAGAAAAGAACATAAAATATCTCACTGACAAGGTGACAGACTTGGAAAATAGAGGAAGAAGAGATAATTTAAGAATAATTGGACTTCCAGAAAAGCCAGAAATAAACAGCAAACTCGACATCGTAATACAGGATATAATCAAAGAAAATTTCCCAGAGATTCTAGAACAAGGGGCCAATACAGGCACTGACAGAACTCACAGAACACCCTCTACACTAAATCCCCAAAAGACAACTCCCAGGAATGTAATTGCCAAATTCCAAAGCTTTCAAACAAAAAAAAAATCCTACAAGAAGCCAGAAAAAGACAATTTAGATATAAAGGAATGCCAATCAGGGTCACACAAGACCTTGCAAGTTCTACTCTGAATGACCATAAGGCATGGAACATGATTTTCAGAAAGGCAAGAGAGCTGGGTCTTCAACCAAGAATCAGCTATCCAGCAAAACTGACTATATACTTCCAAGGGAAAGTATGGGCATTCAACAAAATAGAATATTTCCAAGTTTTTGCAAAGAAAAGACCAGAGGTCTGTGGAAAGTTCGATATCGAAAAACAAAGAGCATGGAATACCTGAAAAGGTAAATATGAAGGAAAGGGAAAAGGAGAAAAATGTTATCTTTTTCTTTTACCCCAACTCTCTTCTATAAGGACTACATTTATATCAATCTATGTATACTAACATGTGGGGAAAATGTAATGTGTAAATGGAGGGAAAAGAAAGACCAAATAGAATAATCTTTCTCACACAAAGATTCACGCGGGAAGGGGAGGGGAAGAAAACTATAAGAAGGAGAGGAAGAGAGTTTTTACTTAAATCTTGCTCTCAGGGAAATCAACTCTGAGAGGGAAGAACATCCAGATCCATTGGGATTGTGAATTCTATCTTACTCAACAAGGGAAGAGAGAAGGGAAAACCAAGGGGGAGGGGGGAGGGAACACAAAAAAGGGAAGGAAGAAGAGGGGGGAGGAGGAGGGAACAAAAAGGGAGGGAAAAGAAAGGGAAACATATCAAGGGAGGGGACAAGGGCGACTGATTTAAAGTAAATCACTGGAATAAAAGGTAGAGCTGAAGAAGAAAGTTAGAATTAGGGAAGGATATCAAAATGCCAGGGAGTCCACCAGTGACAGTCATAACTTTGAATGTGAATGGGATGAACTCACCCATAAAACGTAGATGAATAGCAGAATGGATTAGAATCCAAAACCCTACCATAAGTTGTCTTCAAGAAACACACATGAGGTGGGTAGACACCCACAAGGTCAGAATTAAAGGATGGAGTAAGACCTTCTGGGCCTCAACTGACAGAAAGAAGACAGGAGTTGCAATCATGATATCTGATAAAGCCAAAGCAAAAATAGACCTAATCAAAAGGGATAGGGAAGGTAATTATATTTTGTTAAAAGGGACTTTAGATAATGAGGAAATATCACTAATCAACATGCATGCACCAAATAATATAGCACCCAAATTTTTAATGGAGAAACTAGGAGAATTGAAGGAAGAAATAGACAGTAAAACCATATTAGTGGGAGACTTAAACCAACCATTATCAAATTTAGATAAATCAAATAAAAAAATAAATAAGAAAGAGGTAAAAGAAGTGAATGAAATCTTAGAAAAAGTAGAATTAATAGACATATGGAGAAAAATAAATAGGGATAAAAGGGAATACACCTTCTCAGCACCACATGGCACATTCACAAAGATTGACCATACATTAGGTCACAGAAACATGGCACACAAATGCAGAAAAGCAGAAATAATAAATGCAGCCTTTTCAGATCACAAGGCAATAAAAATAATGATCAGTAATGGTACATGGAAAACCAAATCAAAAACTAATTGGAAATTAAACAATATAATACTCCAAAATCATTTAGTTAGAGAAGAAATCATAGAAACAATAATTTCACCGAGGAAAATGACAATGGCGAGACATCCTTTCAAACCTTTTGGGATGCAGACAAAGTGGTAATCAGAGGTAAGTTCATATCCCTGAGTGCATATATGAACAAACTAGGGAGAGCAGAGATCAATCAATTGGAAATGCAAAGAAAAAACTCGAAAGAGATCAAATTAAAAACCCCCAGCAGAAAACCAAAATAGAAATCCTAAAAATTAAGGGAAAAATTAATAAAATCGAGAGTGATAGAACTATTGATTTAATAAATAAGACAAGAAGCTGGTACTTTGAAAAAACAAACAAAATAAACAAAGTACTGGTCAATCTAATTAAAAAAAGGAAAGAAGAAAAGCAAATTAACAGCATCAAAGACGAAAAAGGGGACATCACCTCCAATGAAGAGGAAATTAAGGCAATCATTAAAAATTACTTTGCCCAATTATATGGCAATAAATACACCAATTTAGGTGATGTGGATGAATATATACAAAAATACAAACTGCCTAGACTAACAGAAGAAGAAATAGAATTCTTAAAAAATCCCTATCAGAAAATGAAATCCAACAGGCCATCAAAGAACTTCCTAAGAAAAAATCCCCAGGGTCTGATGGATCCACCAGTGAATTCTATCAAACATTCAGAGAACAGTTAATCCAAATACTATACAAACTATTTGACATAATAAGCAAAGAGGGAGTTCTACCAAACTCCTTTTATGACACAAACATGGTACTGATTACAAAACCAGGCAGGTCAAAAACAGAGAAAGAAAACTATAGACCAATCTCCCTAATGAATATAGATGCAAAAATCTTAAATAGGATACTAGCAAAAAGACTCCAGCAAGTGATCAGAAGGGTCATCCACCATGATCAAGTAGGATTTATACCAGGGATGCAGGGCTGGTTCAATATTAGGAAAACCATCCACATAATTGACCACAACAAACCAACAAGAATCACATGATTATCTCAATAGACACAGAAAAAGCTTTTGATAAAATACAATGCCCATTCCTATTAAAAACACTAGAAAGCATAGGAATAGAAGGGTCATTCTTAAAAATAATAAACAGTATATATCTAAAACCATCAGCTAATATCATCTGCAATGGGGATAAACTAGGTGCATTCCCAATAAGATCAGGAATGAAACAAGGATGCCCATTATCACCTCTACTATTTGACATTGTACTAGAAACACTAGCAGTAGCAATTAGAGAAGAAAAAGAAATTGAAGGCATCAAAATAGGCAAGGAGGAGACCAAGTTATCTTTGCAGATGACATGATGGTCTACTTAAAGAATCCTAGAGATTCAACCAAAAAGCTAATCGAAATAATCAACAACTTTAGCAAAGTTGCAGGATACAAAATAAACCCACATAAGTCATCAGCATTTCTATATATCTCCAACACAGCTCAGCAGCAAAGACTAGAAAGAGAAATCCTATTCAAAATGACCTTAGATAAAATAAAATACCTAGGAATCTGTCTCCCTATACAAACACAGGAACTATATGAACACAACAACAAAACACTCTCCACACAACTAAAACTAGACTTGAGCAATTGGAAAAACATTAACTGCTCATGGATAGGACGAGCCAATATAATAAAAATGACCATCCTACCCAAACTTATTTATCTATTTAGTGCCATACCCAGGGAACTCCCAAAATATTTCTTTACTGATTTAGAAAAAACCATAACAAAGTTCATTTGGAATAACAAAAGATCAAGGATATCCAGGGAAATAATGGAAAAAAGAAACACATATGATGGGGGCCTTGCAGTCCCTGACCTTAAACTATATTACAAAGCAGCAGTCATCAAAACAATTTGGTACTGGATAAGAGACAGAAAGGAGGATCAGTGGAATAGACTGGGGGCAAGAGACCTCAGCGAGACAGTATACGATAAACCCAAAGATCCCAGCTTTTGGGACAAAAATCCAGTATTTGATAAAAACTGCTGGGAAAACTGGAAGACAGTGTGGGAAAGATTAGGTTTAGATCAACACCTCACACCCTATACCAAGATAAATTGAAAATAGGTGAATGACTTCAACATAAAGAAGGAAACCATAAGTAAATTGGGTAAACACAGAATAGTATACATGTCAGACCTTTGGGAGGGGAAAGACTTTAAAACCAAGCAAGACATAGAAAGAGTCACAAAATGTAAAATAAATAATTTTGACTACATCAAATTAAAAAGCTTTTGTACAAACAAAACCAATGTAACTACAATCAGAAGGGAAACAACAAATTGGGGAAAAATCTTCATAAAAACCTTCATAAAAACAAAGGTTTAATTACTCAAATTTATAAAGAGCTAAATCTATTGTACAAAAAATCAAGCCATTCTCCGATTGATAAATGGGCAAGGGACATGGATAGGCAGTTTTCAGTCAAAGAAATAAAAACTATTAATAAGCACATGAAGAAGTGTTCTAAATCTCATATATAATCAGAGAGATGCAAATCAAAACAACTCTGAGGTATCACCTCACACCTAGCAGATTAGCTAACATGACAGCAAAGGAAAGTAATGAATGCTGGAGGGGATGTGGCAAAGTAGGGACACTAATTCATTGCTGGTGGAGTTGTGAACTGATCCAACCATTCTGGAGGGCAATTTGGAACTATGCCCAAAGGACAATACAAGAATGTCTACCCTTTGATCCAGCCATAGCACTGCTGGGTTTGTACCCCAAAGAGATAATGGACAAAAAGACTTGTACAAAAATATTCATAGCTGCGCTCTTTGTGGTGGCCAAAAATTGGAAAACGAGGGGATGCCCTTCAATTGGGGAATGGCTGAACAAACTGTGGTATATGTTGGTGATGGAGTACTATTGTGCTAAAAGGAATAATAAAGTGGAGGAATTCCATGGAGACTGGAACGACCTCCAGGAAGTGATGCAGAGTGAGAGGAGCAGAACCAGGAGAACATTGTACACAGAGACTAATACACTGTGGTATAATCGAACATAATGGACTTCTCCATTAGTAGCGGTGTAATGTCCCTGAACAATCTGCAGGGATCTAGGAGAAAAAACACTATTCATAAGCAGAGGACAAACTGTGGGAGTAGAAACACCGAGGAAAAACAACTGCCTGACTACAGTGGTTGAGGGGACATGACAGAGGAGAGACTCTAAACGAACACTCTAATGCAAATACTAACAACATGACAATGGGTTCGAATCAAGAACACATGTGATACCCAGTGGAATCACATGTCGGCTATGGGGGGTGGGGGGAGGAAAAGAAAATGATCATTGTCTTTAATGAATAATGCATGGAAATGATCAAATAAAATATTGTTTTAAAAAATTAAAATAAAAAAAACCTTTTAAAAATCTAAAGCAAAACCCCTACAAATTCTAAATTTAATATGTGACAGGCACAGTGCCAAGTGCTGGGGATACAAGAAGAGACAAAAGAATCTCTGCCCTGCAGGAATTCATAATCTAAGGACTGACACACAAACAACTGCACAAAGGGAAAACATATAGGGATAATCAGTATAGAGGAAAGATCTCTAACTCATTTACGAATTCAGTGACTCTCTTCTCTGATTAGAAAATAAGCTTTCTTGAGGGCAGAGTCTGTTTGTATTCCCAGTTACTGCTTAAATGAAATTTTTTTCATTCATTTTAAATAAATAAAAAGATATTCATGCATCTATTATGAGGAAGCTAGGTGGGGTAGTAGCTAGAGCATTAGGCCTGGAGGCAGGAAAATCTGAGTTGCAAAGTAATTATGACAAAGCAAAGAAAAAGTCAGGAAAAAAATTCAGTTTAGTTGTGGAATTGTGTGAGATCTCAGCAATTAAAAGCATTTTAAGACAAGAATTCTCAATTAAAAATTCTAGAACTTAAAAAAATTCTTTTTCTATAACTTCTTCCTTATAATTGGCTTTCTTTGTAATCCCATGTTTACATTTAATACATTTAATAACATTCTTCTGAAAGATTTCTGATGAAAAAATGCTATTTTTTATTATTTCTCCAGAGAAAGAACTGATGGAATCTGAATGCAAACCAAAGCATACCATTTTAAACTTTATTCTGTAGGTGTGGGTTTTGGTTTTTATTTTATGAGTCTTCTTTCACAACATGATGAAAATGTAGATATGTTTTTCATAATCACACATATATATCCTAGATCAAATCACTTACTATCTCAGGGAAGAAGGAGGGAAACGAGGGAGCGCGAGAATTTAGATCTCAAATTTTTGGAAAAGTATGTTAAAAATTGTTATTACATGTAATTGGGAAAAATAAAATATTGTTAACAAAAACATTGTTCTGAGAAAAGGGTCCATAGGCTTCACCAGTCTACCAAAGTGGTGCATGATGTACAATAAATGCTTAAGACCCTTTTCTTTATAGACATAGAACAAGATGGATCAATCTGTCCTCTACTGGCTGGGAGGAGAGGAAGAAGTGGATAGATAGTCCTCCTCTAAGCAGGAAAAACCTATTGGATATGAGCTTCCCCTCTCTGCTCCATACTGATTGGATGATCTGAGGTATCATTTAACTCCTCAGCCCCAAGCTAGTCTCTAAGACTCACTTGATTACAGAGCCACTGCTAATCTACATGGGTTAGCCTTCCAGAAAGGAAATCTGTACTTGGGATTCCACAAAGATGAAAATCATAGAACAAACCATGAAAATGTTAACTAGTGGTTATGGCATCATTAATAGTTCCTCAAATCAACTTTATAATCAAGCACAATGTGAAAATAATCAGTACAATAAAAGCAAATTGAGATAAAGTTGAGGTGGGGTGTTTTTTTTTGAGGATTGCTAAAACTGGGCATGAGTTATGATTTTGCACCTATTATATTTTGGGTAACTAGGTGGTACAGTGGATAGAGTGCCTGACCTGGAGTCAGGAACACTTATCTTCCTGAGTTCCAATTTGGTTTTGGATACTTACTAGCTGTGTGATCCTGGACAAGTCACTTGGTTCTGTTTTCCTCAGTTTCCACATCTGTGAAATGAGCTGGAGAAGAAAATGGCACACTACTCCAGCATCTATGTCAAAAAAACATCAAATGGGTTCAGGAAGAGTCAGATATGACTGAACAATAAATATTTTAATACCCTGAAGGAGGTTTTTGATCATTTGGACTTTCTATCTTCTTGAAAATATATGGAAGCTGATGGATAAATACTTTATGAAGGTGTGAAATAAAGAATCATATGAAGAAATGTAAAGGTTTGCCTGAAGTCTGAAATATTGGTTTTCTCTTGAAAGGGAGTACACAGAAAACCCTCTTCCTTACAGTAGTGTCTTAATAAATACTTGTAGATTCATTATGGTACTAGTAGCTTCTCAGTATGAAGATGAATTTAAGTTTTATTTTATTTTTTTAATGTGAAATCCATTCTGTTTAATTTTAATTCAGATTTTATTCTTCAATTCAACTGCCTTTTGGGGGGCAGAAAGTAGTGTGAAGCAGGCAAATAAGAAGTTAATCTAGCTTCTAATCTTGAACATTTTATAGTTCCATTTTTAATTTAATTTTTTTTATTTAGTCAATTTAGAACATTTTTCCTTGGTTACAAGAATCATATTCTCTCCCTCTCTCCCCTCCCCAACCCTTCCCGTAGCCAATAAGCAATTTCACTGGGTATTACATGTGTCCTTGATCAGAACCTATTTCCATGTTGTTGATGTTTGCATTAGGAAGTTCACCTAGAGCCTATATCCCCAATCATATTCCCCTTCACCCATGTAGTCAAGCAATTGTTTTTCTTCTGTGTTTCTACTCCCACAGTTTTTCCTCTGAATGTGGATAATGTTCTTTCTCATAGATCCCTCCAAGTTGTTCAGGATCACTGCATTGCCACTAATGGAGAAGTCTATTACATTCTATTGTACCACAGTATATCAGTCTCTGTGTACAATGTTCTCCTGGTTCTGCTCCTTTCATTCTGCATTAATTCCTGGAAGTTGTTCCAGTTCACATGGAATTCCTCCAGTTTATTATTCCTTTGGGCACAATAGTATTCCATCACCTTCCTGTACCCCTATTTGTTCAGCCATTCCCCAATTGAAGGACATCCCCTCCTTTTCTAATTTTTTGCCACCACAAAGAGTGCAGCTATGAATATTCTTGTACATGTCTTTTTCCTTATTATCTCTTTGAGGTACAACCCAGCAGTGCTATGGCTGGATCAAAGGACAGTCAGTCTTTTAGTGCCCTTTGGGCATAGTTCCAAATTGCCCTTCAGAATGGTTGGATCAATTCACAACTCCACCAGCAATGCATTAATATCTCAACTTTGCCACATCCCCTCCAGCATTCATTACTTTCCCTTGCTGTCATGTTAGCCAATCTGCTAGGTGTGAGGTGGTACCTCAGAGTTGTTTTGATTTGTATCTCTGATTATAAGAGAATTTAGAACACTTTTTCATGTGCTTATTAATAGTTTTGATTTCTTTGACTGAAAACTGCCTATTCATGTCCCTTGCCCGTTTATCAACTGGAGAATGTCTTGATTTTTTGTACAATAGATTTAGCACTTTATAAATTTGCATAATTAGACCTTTGTCAGAGGTTGTTATGAAGATTGTTTCCCAATTTGTTGCTTCCCTTCTAATTTTGGTTGCATTGGTTCTGTTTGTACAAAACCTTTTTAATTTGATGTAATGAAAATTATTTATTTTACATTTTGTGGTTTTTTTCTAGCTTTTGCTTGGTCTTAAAATCTTTCCTTTCCCAAAGATCTGACAAGTATACTATTCTGTGTTCACCTAATTTACTTATAGTTTCCTTCTTTATATTCAAGTCAGTCACCCATTCTGAGTTTATCTTGGTGTAGGGTGTGAGATGTTGATCCAAACCTAATCTCTTCCATACTGTCTTCCAATTTTCCCAGCAGTTTTTATCAAATAGTGGTTTTTGGTCCCAAAAGCAGGGATCTTTGGGCAGGCAAGGGTGCTAGTATCTTGGGAGGTACATGGGGGGGAGTACCTTGCTGGTAAAGCTGTGGCAGGCTCAGGATTCTGAATATGGTGGCTGGGAGACAGCCTGAGGCAAAGCACAGAGGAGGCAGCCTAGTCACAGCAGCAGAGACATTCCATATCAAGCCCCCCTCCCCCTTTTCTGAGGTTTTGGCCTCAGGGCACATCCAGCTCTGCAAATTCAACTCATCTGGACTTAATCTCATCAAGAGGGCCAGGAAGCTCAAGCTCCAACACCCCTCCCCCATAGACTGCTCTGAGTGCCTTGCTAAATTCCAAGGGTGAAGGCTGACAGAAAAGCCCAAATCCACAGATCCAGCACACAATAACTGGGGCAAGAGTGCAGGCAACTACAGGGGGAAAAAAAGGGCAAATATAAGCAAACAACAGAAAAAGACAAAAGAAATTACAGTCAACAGCTTCTATGCAGGGAATGAACAAAGAACAAATGTAACAGAGGAGGATCAAGGAACATATAGTCCCATTTTATAGCTAGTTCTAAGTTTGAGAATGGTGATTGTTTTTCTTCACACATTTGATTCATTTATTTTTAAAAAATTGTATTCTGAATTTAAACACCAAATAAAATGGGAATTTCCAGATACATAGTAGAACAGAATAAAAGAGGTTTATAAATGAAATTGTGAGTTTCTATTAGGTACAATTTTCTTTTTTATTTTTTTTTAAACCCTCTCTATAAGGCAGAAGGGCTAGGACTAGTCAATCAGGGTTAAATGACTAGCCCACGGTCACACAGCTAGTAAGTATCTGAGGTCAGATTTAAACCCAGAACCTTTTTTTCTAGGTCTGACCCTCTAACATTGAACCACCTAGCTGCCCCTTGCTTTTCTTTTTAAATGTAATAGAATTAACATGTAACTTTCAAAGCTGTCCTGCCTGCTTGTCAAAAACTGGCAATTTTGTGGAAGATTATGTTGCATGACTGGCTTGTTTCACAGAAGCTCAGAAATCTTAATTTTATAAAGCTTAGGCATTATAGGAATAATAATAAAGCTAAGCAGGGACATAGTCTTTATCATAGTTAGATCTTTCTGTGTTAATCAGGATTCTATAAATCCCGAAATCAGCAGTTTCACTGCTTATTGTTTCCATCTTTGTCCAAATAATACCCCCCTATTCTAAATTTCTTGCAGAGATTTTGCACTTTTGTTTTTTGGCACTGCATTTTAAAAGGCTGCACTGATCAATTAAATATTGAGTGAATACCTCCTATATTGCAGTCACTGTGCTCAGTACCAGATAATTCTGTGTCTGTGAATATGTACGGATGATAATGAACCTCTGATCTTAACAACCTAGGTGACCTTGGACAAATCCATCATTTTTATGGGCCTCAGTTTCCTCTTCTGTAAAATGAGAAGGTTAGACTAGATGATCTCTGAGGTCCCTTTTAGCTTCAGAGCTAGGATCAACTGAAATCATTTCCCTGGGCCTCAGTGTCTCACATGTAAAACAAAGGAGCTGTACTTATACTTCCTCTGAATTCCTTTTCATGACTTTTCATTATTTTCATGATCCTATCTATGATCTAAGATTTTGTGTGTAATAAACAAAGAATCATAAAAAGGAAGGTTTTTTTTTTTTAACTCATCTCTCTTAGTATCAATTCTAAGAAGAATAAGAAGAACTAGTAATAGGGGAATAAGTGACTTGCCCAGGGTCATACAGCTACAAAGTGTTTGAGGTCAGTTTTAAACCTAGTACCTTCCATTTCTAGGCTTGGCTTTCAATCCACTAAGCAACCTAACTGCCCACAGCTTTTATTTTCTTTCTTTCTTTTTTTAATATTAAAAAATTTTATTGAATAGCTTTTTAATTTATTTTTATTATATACTTAATACCACCACCAACACCAAAAAAAAAATTAACTAAACAAGTGCATTAAAAAATTATGTGCAAAACCACAAACTTAACATTGTTTACAATTTGCTTAAAATATGTGAATTACACATATGTATGTGTAATTGGAAGTCTTGTATCTTTGAACTACATTTCTCAGGAGTCCACTGACTTCCTGTCCTTAAGTGCTGACATAGACGGGATAAATAGGTTGGTCTTCCATGGCTAGCTCTCTTTGATTCCTGTTAGCGACTGTGGTGGAATAGGCTTTTGAACAGGTAGATTAGCCATGGGCATGTGGTCTTATTTTGTTACCTTTTTATTTTGTTATTTCTAGTGATTATTAATAAATCTTATAAAATATATTTTAAATTATTGCATATTAATTTTAACTTTTACATGTGCTAATATGAATATCCTTTGCTTTTAGTTCCCTTTGGATTTGTTTTACTTGAAAACTTTTTTCTCTGGATTTTGAGGCTGTTCTTTTTTGAATGTAATCATTGTATTATTCTTTTCCTCTTTTCATCTCATATAGTTCCCTTATTTTCTTTATAGTGCCAATATGTATCATTTCTGATAACATAATACAATCCATTATATTCAAATATCACAATCTATTCAGCAATTTCTCCTATTCATTGAATTTGTGTTATTTCTAGTTATTTTGTCATTACAAACAGAGCTTCTATGAATATTTTCATATAAACACAGCTTTTTACCTTCTCAATAATGCCCTTAGGGCATGATCCTAGAAATGGGATCCCTAGGTCAATGAGCATGAATAGCTTTACAGCTCTTGATGTATACTTCCATCTTTTCTCTCTTTTTTTTAATTTAAATTTTTTTCTTTTTATTTATTTATTTAAACCCTTACCTTTTGTCTTAGAATCAATACTATGTATTGGTTTGTTAACTTGGAAATAACACAGAACTATCAAAATAGTCAGAAAATCCAACTCTTTAATCAGGATAGGGATAAGTCCAATATCTGCCCCTTTACTCAGAATCTGGCGCCACAATTTTTACAGAGTTTATGTCCTGGACTCTGGGGTCATTATCCTGGGAGTGTCTCCATGCTGATGACTCCAAGAAACAAAAGAATTTGGAGAACCTATATATCACTTGGGAGATCCAGGGGCAGGGAAAGATGATTGCTTGACATTACCATGGTTACAAGGAAATGAGAATATTAAAACTATACTGACAGAATACAATCAAGCTTGGGAAAAGAACCATAGCTAGAGGCTAGGGTGTAAGGGATGGGGCTGCTCACAATGGATACTAAAAGGGTGGTCCCTGCCCAGGTGTGGGTCTTCTTGGGAAAGGGGCTCTGATACAATAGGGTCCATTACTCAGTCTGAAACTTCTAGCCTGAGATTCCCTTCAGCATGGATTCTCACAGGAACAGGGAACAAGTACAAACTTTAGGGTCTCCAATTTACAATCTAGTCCTAAAACTTGGGATTCATCAAATCTTACTAGGCTTCAAGTTTGGGGTTTCTAGATTCCATGTTGACAGGTTCCAAGGTAGAAGAGTGGTGAGCGCTAGGCAATGGGGGTCAAGTGACTTACCCAGGGTCCCAGAGTATTTGAACCCAGGACCTCCTGACTCTGGGCCTGGCTCAATCCACTGAATCACCCAGCTGCACCCTCACATCTTGTTTTCTAAAAAATAATTCACAGCTGCTCTAGCAGTATAATATTAAGCTTGTTTCTCCATATTCCTATCAGCATTTAATTTAATCACTTTAACCCATTTAACTCTCAAGTTAACAAAAATGACCAGGATCATATTTAGCTAGATTGGGTCCTAGGCAGCGGACACAGTCTGTTGTCAGGACTACATTATTTCCAAAACCAAGTCTTTCCAGTTTGGCCATACCCAGTGGAACTTTTGTTTCAAAGCCACAACCTCTTAGGACTACAGGATTACCTCCATAACAGGATGAATATTAAAGTAAGAATTTTGCAGAATATTTATGCTCTCTAAACCATTGTTGTCCCACCAGAAACTATGTTTAGATTATGTGTATAGTTGGGCTTAGATCTCCTACTAACTTCATGGTGTGATATTTAAATTGGTTGAGGTCTTAAACTGTAGTGATTAAAATAGTGGAAGATATAAATTGTGATAGATATAAGAGAGGGTGAGTAAATTTGGCCACAGAAATATGCTTCACTACAGTGTTTTGGGTTTTAAAATCAAATATAAGGTGGTCGCCAGGGAAATATTCCCAATTATTCAAATACCCAAGTCAATTGGGTTTTATAGAGATTCTAATTAACAATACAATGAGTAATCAAAGAAAGGAATAAGTATGAAGGGCCTCAAGCCAATATGGCCTAGACCTGAGTCTTGAAAGAGAAATCAGTCAGTTTTTTAACACTCACCACAAGGTCTGACTAAACAAGGATACTAGTGATACCAGGCCAGCGTCCTTCCTCAAAGAGTCTTCCAGCCAGATATTGTTTCAAAGGGCCTCTCTCAAGAGCCTCCAGAGCTCCTACCCCAGAGGGACAGAGCCCCTCAGAGGAGCTCCTCAAGGAACTCTCCTTCAGAATGAGAGTCAGAAATCGAGATTTCTGAATGAGATCCAAGCTCTTATTTTTAAGGGCAAAATCTCCTCTGTCACCTCCCCTAAGTCCTTACATCTACCAATCACTGTAGATGTTTCTAAAGGACCACCCATTTTGAATTCACAGCTGAGTAGTTTTAATCTCTTTAGTAAGTCAGGAAAAAGTGCTGCTGTGTTGACAAATTTCATTAAGAAAAAACCTCTGAATAAGTTATCATCCTTTTAGGTTTAAGTAGTTTACAAGTTGCCCCACCTTTATAGGTACTTAGTATCCCATTGTATCAATTCTAAAACAGTCATGACTCAAAGAACTTCCTGTCCCTTCCATAAGCATGGATCAAAGTACTTTCATTGTTTAGCAAGCAGTTTTCTGTCCTAAAGCAGTCTTAAGTAGGGTGGAGCAGGGACACTCCCATAGCTAGGAGCCCCCACACTCAAAGTAGAGTTCTCACCATCTGCTAGGGAATTTTTTTTAAGTAGAAGATTCCCCAATGGGGGAAACCCCTAACATTCATAAGTCTGAGAAATTTTGAGGTTTACAATGGGGAGGGGGTTTTCTCCCAATAGCTATCATTTGACTTATCTAATATCTTATTCTATCATCTCCTTAACTTCTTCCTTATTTATTTTTTGGTTAGATTTATCCAGATCTTAGAGGGGAAAATTAAAGTCCTCTATTATTATTTTGTTATCTAATTCCATCTATCTCATTTAGTTTTTCCTTTAAAAATCTGGATGCTATAACACTTGATGAATGCAGGTCCTATATTGATAATGCTTCATTATCCATAGTACCTCCCCCAACCCCATAATATAATTACCCTTTTCATCCTTTCCAATTATATCTATTTTAGTCCCAACTCTGTCAGAGATCATGACTGTTACCCCTTGCCTTCTCTGGAACAATTGAGGCATATTATATTCTGTTCCAGTCCCTCACCTTTACTCTATGTGTGTCTTTCACTTTTAGTGTGTTTCTTATAAATAACACATTGTTAGGTCCTGGGTTTTGATCCTTTCTGCAATCCATTTTCTTTCCATGGGTGTATTCATCCCATTACATGCAGTGTCATAGGTATTAGCTGTGAATTTCCATCTACTCATCCCTTTTCATTGTTTGTTCCCCTCTTCCTTTTTTTCTGTTGCATCCCTTCTCATATGTCCAATTTCCCTTGACTAATACCTCTCCAATTTATACCCCTTCCCCAAAATCCTCCTTTATTCTCTCCCTTTGCCCTCTTAGTTCCAAAATGATCTACCTTTCCAAAGGTAGATCCCTTGTCCTTTCCCCTGTACCTTTTAGTTTTTATTCTATTCACCTTTCAAAAAATCCCTTCCTTATCTCCAAAACTGTGCCCTCCTACTTCTTTATATGAGTTGGATTCTAAAGATCCCTTCCCTATCTTGTCCTAAGAAGCCCTTCCATATCTCTTTACCTTACCTTGATATGTTCTCCCCTCCCCAGTCCCTTTCTTATCCTGTCTACCTTCCCTCTTGTGTCTCTATACATTAAGAAAATTTTTATCCTTCTAATTATGTATGTTTTCTCTCTTTTATCCCAGGTCTATTGAGAGAGTAGGGTTCTAGTACTACTAGCCCTCCACTCCTTTCACTCTTTCTCTACTCATTCCTCTTCTATATGAGATAGCAATTCCACCCTACCTCCTCCTGGGCTATCCCTCTACATGCTGGCACATTCCATTTCATTTACTTCAACCTTGAGTCTTCCATCTATGCATATCCCTTCAAAACACCAGGCAATGATGCCATTCCCAGGGGCCATCAATGACATTTTCCCATATAGGAATCAAACAATTTGACCTTTTGGGTTGCTTATTGTAAGGGTAAATTTAGGGTTGAGACTGAATATAAATTTAATTGGTCACCAGGGATTTAATTCAAATCCCAAATAAAATACTCATGTCAGTTTGGAAATTTTATGGTGGTTTAATTAATAGAAAGGGAAGGAATTAAGAAGAAGAGAGAGGGAAAAGAGTATAGAATTTCTCTGGCCTAGCCTGAGCCAAGGGGAGTTCAGAGACCTTCCAGCCAAGAGGCCTCCTCTGAGACGAGGGGCCTCCTAGGAGGATGGCATTTTTAGGAAAACTAAAGGAGAAAAAAAGAATCAGCCTAAACTCAGAGAGAGCTCAGTGAAGATGCCTCACCTGAACTAGGCTACTAAGCTTCTCCCAGTATTGTATTAAGGACACTCACCGCCAAACCCGGACAATAGCTGCAGCCACGCCAAGATGCCAAGGTGCCCAGCACACTGCCACCAGCCACCTCCCCACTACAAGAGCAAGAGCCACCTCTCTGCCAAAGGAGGCTGGAGAGAGGAAATTATGTGAAATATATAGACCATTTTTACATCACTTCCTGCATCTCACATGTACCAATGATAGCTTAAGCTTGACTTAGGACAGCCCAGGGGGTCTGTCAGTTGTTTCTGATTTGTCATTTGCTAGCACATGTCTGTCATAGGCCATCCTTCTCAACACTTAATCCTTAAGTAGGTGTGTAGACATTCCTGTTTTGTTAGACTAAGCAGGGTGGAGTAAATCTAAAATTCACATTATGATTAGTCTTTCATTTCCTTTATATGTTTTTTATAGATCAAATTTTTACCCCAGGAATAGTTGAAACTCCTTTAGTTTCCAGAATGTCCATTTTTGAATAATTATGCTCATCTTTGCTAGATATGTTCTTTGGTGCAAGCTCAGTTTTTGTTTGTTTTTTTGCTTTACAAAATGCTGTGTTCCATGTGCTGCATTCTTTTAATGTGTGGCTGATAAATTTTGTGTTATTCTGAATGTAGCTCCAAAGCATTACATTGGGTTTTTTTCCCCACATTGCTTGTAGTATTTTCTTCTTAACCTGGGAGCTATGGCACTTAGCAATGATGTTTCCATGCATTTTCATCTGTGTCTCTTTGAGTTAGTGATTGGTGGATTCTTTCCACTTTTATTTTACCTTCTGATTCTAGAATTTATGGGTAGTTTTCTTTGATGATTTCTTGGATTATGGTGTCTAAACTCTTTTTTTTTTAACATAACATTTGGGAGGACAAGTCTTATATTGCCTCTCTTTGATCTATTTTTCTGTGTTAGATGTTTTTGTGATAAGATGTTTCATGTTCTATTATTTCACTTTTTTGATTTTGCTTTATTATTTCTTGTTGTCTTAGGAAATTATTAGCTTCCCCTTGTCCAATTCTAGTTCTTAATAATTTTTTTCCATGAATTTCTGGATCTCCTTTTCTATTTGGGTAGTCTTTCTTTCATAATTTTCTTGAATTTCTTGCATTGCTCTTATTTTTTTCCTTCTAACTTTTCTTCAGCTTTGGAAGATGGTGAAACTAACACAACTTTATAAGGACCTACCCAACTCTCTCTTGAGTTGTTGATATTTTTGCAAAAATTTTCACATACACCATATCACCTGGTTGAAAATTATGAAGATAATAATCCAATGGATCAGATTGGATCAATACTCCCATATCATGCAGTTCTCTAAGCCATTGTTGTAATGCAATTAATATGAAGCAAGTTGACAAACTCCTCCTAAGAGAGATGTATAAAATGTCTTGCAAGTTTTTGCCTGCAACGGAGCATGTCCAAAGAACATTTCATAAGATGATATATGTAAGTCTGCTCTTGGTCTTGTAAGTAGGTAAAACTATGGGAAGAATATCTGGCCATTTTAGATGAGTTTCAGCACAAATTTTCCCCACCATAGTCTTGAGTTCCCTATTCACACATTCCACTTGACCTGAACTTTGTGGATGATAAGGAACATGATTTTAGGTGTTATTCCTAGATTCTCATAGACTCTTTTCAGGATATCTTGTGTAAAATGAGATCCTTTATCAGAATCTATGGTAATTTGTACACCAAACCTAGGAACAATTTCCTTAAGTAACACTTTCATCACAAAGCTAGCTGTATTACTATTAGATGGAAAAGCTTCAGGTCACTTAGTTAATCTATCAATAATTACAAGACAAAACTTGTATCTTCCAGCTTTTGGCATGCTTATGTAATCTATTTGAAAACTCTCAAATGGAAAATCTGCCAAAGGTCTACCACCCAAACCTTTCTTTCTGAATGCATCTTGATTGAATTTTTGGCAAACAGAACAACTAGTACAGATCTTATTTGCAACAGTACTTATTACCAGTGCTACCCATTGCCTTTTTACAGAGTCTACTATAGCTTGAGTACCAAAATGACCTTTTGTGTGAATGGCCTGACACAAAAAGGCATATAAATCTTTTGGTAACAGTGGTTTTCCAGTGTCTGCAATCCATATTTCATGTTCTTTCCTTGCTCTGAATTTCTCCTTTTACTTCTAAATTTCTGATCCTACATAAGCTCTTTCTAAATCATCAGACTCAATAGGTAATAAATTCATTACCTACACTGGAGCATTCTGGGCTGCAAACTTAGCAGTTATCTCAGCTCTATGATTTCCTTTAGAAACTGAATCTCTGCCACAAGTATGACTTCTATAAAGGATTACAGCTAGATGTTTAGGTTTTTGAATAGCATCCAACAACTCAGTTATTATTTCTGCATGTGCAATTGGTTTTCCTGATGCAGTAATAAAATCTTGTTTCTAGTGTGAAGATTGGATTTGGCTATCTCCTGATTGTAACAATGAAGGTACTTAGTTCTTCCTTTATTGGAAAGATTAAATTGTAATCCCCAGTCCATTTTTAGATTTTAATCCCCAAAGTGTTAACTCAGTATTTAAAGTAGATCTACCCATTTTAACTACAAAAAGGTGTTAACTAACCACAAAAGGTGTAGACCCATTTCATACATTGAGTGGGCAGTCCTGGAGAGAAGGGTCTGCTGCGATTGGTAGACGTAAAGTTTAGGGGAGGTGACACAAGAAAAAAGGTCTTTAAATAGAGGAAATAGAGGCACACAAAAATGAATCAATTGATATAGAGAATTCAACAGTCACTTGGAGCTGGAGGGAAGACACACACTTGAGGAGAGACTGGAAGCAGACATTCACACTTGGAGTAAAGACACTTAGCTGTGGAACTGGACCCCTGGAGGACCTTTTAGATGGTCACCGTGGTGAGTGAAAGTCTGACTTAGTTTCCTTGCCCTTTCTGGAGGTGTGAACCTCTGAGAAAGGCCCATCGTCTTGAAACTCTTTTCCCCTGGCTGGGGCCTTAGAATTTCTACCTAGATCAGAAGCTGGAGCTCTCTCTCTCTCTCTCTCTCTGTCTCTCTGTCTCTCTCTGTCTCTCTCTCTCTCTCTCTCTGTCTCTCTCTCTCTGTCTCTCTCTCTCTCCCTCTCTCCCTTTTGATCTCTTCCTTAACATCTTCCCTCTATTGTAAAATAAACTATGATAAATTCCATTTAATTTAGTAATTCATTTTGGGATTTAGAAATTAAATCCTTGGTGACCACCAATTAAAGATCCAGGCCAAACATATAAATCTAACACCAGATCTTCCCTGTTGTGTGACATACTGAAAATGCATAACAAGAGTCTGTAAAAATATTAGCACCTTTACCATCAGCTAGAAGACATGCTTGCTTCAATGCTACCAACTCTGATCCTTGAGCACTAAGGATACCCAAAGCTTGAGCTGATAAAATGGCTTCTTTAAGCTTACTTAAGGCTGCATATGTTCAGGCTTTAGTTTCAGAGGTTCAGGTTCTGTATTCCTGGTTAAATTTGTTAGGTATTTTGTTAGTTCACTATATCCAGGTATCCTTTGTTTACAGAACCCAGTTGTTCCAAGAATAGCTCTGAATTACTTTTCTCTTTAACTCTATATTAGGACAGGTGTTTTTAACAAATAGTCTCTTGATGTATCTTAACTTTATATATTTCATCCTGTATAACTACTGGTATATCTCTTAGCGGGAACAAATAAATCTGATTGTTATTACATTCAGCATTTTCCCTTTCCAATTTGGACATTTTCTTACTATTTCCTTCATTACATTCCCTGTCATTAGCATCATCCTTTAAATCATTCAAAAATACCATTATTTAAAATCATTCTCTCCTTCATACACTGTTCCATTGCTTCCAATATGTCATTCATTACCATTATAATTTGCTTCATTTCTGAATCTTTCATTATCCATTGAACAATTGCCTTTCATTTATAACCAACACCAAAAAATAAGAATCTGCCTTTATACAACACAATTAAACATAAGCATATCAATGGTACATAAGCCAAAACAATTCTCATAATCAACGACATTACTGGTTCTGTTTATTCATAACCCAAGATAATATAACAGCAATGAGGGAAGTTGAAAATCCCATAAGGAATATGCAAGAAACAATCCCAGAAAAAATACAAAATAGCATTTGCCATGTCTCCTAACATGATGCTCAAAGTATACAGGAAGTTGTTATAAAGTGCAGGATAGGTGTTATTAGTATCCACCTTGATTAGCAATTACAATCACCAAATAACAGAACCAGAAAAAACAACATCAACAAAAATGTCCTCCTAACACATGTGCTTTTGGTCTTTAGTCTATTTAAAATTTAAACCTCCCTCTGTGTCCATCAAGAGTCAGAGTTCTGTGTACCAGGTCTTGGAGAGCAACCAGGTGCTGGGAAGGACAATGAAATGTTGCAAGGTGCCCTAACTGTCAGCTGTTACAAGCACCTCCAATCTGCTCTGGCCTAGGCCAATTCCTGTGTATTCGCCCTATTGACTTGCCAACTGAAATAGGTGAGTTAAAATAAGGGTTCAAAACTATAAATATATAACAAAATAACAGGTTTATTAAACTAAAGGGAGAAGGGATTACTAGGATTAACTAACTCTAACCACAAATCAGAGATTAAACCCTTATAACTTCCTATAACTATTCTAAACTAACTCCTTAAATTATTAATTAAGATTGGGGAGAGTTTGGGAGGGGCAAGAACAAGGCCAAAGTAGAGCTCACACAACTGGAGTCCTTCTTTGGTTCAAGCAGCAGTCTTAGTAGGAAGTCACCAGCAGCTCTGTTGAACATCCACTACTCAGCAGCAGGAGCAGCAGCAGCAGGAGCAGCAGCAGCAGAAACAGACAGAATTTCAAGGAAGGACCACAGGAGAGGGAATCACTGGCTCTCTGGGTCCACCCCAGAATAACCAGACTGAAAACCCTTTGGGCCCTCTCCTGATTGTTAGGGAAAAGCAACAGTCTCTCTTCCCCAACGTTCTGGAATCCCTCTTGCTCTCCAGGACTTCTTGGTTTGCCTTGTATGACTTCCTGGTTTGCAGGATTTCCTGTTCCTGGTAAAATCTCTTACAACACAAGTCACTTAACCCCCATTGCCTAGTCCTTACTGCTCTTCAGCCTTAGAACCAATGGACAGTATTGATTCTAAGATGGAAGATAAGAGTTTAAAAAATCAACAATTGTGTGCCAGGAACTGGTCCTGTGATCTCATTGCTATAGGGAATTCAGGGCTGAGGAAACTTCCTCTTATCAATGCAGTTTATCACCTTCTCTGCTACTTATCTTCTTAGAGAAGAACCTGGGACACCCTGAGGTTGTAACTTGCCTAGGCCACAGAGCTAGTATATGTGGGATTTGAACTCTGGTCTTTTGGGTTCCAAGGCCAGCTTTCTATTCACCAGTGTTGTTTAGTTGTGTCTGACTCATCTTGACCTCATCTAGGATTTTTTTTTGGCAAATATACTGGAGTGGTTTACCATTTCCTCCCCTCATTTGACAGATTAGGAAGTGAGGCAAACAGGGGCAAATGACTTGTCCAGAGTCACATAATAATGAATCATATAATAATAAATAACTAATTTGAACTCAGGTCTTCCCTTCACTAGGCCTGGCTCTCTATCCCCTGAGCCAGTTAGTTGCCCCTCAGAAGGGGTCTTTAAGGACCCTTGGAAACAACACTTGGGTCTCTTTTAAGGAAAGCTGAGTATCTGGTCTCATTGAACCCAGCGATGGCAGGGACCCTGATGTGCTGGGAAATGGGGTCAGTCATGAGGTGACAGTGCTTGGGGTTTGAGTGAGTGACAGACTAAGGGACCAGAGGATCACAGAATTAAGAGCTGGCTTTTACCCAAGAGGTCATCTACTCTAACAGCTTCACTTTTCAGATGAGTAAACCTAGTTCCAGAGAGTTCAGTGACAAGCCCTGAGTCACACAGTTAATAATATAATAGCTAACCTTTATATGGCACTCACTTTGTATATAGCACTATGCTAAAAGCTTTACAAACCTTATCTCATTTGATCCTCACAACAACCCTGGGAGGGAAGTAGCTAGGATGATCCCATTTTTCAGATAAGGAAATAGGTAGATGTTAGTTAAAACAAGTTGCCCAAGGTCACAGAGCTAGATGTAGGTGGCAGATATGGAAAGAGGAACAAAAAAATAGAAGCTGAGTGGAAAGGCAGGTAAAGGTGTGCCTGGTATAGTAGGTGCTTAATAAATGCTTATTGGGGGCAGCTAGATGGCTCAGTAGATTGAGAGTCAGGCCTGGAGATAGGAAGTCCTGGGTTCAAATCTGACCTCAGACACTGGGTGACTCTGGGCAAGTCACTTAATCCCCATTGCCTAGCCCTTATTACTCCTCTGCCTTAGAACTGATACACAGTATTGATTCCAAGATGGAAAGTAAGGGTTTACAAAAAATTGTTTACTGATTGAGTGAAAAGGCCTAACCTTGAGTTAATGGGGAGTTTGCAAAGGAGTGAAACATGGTCACAATGGGAGGAAAGACTGGGCACAGCAATGTTGGAGCCTCAGAAGTGAAGCCAGGAAATCATGACATCTAACCCCATAGATGTTAGCAGTAGAGTAAAGGGCTAGAGCTCTACCTTCCCATTAGACAGCCCAAGCAATTGAGGTAGAGAGAGATCTGGGGATGCCCAAGTCAATAAAGGAAACAAGAACTTGTTTATTCAAAGGAGAGACAAAAGTGATGACTTTTGCAAGTCTAGTGAAGAACCAGAGAATGTGGTGGGACAGTTAGGTGGTGCAATGGATAGAACGCTGGCCCTGGAGTCAGGAAGACTCCTCTCCCCAAGTTTGAATCCAGCCTCAGATACTTATGCTGGGTGGCCCCAGATATATCGCTTCACTCTATTTGCCTCTTTAAAAGAAATTGGCAAATCTTACCATCTGCTGATCCCAGGTGAGTGCCCTAACTAGGCAGGGGGCACTTGGGCCAGCTACCCTCAGCCAATAATCTCACATCTTCACTCCCTGGGTCCCTGCTTCCTCATCTTTACTCTGGCACTCGCCCTTGCTTGCTTGCTCATCAGATTTGGTAGTGGCCCTGCGGAGTTGTTTTAAGGTACAGAAATTCTGAAAATGAGGACTGTAGTGTGGCCCTGATTAAAATGAAAACCCTCCCTTTGCAGGATTCCTTGTATTTCCTCCATCACCATCTATTCATACAAGGTCATAGGATCACAGACCTAGAGTTGGGGAGAGCCTTGGAGGCCATCTAGTCCAACCTCTTCATCTTACAAAAGAGGAAATTGAGGCCCAGGAAGGTCTCAGAAATTTGTCCAGCATCACACACATAGTAAACAGACCTGTAAGTGGATGCAGGGATGTGTGCCTGTGTCCTCTGGAAATCATCGAGGAGGCTGAATTTCCTTGTTCTGGCCAACACTGTGGGGAATTTGGAAAAATGTTTGTGTTTCTGAGAGTGATGGGAAAGTGGGGAAGAACAGGGAGCTTGTGTCAGATGGACAGTGGGAGGTTGTTCCAGGAGCTGAAGCTGGAAAGAGCAGGATTCTGCTTTCACCATATTGTATTTGAAGTAGATATTTGAGACAGGAGACAGAGGGAGGCAGAGGCAGAAGAAATGAGAAAAAGACAGGCAGAGCCCAAGAGAGAGTCAGAGACAAAGACTGAGAATGAGAGATAAAGACTAAGAGGGAATGAGAGACAGACAGAGATTGAAAGAGAATGATAGGAGTAACTGGGTGGCTCAGTGGATAGACCACCAGGCCTGAAGTCCAGAGGCCCTGGGTTAAAATTTGACTTCAAATACTTCCTAACTGTAATCCTAAACAAGTCATCTAATCCAGATGGACTAACCCTTATGGTTCTTCTGTCAGATAGAAAGTAAGGATTGAAAAAAAAAAGAAGAGAATGATAATGAGCATGAGAGACAGAGACATGATCAGGGAGAAAGAGAGAGGGAGAGACAGACAGAGAAAGGGGGTGGGGGGAGAGAGAGGGAGAGACAGAGAGAGACAACCATAGACAGAGAAAGAGGGAGACAGAAACAGAGAGAGAGAGAGAGAGAGAGAGAGAGAGAGAGAGAGAGAGAGAGAGAGAGAGAGAGAAAGCAGGAAGAGAGAGACAGAAACAAAGAAGAGAGGGAGAGTGTTTTATGGCCAGAAGAATTAGATGATGGAAGGGATCAAAGGAGATGGATGACCTCTCTGGCCTTAAGCACTGAAGGAGTTTAGACCAGGACTGATAAGAACAATGACCAGTGGTGTGCCCCAAATGACTAAGGACCCTGATGTAAGAGCCTTGTTCAGGGGGTGGGCCATCCCTGAGATATGACAGGATAATGAATCACTTTAGGAAGGGCTAACACTATCTGTCTCTACACATAATTGATTATGCTTTGATTCATCCCAAAGCTGATTAGGACCAGAATGTTTCAAGGGAAGGCTTTGTTTTTCATACAGCTTGTATGACCTTGGACAAGCCTTGTTTTCTACTTCTGTTAAATAAAATAATTTTGGGGCAGCTAGGTGGCTCAGTAGATAGTGAGCTAGTCCTAGAGTCAGGAGGACTTAGGTTCAAATCTGGCCTTAGACACTTCCTAGCTGTGAAACCCTGGGCAAGTCACTTAACTCCAATTGCCTTCTCTTACAGTTCTTCTGCCTTGACACTTGACCTCAATTATTTTCTTATTTTTTATTTTTTTGATAGCAAATTTCCACATAAGTTTTCTGAAGTTATATAATCTAAATTGTCTCCCTCCCTTCTCTCCCCCTTCCCAGTTCCTTGCAAACATTTCATCTGGGTTATACATGATTATCACACAAAACATGTTTCCATATTATTCACTTTTAAGTGAATAATCTTACAAAACCAAATCCCCCAAACATATACCCAAATAAACAAGTGATAAATCATGTGCTTCTATCTACATTCTTACTCCAACAGTTCTTTTTCTAGAGGTGGATAGCATTCTTTTTCATAAATCCTTCAGAATTGCCCTAGGTCATAGCATTGCTGATAATAGTCTATTGCAATATTCTCCTGGTTCTGCTTACTTTCACTTTGCATCAATTCATGTAGGTATTTCCAGCTCTTTCTGAAATCATCCTGTTCATCATTCCATACAGTATAATAATATTCCCTCCCTATCCTATACCACAATTTGTTCAGCCATTCCCCAATAGAGGAATATCCCTTTAGTTTCCAATTCTTTTAACACCACAGAGAGCAGCTATACATATTTTTGTACAAACATGTTCTTTCCCATTGTTTTTTTCATCTCTTTGGAATTCAGACCTATTAGTGGTATTACTGAATCAAAGAATATGCATTCTTTTATAGCTCTTTTGGTGTAGTTCCAAATAGCCCTCCAGAACAAATGGATCAATTTACAGCTCCACAGTGTATTAGTGTCCCAATTTTGCCACATCCCCTCCAACATTTATTATTTTCCTTTACTGCCATATTGGCCAGTCTGCTAGGTGTGAGGTGGTAACTCAGAGTTGTTTTGATTTGCATTTCTCTAATCAGGAGGGATTTAGAACATTTTTTAATGTGATTATTGATAGCTTTGATTTCTTCATCTGAAAACTGCCTACTTACAACTGACTGTGGGAGAATGACTTGGATTCTTATAAATTTGGCTGTTTTTTTATATTTTTGAGATCAACATAAATTCTAAGACAGAAGATAGGGGTTAGAAAAAAGAAAAATAGCTGTTCAGGGTGGTAAGATTATATATATATATATATATATATATATATTTGTGTATTATATGTACTTGCCTAGATGCATATGGACACCCATGTGTATACACACTTACATAATAGACTCTTACAATGTACAGTATACAATAATATAACGTGTCTGTCTATGTGTATCCATCCATCCATCCATCCACATGCCTGATAGTAATTCTGGAGGGTGTTAGAGGAAAATTGTAATCCCTAGCTGGCTTTTTACACAATGGACCATTACAGTATTTTCTGCTGCTTCTTCTCCTCCCTGATTATAGGTGGGAGGGTAAGGTAGCTCACAGAGGATCTATGCCCCAGGAGGAGGAAATGGAAGGGAAAATTCTGTGGCCTGGGAAGCTTTTTGAAATTTGCTTCCTGACTCAATGAGGTTTTATTTAATAGAATTTAATGGGGATGATATTTCGAAACCAGCTGGACTGAAAACCCTGGAGGAATTATTTCAGAATGTGAATACAGGAAGGGCCTGAGGACAACTGCAGGGCTTCCTTGGGGTGAAACAGCCTAACTCCTGGACAATCTGTAGGCAGGTTCCAAAGACTGGGCAGAAGGTCAAATGCTTGGGGTCAGCTGTACTGGAAATGGCTGTGAGGATTTCATTCTTAGAACCATTGTGACATGGTTCTCCCCAGACCTGATTTTGAGACCTCCCCTAAGCTGGGGGCTTTATATTCTTCCCTAGCTATGGAAGGAGCCCAGGGACTCCCAGTGGATCTTGAATCTCTCTGCTTTCTCCTGGTGCTCTAGAGTCTGTAGCTTTTTGGGAGCATTCTTTCCACTGATGAGGACAGCAAGCCTTCTGTGACTTAACAGGTCAGCTCTAGGCCTTGCTGGGGCCAAATCCTCAGCAGCAGCAGCCAAAACTGATGATTTCACTTCTTCCAAATGTGGCTGGGCTGATCAATTAATGCAAGGGTTCTTAATCTGGAGTTTGTGAACCTTCTTACTACTTTGATAATTATGTTTCAATATAATTGATTTCCTTTGTAATCCCATGCATTTGTTTTGAGAAGCAGCCTATAGTTGTTATGACTGCCAAAGGTGTCTATGATCCAAAAATATGCTTAATCTACTAGTAAGTATCTATAAAGCCCTTAATGTTGAAGTAGTTCAAAAAGGGCTAGAGAGATAGAAAAATGGAAACATATTTAAAAAAAAAAACAAACCCGACAGCATTTTTTAGGGAACAGACCTGGCTTCCTACCCCCAGGAAGTTGAACTGTTTATGCAGACAGCAGACCAGTCTCTACTTAGCTTAGGGGTGAGAATTAGAAAGGGCAGGAAAACAAAGGAATTTCAGGACTATCAAAGAGGTCAGGATGGAAGCAAGATAACATAGCTAAGTAGGGCTAATGGATGTGAAAGTAAAGGGCCCTAAATAATATCCCCCACATAAATCTGAGGATTGTCTCCTCATCTCAGACCCCACATTCCTGTGTAGGTGATAAGGGTTTGTTTGATTAAGAATCTATATGTAAAAGGAAATAACTTTGTATCATGTAACTTGTACATAAGCTTTCCAAAATGTTAGATCAGGGTAACTTCCACTAGGGAAGCTTGTCCCAGCTGGTAGGCAATGGGGGTTATTGCTGCTGGAAGTGTTGAAGGTTACATTTGAACCCAGGTCCTCCCATCTCCAGGCCCAACTCCTTATCCACTTCACCACTTCCCTGCATAATGATGTTGGAGAGGTAGGCTGGGGCCAGCCAGTTTGTAAAAGATAAATGCTCAGACATATACAATGGTGTGAGGCACCCAGCAAGTGCTTAATAAATGCTTTCCAATTTACTGACAGAGTCCACCCTGGAAACCCTGCAGGCTAGAGCCTGTATTTGGCTTTCAAGGCCTTCAAAAGCCGGAGGTGCCTCTGTGTCACAACAAAATATCTGAGAGGGATGCAAGGCTCAAAGTTCACAAAAATACTTTCTTCCCATTAACTCAGGATCCTCCCACTGTTGGACCCAAGCAAATAAACAGCTTTCACTCCAACTCTCTCCTATCTTACTGTTATTGCAGAGGGCGCCACCATCTTCCTAGACACTCCACCTTGGTTCATGCTCTGCTCCTCACCTGCCCTCATCCCACAGAGCTGTGACTGGCCCTCATGCCCGGAAGACCCTCCCCTCTCACTTCAGCCTCCTGGCTCCCATCCCACTCTCTGCAGGAAGCCCTTGCCAGTATTCTCACTTTCAGCGGTTATTTAGGGCCTGCTATGTTCCAGGTCCTGTCCTAAGCCTTCCCTCTGAGATTTCCTCTCCTTTACACTGAATGAAGCTGATATGCACCTATTTATTAACATATTGACTCCATCATTAGAATCTAAGCTCTGGGCACACCTGGGTGGCTCAGGAGAGAGAGCTAGACCTAGAGACAGGAGGGCCTGGGTTCAAATCTGGCCAACACTTCCTAGCAGTGTGAGCTTGAACAAGTCACTTAACCCCAACAGTCTAGCCCATACCACTCTTCTGCTTTGGAAAAATACTTAGTATAGATTCTTTTTTTTTTTTTAAACCCTTACCTTCTGTCTTGGAGTCAATACTGTGTATTGGCTCCAAGGCAGAAGAGTGGTAAGGGCTAGGCAATGGGGGTCAAGTGACTTGCCCAGGGTCCCACAGCTGGGAAGTGTCTGAGGCCAGATTTGAACCTAGGACCTCCCATCTCTAGGCTTAACTCTCAATCCACTGAGCTACCCAGCTGCCCCCACTTAGTATAGATTCTAAGGTCCCAGAGGACCGGCCCATGTTCTTCTCTTTCTGTGTATCTCCCAAGCTTAGGATAGTGCCTGGCACCCAGCAATTATCCAAGACATTTTTTAGACTGAGACTCCCCAAGGCCTCATGTCCTAGCTTAGAAAAGATCACTTCAATAGACGTCAGCCAGATAAGCGACACTGGCGTGGTTGGGGCCAGCTCCCTGACCCTGGAGCTCCCTATGCTATGGGGGGTCAAGGACCAAGCCTGTTGACCTTTGTGTTATGGGCTGTTCCTTGGCTTCTTTTCATAGTGCCGGTATCTGGTGATGAGCTGTCTGTACTGGCTCATTCACTTGGCCAAAGCAAAATGCTCAGAGGACTTAAGAGGCTTATCCTTAAAGAGTTTGTGCTAATGACCTGGTAATTGTTTTATTGGATTTTGGTGCCACAGAAGAAGTTCAGTAATGGGAGAGCACCTACCTCAGCTTGACATTATGAATCTGTATCTCTCTGCTTATCTCTGCTTGGCTACTGTGTCAAGAAATAATTCTGGGGACATCTTTGACTTCCATATGCATAACAATCTCCAGGTCTGTGTAGTAGGGTGCTTTATCCTTGATGGAGATCCTTGAGTCATGGACCCATATGCAAGTGGCTCTAGGGAACATCTTGCAACACTATTCTAGCTTTTAATACAGATTTGAGTGAATGAACCCATGCGAGTGAATGAATGAATGGAGGACAGTCTTGGGGAAGAACTCTAAGAGAAAAAAGGGAGCAAAGATTATGCTTATATGGCTCCTATATAACTCTCTCTCATAACCCTATAATAATCCTTTGGGCTTTTGTTGTTGTTACTGTTGTTGGGGGATAGGTAGGGTGTGGAAATCGGATTGCTACCATTGGCCTTACTTAGCTATCCTGGAACCTATAGTGGAAATGTATTCTTTAGCCAACCCCCTCATCCACCCATCAGAAAACAGAGCTGGGAGAGAGTCCAAAGACAAAATAAATGGAAATATATTCATATCTGTACTTCCTTTTTACGCTACACTTGACTTTCAAGTTTAAAGAATATACATTCATCTGGTGAAAAATTTTTGTTTTCTTTTTTACAACTGAGAATCTAGAGACCCTTTCCTTCTACTGATGATCTCTCCTAGATGTAATTAGCATTAAAAAGTTTTGACAAGATACCACCTTGCTTCAGATAAACAGAAGATACCACTATATTACTTCTGCTCTGAAAACATAGAATGCAAATTTCTATAAAGAACCCAAAATAGGCACTAATGCTCAATGCAATCTTATAGACATAAACCTTTGCCTGTGTAAAACTTTGCCATCATTGTGTGAATTTAGACCATGGTTTTCAGCTTTATTCATTCATTCTTTCAACAAGTATTTATCATTTCCATTCCTTCCTTCCTTTTGTCCCTTCCTTTTTGTCCTAGAAACAACTTCTAGGGCAGAAAAGCAAGGGCTAGGTAAACAGGGTTAAGCGGTTAACCCAGGATTATACAGCTAGGAGAAGTGTGAGGCCACATTGAACCTTCTGGGTTTTGGGTTAGTGGGGGGAATAAAAAGCCTCAAAGTAGACATGCAGGTAATAGAACCCAATAATAATGTCTCCCCATAAATGTCATCTATAGCCTTCAATGTCTCATTTTTTTAAACCCTTACCTTCTGTCTTAGAATCAATACTGGGTATTGGTTCTAAAGCAGAAGAGTGGTAAGGGCTAGGCAGTGGGGGTTGAGTGACTTGCCTAGGGTCACACAGCTGGGAAGTGTCTGAGGCCACATTTGAACCCAGGACCTCCCATCTCTGGGCCTGGCTTTCAATTCACTGAGCCACCCAACTGCCTCCCAATGTCTCATTTGTGAAAGGAAGGAGATGAGGGAGAAGCCTTGGACCACACAGAATCTGAAGTCCTATCCTACCCCGATTGTTGATAGCAGGTTCTCCTATTCTGGTGACCAAACTTCTCCCAGTTGGTGGCAAAGTGGATTGAATGCTGGGTCTAGAGTCAATAACTCTTAAGTTCAAATTCAGCCTCAGACACTTCTTAGCTGTGTGACCTTGGGCAAGTCACTTAACCATTGCTTACCTCAGTTTCCCCATCTGTAAATAGGGATAATACTGCCACCTTCTTCCCAAGGTTGTTGTGAGGATGAGATAATGTAAGGTGCTATCTAGCCAGTACCATCACTGCCTAGCCCAGTAATACCTGACAAAACCCCAGGTGTAGCAATTCTGTCCCAATCTTCACCTTTTGCCCCAGCCTTCTGGTTCAGTAAAAACTTGGAGAGGCCCTCTGGAATTTTTTCTCAACTCAGTCTGTTGACTGAGACTGCGAGGTCTATGTTGCTCCATTTTCTCCTCTTAGGATTGTAGATTTAGTTAGAAAAGACCCAGAAGCCATCAGCTCCAACCTCATTTTAGAGATGATACTGTCAAAGCAGACCTAGAACACAGGTAGTAACGTACCGAAGGTGATAGACATGGCAAAGGAAAGATTTGAACCCAGGGCTTCAGACTCCAAAGTAAATAGTTTTTCCACTATACCATGTTGTCCCTCTACTGGCTGCTCCTCAAGTGAGATTGTCTGGTGGAAAGCACAATGGATATGGAGTTTAAATCCCAGCTGGGAAGCTGCTTACCACTCAAGCTGGCCATGGCCAAGTAAGGCATTTGTAAAACATGGTGAGACTAGATAATCTCTAAACAAACTCACCATCTTCCATTCCCCAGCTGGTTTCCCCTATCTATTTCCTATATATGTCAATGGCACCACCATTTCCCCAGTCACTCAGGACCAAATCCTTGGAGTCATTTTTGACTCATACCTCTTTCAGACATCTAGTCATCCACCACATCCTGTTGATTTGTTTTCCTTAGAAATATTTCTTATAGCCATTGCTTCCTTTCTACTCCCATGGCTACCAGACTTCCCTTACTTCCCATCTGGATTATTGGAAAACTCTCCCAGTTCTCCTTTCTATCTCTAGGATCTTCCTCATTATAATACATGTGCATATTGGTGGTGCCAGACTTAGTTTTCTTTTTTTTTTTTTAAACCCTTACCTTCCATCTTGGAGTCAATACTGTGTATTGGCTCCAAGGCAGAAGAGTGTAAGGGCTAGGCAATGGGGGTCAAGTGACTTGCCCAGGGTCACCCAGCTGGGAAGTGTCTGAGGCCAGACTTGAACCCAGGACCTCCCGTCTCTAGGCCTGACTTTCAATCCACTGAGCCACCCAGCTGCCCCCGACTTAGTTTTCTTAAGACACCATTTAAAACAAAAATTCATGTTATTCCCTGATCAAAACTCTAGTTCTTTATTTCCTATGGAAGTAAATATAAAATCTTCTTTCTGGCTTTCAGGGATGCTCATAATTTGGCCTTCACCTTACCCACAAAATTTTATTTCCTGATACATATATGTTCTAGATCTAGACAAAGGGTTCTTAATCTGGAGTCCCTGAACTTGTTTCAAAATAACTGTATTGCATTCCTATGTATTTTATTTTGTACATATAAAAACATTATTCTGAGGAGTCCATAGGCTTCACTAGGCAAAGTGTTCTAGGACACACACAAAAAGGATGAAGAACCCTTGGTCTAGACAAACCAGTCTTCCACATCGTCCCAAAGAACATTCCTGGCTCCATAGTCTCCTTCAAAAGCTATCTGTCCTACTAGTTCTACCTTGACTGGTTACCATTGTTCCCTGGGTTCTAATCTGTGCTCTTTTAGATCTCTATTTGGTCCTATGCTCTGGAAAGGTAGGACCAGGTCATTTTTAATGCCCCTACAACAAATTGTTTTAGGATTCAGTGAAACAAGTACATTCAAACCCTCTCCTTCTACTCTGAAATGCGGCACTTTTGGGGACTTAACATGCATGTTAGTCCAGTTATATACTGTCTTATATTTTTCACTCTTGTTTAGATGCCAATTTTATCTCTTGAAATAGGCTCTAAGCTCCCTGAGGGTGGAAATCTGTCTCACATTCTCATATTCTCCATAATGGTAGATCAGACCTGGATGGACCTCTTCAGGTTCCACTAGAAGTCAAGGATAGAGGTGACCAATACTTGCTGAGATCCCTTCCTCTGCCTTAGACTGACCTCTGCTCAAAACAGAACAGAAAATGAAACAATTCCTTTCTGCCTGTTCTCAAAGAGTTTACAAATTTTTGGAGGGATGGGGTGGGGCATGAACACAGACATTTGGCTTCTGGTTGAAGCTCTCTATCCAGAGATAGAAAAACTTGTCTCCAGAGGCAGCAGAACCCACTTTGGGAGAGTCTTTTCCTAATCCTTCCTTCTGAAACTTCTAATGATTAGGAATCCTAATTCTACCTTCTGGGACCAAACAAAACATGTCCACTTCCTTTTTTACAGCAGTATTTCCAGCATTGAAATATTTCTCCATTCCAACTGATAAATGGTCAAAAGATTGCTAAATAGGCAATTCTCAAGGGAAGAAATTAAAACTATTTATGTGCTTCAACTCACTCATAATTATATGAGAAATGCAAATTTAAAAAACCCTGGGACTCTACTTCACAGCCAGATTGACAAAACTGACAAAAAAAAAGAAAGAAAATTGACAAATGGTGGAGGGGCTGTGGGAAAACAGGCACACAGGCATTCAAAATGGTATTGCCATTCCAGAACACAATTTGGAACTCTGCAAAACTACTAAAATGCACATGCTCTTAGATCCAACAGAGGAAAAGATCCTATGTGAATAAAAATATTTAGAGTAGTTCTTTTTGTGGTATCAAAGATTTGGAAACCGAGGGAGTGAGCATCAACTGGGAAATGGCTAAACAAACTATAGGATATATCATGGCACATAAAGTGTGATAACATATAAAATGCTTGCAAAATTTAAAGCAATTATATAAATGCTATTATTATACATGAACATAGTTAAAAAAAACACACACACACAACTACTGTGCTGTAAGAAATAAAAAGATAGTTTAGAAAAATCTGGGAACCCTATACCAATATAAGGTCAAAATGGGTATATGATTTAAACATAAAGAGTGAAATTATAAGTAAATTAGGGGAACACAGAATAGTTTACCTGTCAGATCTATGGAGAAGGGAAGAATTTATGACTAAACAAGAGATAGAGAACATTATAAGATATAAAAAGAATAATTTTGGCTATATTAAATTTAAAAGGTTTTCTACAAACAAAATCAATGCAACTAAAATTAGAAGGAAAACAACAAACTGGAAAAAATTTTTATAACAAATTTCTCTGATAAAGGTCTCATTTCTCAAATATCTAAAGAACTAAGTCAAATTTATAAGAATACAAATCTTTCCCCAATTGATAAATGATCAAGTGATATGAATAGGCACTTTTCAGATAAACAAAAGCTACCTAGTCATATGAAAAAACATTCCAGATCACTCTTGATTAGAGAAATGCAAAATAAAACAACTCTGAGGTACCACCTCACACCTCTCAGATTGGCCATTATGACAGTGAAGGAAAATAATAAATGTTGGAGGGGATGTGGCAAAATTGAATACATTATTGGAGTTATAAACTGATCCAACCATTCTGGAGGGCAATTTGGAATTATGCCCAAAGGGCAATAAAAGAATGCAAACCTTTTGGTCTAGTAATACCACTACTGAATTTGTATCCCAAAGACAAAAAAAAAAGGGGGGGGGAAGAACCCATTTGTACAAAAATATTTATAGCTGCTCTCTGTGGTGGCAAAGAATTGGGAACTAAAGGGATGTCCCTCAGTTGGGGAATGACTGAACAAAATGGAATACTATTGTCCTATAAAGAATGATACAGTATGATTTCAGAAAGAACTGGAAAGACCTTCATGAACTGATGCAGTGAAATAAGCAAAACCAGATCATTTTATACAATAACTGCAATACTGTAGAACTATCAAATGTGATAGACTTTGATACTAATAGCAATACAATTCTGAGAGATTTATGAAAAAGAATGCTATCCACCTCCAGAGAAAGAAATGCAGATGAAAACATATGATTTATCATTTTTTTATTTGGGTATGTTTTGGTTTTATAATATTGTTTGCTTGCAAAAATGAGTAATATGGAAATGTTTTGCATGATATTACATGTATAACCCAGACTGAATTGCTTGTCAGTTCCAGGAAGGGGGAGGGAATAGGGGAGGAGACAATAGGGATCTTATGACTTTGGAAAACTTATGTGTAAATTTGTTATTAAAATAAAAAAGTATATAAAAAAAAAAGAAAAAACTTGGGAAGACTTGTGTGAACTGATTTAAAGTGAGCAGAACCAGGAGAACAATTTATAGAATAACAATAGTATAAATTTTTTTTGAAAGACTAATTCCAATGTCAGCAAATAAATGTTAAAAACCATTTCTTCAAGTAATTGGGATAAGTATACAATAAAATATTATTGGGGGAAAAAAGAAGATAAGAATTCCAATCAACCATGATTCCAGAGCACTGATCATGAATACTTACTCCAGTTAGAGGGGATACTCAATATTCATAAGGTGACAAAGTTTTTGGACATGGCCAATATGGGAATTCATTTTGCTTGAATATACTTGTTACAAAAGTTTTATCTTCTTTTTTTCCTCAGTAAGGTGAGATGGAAGAAAAGTGTGATAATTGAAAAAATTTTCAATTAAAATGTTATTTCCTTTCTAAGTCTTCTCTTTTCCATGCTAAACGTCCATAGTTTCTTTAGGGCTATATGGAGTCACCTAGTCAAACACTTTCCTTTTACCAAAGAGGAAACTTTAGCCACAGAGAAGTGATTTGTTCCAAATCACACAATTAATATGGGGCAGAGTTGGAAATGGAATATACACTCTTGTCAGTCTAACAGCTGAGTTTGGGGGAATGCTGTGGACTGGTAAAGGCCTGGCTAAGAATGGAAGGAATATACCCGTTTTACTCCTTCTCTTGAGTCTAGACAGTTAAATATCCATATGTATGTATGTATCTGTATGGATAGATCGAAGTCTCCCTTTCTCTCTTTTCTCATTCTCTCTTTCCTCTCTTCCTCCTTCCTTTCTCTCTCAGGGAGGGCTAGGGCATGTCAGTGCCTCCTAGGCAGGAGAAGACCTTCGAGGGGCCAAAGTCCTCATTTCTCAGGGCCTATCCCGGCTCTCCCAGACATGCAGTCCTTCCCCCAGTGCGGAAGCCCCGACAGAACGTCCTGGGGCCACGTTCCGAGTTCCCGAGCCCTTCTCAGGGCACTAGCCACCCCACACTCCGGGCGGGTCACCGACGGTGGCGCCCCACCCCGCTCCCTCCCCGTCCCCCACCTCTCCACAGAGGGGGTGGCGGCCTCTCTCTCAAGCTATAGGAAATAAGTCCCTCCTCCTTTTCTTCATCTGACTTCGAGGCCTAAGCCGGGCCCACAGCTCGGGCACTCTCTAAATTCGAACCCGGGCCCGGCCGGGTTCCAGTCCCGCGCCTCTTACCCGGGACCATTGGGACCGTGAAGGACCAGGGCAGGGAGGGGAGAGAGCGGAGCGTCGGTGATCAATTTTAAGGCTATTAATCCCTTCTCTCAGTCTTTCGGTCGGCTCCGCTGAGAGGGGAGCCACCCGTTACCTTCACTCACCCGCTACCTCCCCAGGTTCTTTCTTCTCCCCATCTCAGGGCCCCAGATCCACTCACCGCTGGAGCCCGGCCCCTTCCCTTCCCTCCGCCCGGGTCCCGGCCCCGCCCCCCCGCGCCAGTTGCCAGGGAGCGGTTGCCATAGAGCTGAGCAGTTGTCCGCGTGCGCAGGCGGAAGTTCCCGGATCGAGGCGCCGCCATCTTTGCTGCCCGGACGCCGAGCGAGAGGCTGACAAGAGAGTCGGAGCCGCCATCCGCTGCCATCCGTCGCGCAGACCCTGCCGGAGCCGCCGCCGCTATGGACGATCGGGAGGATCTGGTGTACCAGGCGAAATTGGCCGAGCAGGCCGAGCGATACGACGGTGAGTTTGGGAGGAGCGGCCAGCCGGGATCCCCGGCCCCGGCAGTGCTGCGGCGGCCGCCGCCGCCGCCCACAGAGGCCAGGATCAGGAGACAAAATGGCGGCGGCGGCGGCTCGCAGCCCGGTCCGGGGAAGGCGGGCTCGGGGCGCGCGGCTAGGGCCTGGAGTGGGGGCTGCGGGCCTGCGCGGCTCCGCGTCGCCGCCGCCCCCCCTCGGAGTCCGCGCGTGGGCGGGAGGCTGGGGCCCCAGCGGTGGAGGGAGCTGGTTGTAAAATGGCGGCCGGGGGAGGGCGAGTCCCCGGGCGGGGGAGGGGGAGGCGGCGGCCGCCAAGGCGGCGGCGAGAGCGGCGGCTCCCACCCTCCCGGTAGCTCGCCCCTCCCCCCACATCTCCTCGGCGGCGCGGCCAGCCCGCCGGTCCCGGGCCTCCGCCCCGCCGCGTGCCGCCCGGGAAGATGGCGGGCGGGGGGGCGGCGGCGGCTCCCCCGAGGCCGAGGCGGGGCGGCGGCTTCACAAAGGCAGGGCCCGGGCTCCCTGGGGCTCGCATTGGTGCCTCTGCGGGCGGCGTGGCCAGGCTAGGAGCGCGCGGACCCCGCGCCGCCCTTTAACTCCCGCACCCTTCGGGGCCCCGAGGCGCCTAGTCGGGTCATGTGGCCCTCGTCCATCTTGGCCGAGAGAGCTGGGCCTGGCCCAAGGTTCGGACCGGGCCGCCGCCGCCGCTTCGAATGGTGGCGGAAAGGATGGATTCTATCCTTTTATTCCTTTCTGCAGGGATCACTTTCACACTGAAAGGAGTGTTTCCGCCTTCCCCGAGGCTACTTTGCCCCTGGAATGTCCCCTCGTAGCGCCCTCCCCTCCCCCTCTGTCCTTCGCGGACCCAGCCTCCTTCCCCATCTCCCGCATTCATTCACCCACCATCTTTTGGCCCCTTGGACGAGCTTATCACCTCCCTTTTCCTTTCCCTCCCGGAGCCCCGCCTCCCTCTTCCCCTCCCTTCCCCCTCCTGCTCCCCTCCCCCCGCCCAGGTTAAAACTGCCCATTTTCTGGGGAGGAGGGGCTGCTGGCCTTGGGACCTGGTGGGTTTCCCCAACCCTGGGGGGCTTTCTCCCTTGTTTTAGCTGTGAATTTTAAACACTCCCGCAGGTTCCTGGTTCCACGAAAGAAAGTTTGGCAATGACAACACATTTGAGTTCCTAGATTGGGGTTTGGAAGACACTAGGCAGCCCTCTCCATCTCAAACTTGGAAGATCGGGACATGAAAGCTATCAAAATTCCCATTTTAGAAAATGTCCATTTTGGTGGGGAGGAGGGGGTTTGTGCCTCAGGGACACACTGGCGTCGTTTTGCTATTTAAAGTCCAAAATCAAAGGAAGGTGAACTGTCAGTTACTGAACATTTATTAAAGGCCCACTACATGCCCAAGCGCTATGCTGAGCTCTGACTTCCTGCTGCTTGTTTTTTCATTCATATTCCCCACATCAATTCTCCATCTACTTCTGGGGAAACAAAAATTACTAATTGATATGCTTTGAATAGGCTTGTCCTGAGGGAGGGGAAACTTTCTTCCTTGTGCCTTTTTAGTTAAGTTCTAGAAGGTTTTAAGAGCCACTTCTTGGTAAGAATGGGCAAAAATAGGGTCCTGTAATAAATATTTACCTGTTTAAACCTTTTTTGTTTAAGGTGACTAAATATCAGCCACATTGTTTCTATGCTGTGTACTTGCACCTCTAAGGTGGGAAAGGGGCAGGGGCCATAGGATTGTTCAGCGGTAACCAAACAAACCAAAAAGGTGGTGAAGAGATTCTAATTTTTGTGGATCAGGGTGTTAAACTGTGTTCACAATGTATAGATTTCCTTTGTCAACGTTTTGTACCAGGATCTCATGAAATAGGTATTCTGTGGGGATGGGGGAAGAGGATTATAATAGAGGATATGTGGCTCTCAACAAAATGGATGGATCCCAAGACTCTTGGTTGCTAGGCAAATAAAATTTCCCTTCTCTATACTTGGTATGAATGGGATGAACCTAGTTCCTCCCATCTGCTCATCTGAAGACTTAGATCTAGTGCTCCTCCCACTTTTTTCCTTACTCTTCTCTCCCTGCAGTGCCCCTGCCATTTTATTTTAATTTCTCCCTCAAAATTAAAATACCCATTTTTTTGTGTGTGTTAATTCTTCTGGTTAGAGCTTGAATAAAGGAACTAAGCTCTAAGCCCTCCTGGAAAACCGGGCAGTTTTGACTGCAGATAGGAAGCAGAGACTAATATCACTTCCTGCCTGTTCTCCCTGAAGGTTAAATCAAACATCCTACGGGTTTGAATATGTCTGTATTCAAAGGTTTCTGTGGTAGGTGGTTGTAGTACTAAAAGGGATCATTCTCTGGATCCATTCATTGTTAAGGAGGCAAATTAGAAAGAAATATATTTAGGTTTATGGTTTCATATTCTCTGACCTTAAGGACTAGAAGACATTTTAAAGATTTTGGAAACCCTAATAAAAACCTATTAAGCAAATAGGTTTGTAAAAGACTTTCAGTATAAGGGAGTAAAACTCCAAATCTATCCCACTTTAGTCAGTTTTTCTTTACCTGTTTACCTTCCCTGTAGGTTGGAAATAGTTGTTAGATTATTGAGTGATTATGTTCGCTAAGAAAATGCAGCACACACCTTTCTGATTCTCTTCTATTCCTTGGTTCCCTTGGATTTGAGATTGGTTGCTATTTAATTCTTTATAAACTTGACCTGGGGCTAGGATTCTAGGTAGTTTTTTGGACCCAGATAACTGTAGCTGAAAATTATTGCCCCCAGGGATTATTTTTTTTCTCAAACTACTAGAAGCTCCCCTTTTTTGTATCAAAATCGATTACTGTTCTGTATTAGTTAGGGAAGAACTTTGAATAAAATATTAATACATATTTTTAGTTAGAACATAAATTAGAAATGGATTCATTTTGTCTGTCTAAAAGAGAAGCTGCTATTCTGTGTGGTTGGACATTTTGTGAGCTCTAGTATCCTGGTATTTCAATTAATAGTAGATTTAGCTTTTCTATTTCTTTTTTAAATCCTTACCTTTTATCTTAGAATCAATACTAAGTGTTTGTTCCAGGGCAGAAGAGCAGTAAGCCTTAGGCAGTTGGGGTTAAGTGACTTGCCCAGGGACACAGCTAGGAAGTAGCTGAGGGCAAATTTGAACCTGGCACTTCCCATCTCCAGGCCTGGCTCTCAATCCACTGAATCATCTAACTTCCTATAACCATGTTCTTTTAAGTGCACTTTTCTGTCCTAAAGACTTTTACAACATTTATCTCTTTCTATAGAATTTGTAAATTGCTTCTAGTCTGTGATTCTTTTTCAAGGATTACTTGAGGTATCACTTCCATTTTCAGGCTTATCCTCTGCCTGAATTCCTTTATAGCATCTTCTAGGATCTTACAGCATCTTCACCCTCCACTTGGTTTTTGGTGGGTGAAAGGAGGGTTACTAGCAGGCCATTTTATTTTCCACAGCTTTGTATTGCTGTGAAATTCTTTATCTTTATCTGTCTCCTGAGGTGCCTCACCCTTGGGGTCCAAGGATAACAACTCAAGGCATTCAAAGATGGTTTTTCAAGCTAAAATGACCCTCATTCCCCATTCCCCATTTTACAGGTTGCAGTTTCCTTTCTCATCACCATGTAAATGGTATTGTGTAGGGAATAGGGTGCTGGACTTGGAGTAAAAGAAGACCTAGTCTCAAGTCTCATCTCTAGTGCTCTTGAACTTTATGACTTTGGATAAGTCTTTTATTTCCTGGGCCTCCATTTCTTCATCTATAAAATAGTGGGTTGAATGACTTATAAGGTCATTTTCAGGACTAAATTTGTGTTCTTATATTTGCACTGCAATTTGTTTTCTTTACTAAAGTTATGGGTCATTTTCCCTTGTTCTACTTTACCTGTTTACTCAATGTATGACTTCGGAAAAACGCATTTAATAATATTGTTCACCCTATTGCATTTTTTTATCCCTTACAAAGATGAAGGATCTTGGATCATCTAAAGTCCTCTCTTTAAATTCTAATATCTCTGTTAGCTTGCATGATCCCAAGCAAGGAAAGGGGAAAAGTCTTACTTTACTATTTATTGGCATGCTTAGGTCTTTTTAAGCAATGTCTGTTATCTATCTCATATTGGGAAGACTCCAGTTATGTATCTATATTAATTAGAACAACAAAATGTTTTCTATTTGTACCTTTAGGGTATCTGACTCAAAAGCATGATAAGTGAAAATTTCCTGTTATAAGTTGAATTCAGTGTCTTCAGTTATCAATGTTTTTCTTGGAATCTGTAAAATGAGTCTGACTGTTTGATTTAGAAAGGATTGTTTTCAGAGTTTACAATTGTAGCAGCAAATGGATAACTTTATAAAGTTGTTGGATGCAAACTAAATTGATGAGTTTTCACACTGTAAAAAAATGAAGTCAGAAATGAGTGGGGGAATTTAACTACTGTAAACAGAATGAAATGTTTGCATTTGTATATTACATTTAACTATATACTTCTTTAGGAATGTGCTGATTAGAAATTTGACTATAATTTGGTTGATATTACATTATAAAGTGGGTCAAATGCTTTCCCCTTTTCCAAAAGGGTAAAGTTTAATATAGGAATGCTATTTGTGTTTTAAGATTGAGTGTCCAGCTTTAGGCACTACAAATTGAGTCACAACTAGGGATTTATTTAGATAAAATCTCAGAACCAATGTAGACATGTTGCAAAGCCTAGTAATCTGTTACCCTAGATATAGTAAGGGAGTGTAGTGGGGGAGGGTTTCACAGTTGGTTTTACTCTGCATTTGAATAAGGCACTTCCTTTTCTGTTTCTGTTTCCTTTTGTAGAGTGGAGTTACTTGCCTTTATGGTGAGTAAGGATGGGATGTTAATTAGATGTCTTCAGCAAAAGCTGGCATAGGAATTGGAAAGCATTCCTGTCTCAGCTGTGTTCAAAATGCTACCTACAGGTGACTGTCTGAAATGTGTCAGAGTGGAGTGTGTTTAAAAAGTAGCAACTAAAATAAAGAAACCAAGGGAATACAAGGGAACCATAGAAGGCTTCCTTTGGATTATTTTAAAATGCTGAATTGTCTCCATTTGATTAACAACTTCTCTTTAAGAACATTTTCCTCAGCTGGTATTGCTTAACTGTCAGTTGCTAAAGCATTCTTTAGAGTAAGAGTGGAAATGTCTTAAATTAACATTTACATACCTTCTGAAACTTCTTGATAGGTTTTTGAAAAAATCCTTTTCTTCCATCTTAAAATTGATACTAAGTATTGGCTCCAAGCCAGAATAGTGGAAAAGGCTAGGCAATGGGTATTAAGTGACTTGGGCCAGGGTCACACAGCTAGGAAGTATCTGAGGTCACATTTGAACCCAAGACTTCCCTTCTTTAGACCTACCTACCTGTCCAGTCTCCTAGATTTTTAAATTAGACCTGTTGGCTTGTAGCAACTGTGTTGTCTGTGTGCATGCTATCCAGATACATTAATATGGATGGTTTATTAAAGTTGTCCAGAAGAAGCTAGTTAGGTTTTTTACATTTTATTTCCTGCAACCACTCATGTTATTAAATTATTTTGATTGATAAATTTGGACTTGTTCCTTTCAAGGTCACTTTGAGGTTAGCAAGTGCCATTTTCACTGTGATGATGGAATAAAATTGCTATACTAGTTAATAACATTAGTATGGAATTTCTCAAATTGGAATTTCTCAAATATCCATGTTGAACTGGTATGGAAAGAAATACTTTCATATCTTGAATGGCACAGGTTCAAATAGCCTTCCCCCCAGTTTTTTGGAAAGGACTCTCTAGCTGTTACCCCTGACCTTCCCATTGAAATTCAGTTGCTTGTTGGGTATTGGTATTTCCATTTATCCATTGAAGCATACTGTAGTTAGACTTTCTACCCATCCCTAAACCTACCCTTCTACCCTATACCTTCTAATGCCCATCCTTTTGTTAGGGGCCTGTTACTTGCATGGAATTTGTACCACTGCTAGGTTATTTATGATCTGGAATGAAGAACTCTTCAGCTAATAAACTGGTATGTGTATACATTGTTTTACCCTCCCCTTTCTTGATTTTACCTCAAATTTAGAGATATGATCTGAGAAACCTATTATATTCCTGTTTTTAATACATAGTTATGGAAAAAAGTTTATTTGATGGTGATGCCTTCCCAATAATGACAAATGGGTTACTAGGATTGGTCCAGATCCTGTTTGGTGTAAGCCAGGAAGTAATCTGTTCCTTTAGTAACAGCATTAGTAACAAATGATTATTTGATTCCCTAGATGGCATCAAGGTAAAGAAAAAAAATATTTGTCATTACTAATCAAAAGTTTAGCAATAAAGGTTGAAGAATTTCATCTCCTTTTTGGAAATTTGTAGTCTTAAGTTTTAGTTAGGTAATCTTTAAATCAGATAGCATTTAAGTGGCTTATTTATAATTCTTCACTAATATTTAGTATATACTAGTTTGTGTCCCAGGGAAGTTGGTAACTATATCACTATAACAAAACTTTTAAAATGAATTTTGGATATAATGATGCCTTAGTATATAATAAATGTAAAAATAAAAAAAATCCAAAACGTTTATCTTAGAATGCTTTTAAGTATCTGTTCTTTTTTTTTTTAACCTTCATCTTCCACCTTAGAATCAGTACCATGTATAGTTTCCAAAGCAGAAGAGTGTTAAGGGCTAGACAATGTGGTTAAGTGACTTGCTCAGGGTTACACAGCTAGGAAGTATCAGAGGTCAGATTTGAACCTAGATCCTCCTGTCTCTATTAAGTATCTGTTCTAAGGCAATAGAAGTTAGGACTAAGCCTAGGACAACTAGGCAATTGGGTTGTCAGCCCAGGGTCACTCAGCTAGGATAGTCAAATTTGAACCCAGGATCTGACTCCCTATCCACTGAGCTACTTAGCTGCCTCAAATGTAAGGAAAATCAGTTGGTATTGGGGAACTTCATTATTACTTAGACACCTGGTGGTATCACCTGACTAATTTAATGAAGCATTCTTTTGTCAGTCAAACATTTCTTGGCTTTATGACCTATCAGTCCTATGATAAGCTTCCGATAAAAAGAGAAAAATAGTCTTTGCATTTTACTAGAGAGATCCAACTTGTTCTGCTAATAATGTACAAAATCAAAGGCTTTTTTTTTTTTTTGAGAATGTGAGGACATTAAATACTTGGGAGAATCATGAAAAGGCTTCTGAAGGGAAGTGATACCTGAACTGATCCTTGAAGGGAGTTCAAAGGTTCCAAGAGTTAGAAGTAAGGAGAAAGAACCTTCTGGGTAGGGTAAATAGCAGACCCGATTGAATAAAGTCCTGAAGGTTCGAGATGAAATGATGTGGAAGGGGCAGGAACATCTGTTAAAGGCCAGTTTGAGTAGAGTTGAGAATGCCAGAGCAGGGGAGTCAGTGATGGCAGAATAGTCTGGGGCCAGATTGGGAAGGCCCTCCAAGGTCATGCCAGGAATTCTGTAGACCAGTAAGTTAATTGGTAAGTGAATAGCTGGTTCTGTTTAGTAGCATAGAATTTCCTGATGTGTTACCCATAAATAGCTAGTTACCAAAAAATTAGGATATAACACTACTGAGATTGCAGAGGGTATAACTTGATCTTTTTAGGTGATTGGTTAGGTGCTTGAAAGTTAGTGTTAGGTCATCATTATGTTAGTTGTTAGGGCATCATTATGAACTCTAAAGATGACCATTCATTGTCTTGTATGTGTTGTGAAAATTTGCTTGTTAAGGAGATCCACTTAACAAATTTATTGTGTTTGTAGTAAAAATTATTGACTTATTTACTGCCTAGCAGTAAATATGCAATGGGTCATTGCAAATTTTTTTTTTTAACCCTTACCTTCCATCTTGGAGTCAATACTGTGTGTTGGCTCCAAGGCAGAAGAGTGGTAAGGGCTAGGCAATAGGGGGAGGGGGGGGAAGTGATTTGCCTAGGGTCATACAGCTGGGAAGTGTCTGAGGTCACATTTGAACCTAGGACCTCCCATCTCTAGGCCTGACTCTCAATCTACTGAGCTACCCAGCTACTCCCTTACTGTGAATTTTTTATGTTATTTGAACAAATAGCATGTATTAAGTGACTACTATATGCTAGGTACTAGGGTTATCAAGACAAAAATGACCAGAACATCATAATGATAATTATTAAAATTTTATAATTTTAGTTTAGATTTTATAGAACTTCCTTATTGTTATAAATTAAACTACTTTTGTAAACATTGCAGTTTTAATTAATACAAGTTTATGATTACATTTCTAGGCAGAGATAAGAAAATGAGGAAAGGGATACTATGTGGAGAGAGTTTCAGTCTTCTAAACAGTTTCATTGATTGAACTATTTCATGGGAACTACCATTTCTGAAGTTAAATTTCCTCCTAATCCCAAATCCATTTCAAGTTTTCTGTTCAAAAAGCCTTGTGACTTTTCTACTTCAAAGTAAAAGGGAATAGGCTTTTAGCTGTTTCTCTTTTCAGTATTTTATAGACTTTCCTGATTTATTGAGTGCATTTTACTGCCATCTTGAGTTTTACAGTCAAACCAGGACTATCAGGAACTTGCCACAGATAAGATTTTAAGTACCAGAACTTTGGTTCATTTTGAACTGTGGAATGACTGTCTTTCTCAATTGAATAATTTACATATGGCTCTGCCTTCTTAAACAGAACCCCAATTCTTTGATGTCATAACAGTATTTGTAATGGGTGATACACTCAATGACTTGTGTTTTCTTCTGGCTTTTTCTAGATTTTTCTGTCATGTTCTCTGCTGCCACTTTATCTGCATATATCATTTGTTTTGCTTCAACTTGCTCAATGTGGGCCTGCAACCTACTAGTTGAAGTTGTAGGACTGGGCAAGTCATTTAGTCCTTCCCACATCTAGAAGATGGGGGATAATAAATAGCATCTTACCTGCTGACCTTCCAGGTCTGTTACAAGGTTCAAATAACAGTGGTGGTACTTTGAATTTCAAAAGGTCATAAAAACAGAAGTTAAAATTATTATTGAAGACATAGCTTGTCAAAAGTCACTGAGAAAATAAGGAAAAATTGACTGAGATATTGAGTATTTTTCTGATTGGTTTTTTAAGTATAAAGTATACGAGTTTTAGGGTCTAGACCAGGGAACTAATTTTTTTTAATGTCCTGGATTCCTTTGACAGACAATCTAGGTGGAGCCTATGAAGCATCTTAGACTGTTTTTAAAAGCATAAATTAAAGTACATAGGTTTACAAAAGATCATTTATTATGTAAATATTATGGCCTTTTAAAGAAAAAGGCAAGTCAATTGACTAAAAGTTAAAAATACCTGGCATTGGCTAACATGTTTTATCTGTTGAAAGGGATTCATTGCTTCCTGGTTTCTACTGTGTTTCATATAAGAAAACCTTCCAGCTTGGTGCAAAGTGTTATTTAAAAAATTTTTGTTGATCTTTTGTTTTTATATTGACTAAATTTCTCCCTTATTCCTCCAACTTACCTCCTCCCCAAGAGCCATTACATATAATAGAATATTTTTTAAAAGAAAAAGGGAAGAAGAAAAAACAATTGGCAAAACCAGTTAATATACTGAAAAAAATCTGAAACTACTAATATGTAGTGGTTCATACATGTGATCTTTCCTGCTAGTAAAGTGTTAATTATGAAATGACATTTGGTAAACTTTGCTTTAAATTTTATATTAAAGATGTCATCTTTTGTTGAAGGAACTCTAGGCTAACAATATGTCTCATCTTTCACTTCTCACTCATAACCACTTAGGTCAGTAAGTCAGAGGCAGTACTTAACCTGAGCTGACTCTAGAGCCTCTATTTTTTTACTGTCATTTTGCCCTGAGGTGCTTAGTAGGTTTTTTGAATTGAATTTACACTATCACCATTAAAATTTTTTTTAACTTTTTGTTGATTTTGTTGATTTTAATTTCACTTTTACTTTGACACCACCACTTCCCCTACCCATAGAGCCAACCATTACAAAGAATAAAAAAGAAAGGGGAGGAGCAGTCACTTGTTCAATGTTCCATAGCCATAGAGAGACCTTTTCTCACCCAACATTTTCAGAGAAGGGAAATTACATTTTCTCATTTCTTTTTTTTGTGAATAAGCTTGGTTGTAATAGTAAATAGCTTGTTTTCCATTTTTTTTTGTTTCTTTACATTTCCATTGTTACTGCATTTTTATGGTTCTGCTTAGTTCACATGGGGTCATACTTTTTCTGTATTCAATGGCTCTCTTATTCCATTAATTCAAGTACTATTTGTTCACCATAATTTAAGATGTTGCCTAATCCACTGGAATCTACTTTGTTTCTAAGTCTTTGTTACTATAAAAACTGACATGAGGGATATTTTGGGGTTGGACGTCTTCCTGATCTTTGATTTCTTTCAGGGTATATACCTTCTGGTAGGCTCTGGTTTTTGCTGCATTTGAATTTAGGAGGGAAGGAGTTTGAAGTTTCCCTTGGCACTTAAAAAAAGAGGGGCTTCATCCAAACTTTCCATTCTTTGTCCTTCATACAGATATTCTATTGCCCATTGGCATGCCTTGTCTTTGAGCCCAGTCTTTTCCTTGTACCCAGCATGTATTCCTTCCTTAGCCTTGCCTCCTAGAACCCCTATCTTCAGAGTTCTGCTCAGATGTCACCTTTTAGATGAAGTTTTTCCCGATTTTCCTCATGGCTACCCAGTTTTGTTGTATGTGCAGGTGTTTTGTTGACTCCTAACACTTCAAGGCCAATTTAAGATTAGTAGCAAGAATCTTTTGCGTTAATTTGTTAAGAACTGAGTTACCGAATATTTCTTTACTTTCTTAAAATTTTTATTTAGTTAATTAATTTAGAATATTTTACTATGGTTACATGATTCGTGTTCTTTCCCTCCCCTCTCCAGGAGTCAACGAGCAATTTCACTGGATTTTACATGTATCATTGAAGACCTTGAGTTTTTTAGGAGAGAATGTGGGATAAAGACATTGGAGTTCTTATACCTTATAGGTCTTAAATTTTGAAAAAAAAAATCATCCTTTTTATTTCTACTTGGAGTGGCTTCATATCCCTTTTTCCATTGGGGAAGTTTATTTGTAAACTTCTTAATGTATTAAAAAAAACTTAGAAAAGCAATGCAGCCTCAGATGAATCACATCAAATGCTTTGATCCAGTTTTTGGTTTTCAAAGTAAATATGGCTGTGTCAAAATAAGAACCCAGTTCTGGTTCTAAAAAACCAAATCCTCCCCCAATCATCTTGTACTTAATTTGTTTTGTATATGCATGTTTTGTTCCTGACTCCCTTAAGGAATGTAGTAAGATCCTTGAGGACAATAACTTGTGATTGTGTCTGAATCCCCAAGGTCTAGCTCAGCCCCTGGCTTCTATCAGGCACTTTATTAATAAATGTTTATTGGTTGATACTCCCACTTGGAAAAAATGCCCTACCCTGTTGGGCTCCCCCTCTCCCCCTTTCTCCTTCCTTGAAATGAAGGTAGGTGCCAAATCAATCCGATTTAGGGGAAATATGTGGTCTTCTCATATTGAAAAATGCCCAGCAGAGGTGTGGATAACATTATACATAAGCAAACTTGTCCTCTGCTCATGATATTTTTTTGGTCTAGACCTGAGATTTGTTTGACAAAGTGACTTACTATCATGTAAGATTTGTATTCAGGGTGTTAGCCAGTATATGTTAAACTGCACTCAAACACAAGTTTAGCTGATTCAGACCATCTCTGTCTACTAGGCCAATATGCTATTATGTATTGATTTATTTGGTATAGTTGATCCACAGTATAATAGTAACACCAAAATGATTTCCCATACCAGATAAGTGAGCATTTGGAACTGTCATTTTGGGTTGACCCATTAGTACAGTGAACATTGGCATGCATCTTTGGAATGTTTATTATTTAAAGGAGTAATTTTATAGAAATATAGAGGAGTAAGACATTCCTGTATTTTGGGATCTAATATTTCATCTAGCATCCTGTTAGCACCATGTGGAATTAAGTGCTCATTAATCAGGCTGTTAGGTGGTTTTATAGTGCCAGGCCTTGAGTCAGGAAGACTTCTTGAGTGTAAAGGACACCAGGTCTAGAGATAGGAGGTCCTGGGTTCAAATGTGGCCTCAGACACTTTCCAGCCATGTGATCCTGGGCAAGTAGCTTAACCCCCATTGCCTAACCCTTACCATTCTTCTGCCTTAGAACCAGTACCCAGTATTTGTACAGGTTTAAAAAAAAAAAGTATATTTAGCCTTAGGTTGTGTATGGGACTGAGGAATCATCCTGTTCTCCTTAAGGCAAATTTCTTAATGTTGTGGAAACCAGTCTTTCATTCTCCAGTGTGTATCTAGTCATCATTCTAACTAGATACTCACTGCCCTGACACTCCCCACAATTACCCTGTTTGATCCCAAATTCCTTCTGCAGTATAAGAGAATTCCTGTTCTTTCCTCTCTAGCTGTTACTCTGGAAACAATCAAATTGGCAGTCTGCTTTTTGTAACATTCTAATGAATTGAATTGTTCTGACTTCTCTTCCCTTTGACTTCTTAACAAATCCTGTCTTATTCCAATATTTACTCTTTCAGAGACTTATTTTTTTTCTTTCTCAGTGCTCAGCACAGTACCTAACATGGTAATCACTTTTCCAGAAGCACCATTTCATTAAGATGCTGTAGCCAGCCATGTTGATGTCTTAACTTCCTACCTGAGTGTAAGCTCTTATAATATGTCATTGCCTGGGTGGTTAATTCAGATCCTCATTGCTGTACTTTTTTGGAGTCTCTTCAAGACTGGACTCTCTCTTTAGAGCCTCTTATCTTCTCTTTGGATTTCTCCTTTGCTGTAGTCTTTTATGGGATATTCCATTGGTTCCCCCTCCTAGAATGGAAGCTCCCTAAGGATGTCATATTTATTTTTGTATCAAAATGTCTAGGAGGTTGTAAACTTTTAAAAATTGTAGTCTGTGGTCTGATTATGTATATGTATATGTGTACATAGAAGATACTTGCTCCATTGAACATTAAAATTTAATAAGTTATGTTTTTTAAATTTTTTAAATCAAGACATCAGATAGTTGTGGTTGCTGGCTCTCTAATCTTTTTATGCTACTGGAAAGTAAGTTCCCTTGATCATGGGGTCCATGGGATCCCTGGGATCTTTTTAACTCACTCAGTCCCTGGTCACTTTATCCATTACTTTGCTTTGTTGAAGGACTCTTTAGCAGGATAGTGGGTATAAATTTTTTTTTTTAGTATAGCATTTTCTATGCCTACAGGTCAAGAAGGTATAAGTTGAAGTCTCAATTTTGACATTCTTGGTGGTGTGACTTCACTCAGCAAATGATTAAACCTTTGTGTTTCAGGCATCTTTCTGAGAATATAAGGAGTATTTAATTACAAATCTACCCACCACTGCCTGTCCCTCCCCTCCAAGCCCTTTAGGACAGATGAAATGGTGTGTTTTTTCATATTCCTGCTTTCATTGCTATTTAGGGGACTATTGTGTTTCTACCCTCTTTTTCTTAGCTTTTTGGTTCTCATATTACCATTGTGTGGAATTCATCTTTCTTCAGGGACATAGAAATGAAACCTCTGTACCTCCAGTACAATGACTGGGAGCCAACCATGAATGCTTGATATTACAAAAGTGTGCTTTTTGGAATAAGGAAAGTGAAGAGGCAGGACAACCGGAACAATGTAACTTCCTGCTGCTTGGTTCTCCTCTTTAGCATATAGTAAGGAATTGAAATTTGAATTTTATAGATTGAGAAAATTAATCCATCAACATTCATTGAATGCCTGCTATGTGTCAGGCATTGTGCTGGTTGCTGGAGATTGAAAGACAAAAAGGAAACCAAAGATTCTCATATTTTCAGGGAGAAGGGTACAGATAAAACTAGTAATTCATCCACAGTATATTCAAGGGCCTCATGACTGTAGAGCTGATCATGACAGAGGAACTAGGAAGACAAGAAAGAAGGGATCAATTTCAGGATTAGGGGGAGACAGTCCCTAAGGCTCGACACCAAACATCTTGTGTAAGGAAAAAGTCCAGCATACTCATTTGACAGGATGGAATCTACAGTGTCAAAGGGAGTCATGTGGATTAACAAGTCTGGAAAAGGTAGGTAAGGATCAGATGTCTTGAAGATCTTAAAATTCCAATCATGTTCTTTGGTCTTTAGGAATTTAGGAACATTAGGAAGCTGCTTCTTTGCTTTAGGAATATTGGGGTTTTCTTTTGTAAATACTTACCTTCTGTCTTAAAATATTAAGTTTCTGTTTTAAGTCAGAAGAGTGTAAGGGCTAGTTAGGGCTAAGTGACCTGCCTGTGTTCACTCTGCTAGGAAGTGTGTGGGACCATATTTGAACCCAGGACTTCTGTTTTCAGGCCTGGCCACTGAGCCACCTAGCTGCCCCCTCTGTCTACCTTTTTTTCCCCCCTCCAAATAAAGCTGTTACCAAGTCCTATTAATGGAAAATATATTTATGGTTTACTCCTGTTAATGATCTATCAATGCTTTAGTATTACTCATTCAAACTGTCTCATTTGCCTTTTTCTTCAATTGAGAATATTGCTGTGAAAAAATTTCCTGTTTTGACATTTTCTCTTCATCTTCAATGAATTATAATGGAAGTACAGGTGAATTTCTACATTCTGAAAAAGGAGGATGACTGTGGGTCATTTGTAGCAAGGGATGGATTTAATAAAAAACAAGTGGATCTAAATCATTGGTGTGAAAGAAACAGCTGCTGTTTTTTTCAACCAGAAATGATCGACTGATATCTTGATACAGTTATGCTTTCTTTATAAAAAGTTTCATTTTTAGAAGGTCATTTTTAAAAACATTGATTCATTTTGATAGTTTTTTAGATTATTTCTATAGCTACATTTGAAAATCAAGATTACTTCATTGGGTTTCCTTACAGAAGTATTAGCTGGACCTTGGTGGTGGAGTGAGGAGCCTTTGAGCAGTCGGGCCCAACCTATGACCTGCTTAGAGTGTTGTTCTTAAGTGTAGAGACTAAAATATAGAGGGCTATGAAGGAAATTAATTATATTAAAATACTAAACTTAATTTGGGACACTTAGAACTCTGGCTATCTAGGACATTGGTTATTGGAAATGTGGTAGGGACTGTCATCTGTTAGAATTTTGCTGTAGAACATCTCAAATAGTTAAGGAAATCTTTTGGAGAGATCTCATGGTTTTATGGAAAGAACAAGGTTAATAACCTTGGCTGCCTTTATAATCTTGGGCAACTTCTAACTTTTTTGCCTTTGAGCTAAACTTAATCATATACCATCTCCCCGACTCCCAATCTACCCCTCTCCTGAGCTCCCCTTATTTCAGGGTACCACATTCCTGACTATAGTTATTCTCATTCATTCCTATCCTCCATATTGAATCATTGGCAAATGTTTGGTCAGTTTTTACTTGCATATCTTTTTTCTCTGTCCATATGGCTGGCATCTTGGTTCCAACCCTCCTCACCCTCATCTCACCCACACTGTTGCAATAGCTGTCTCCTTGGTTTTCTTCCCTCCATGTTCACTCTCCTTGCTCAGTAAACTCCAGGGGATCTCTTACCTATAGGATCAAATACCAATTCTATTTCACCAAAAGCCCTCTACAACTTGGTTCAATCTATCTTTCCAGCCTTCTAATTCATTAATTTTCTTTATTCACTCTGTGGTCCAGCTTAAGCTTAAGTTTACCTAGTTGTAACTTGCATATAACATTCCATTTTTTTGTCTTCTGTGTACCGTGATTGTGAAAATCACCTTTAAAGATTGGTATAATATATGTTATTTATGGTCACCAAGGAATTTACTTATGAAATTCCTAAAATGAAACACTCAAGTCAGAATGGAGTTTATGGTGGTTTAATCACAAGGGGAGTAAGAAAGAAGGAGAGGGAGAGGAGAGAGGGGGAAAAAGTAACTCAACCTTCTGGCAGAGCCAGAGGGAGTTTAAGCCCGAAGGCCAAGGTAGAAAGGAGAATCAGTCCTTGACTCATGTGACCGATTTGAAGGAAAGCTGTCTGCTGGCCTCCCTGCTCAAGTTCCTAGCATGAACTGGCGCCTAGCCCTGCCCACAGGAAGTAAGCGAATTCCAGAGGCTGTTCTCTACCTCACTTCCTGTGCCTCACAAGTGCCAATGGTGACTCAAGCTTGGTTTAGGACAGCCCAGGTGGGCAGTTAGTTATTTCTGATTTGTCATTGACTAGCACATGCCTGTGTAGTGTGGGTGTGCACAATTTTGTGTGCTAGACCAAGCAAGGTGGAGATTTTAAAATTCACAGTACATTCCTGGAACCTGCTTCTCAGAAGTCAAGAGTTTCCTTTATATAGCAGTTAAAAAAAACCTCTACCAAAGGTTTTTCTCACAACTCCCCTCTTTCCTCCAATGATTCAGGTAACAGCTACCGGTGCTTCCTCTCCCCTAAATGAAAATGGATTTTTATTGAGAGGACTGTTTTTACTATTGTGTCTATCTCCAGTGTCTGCCTGGGGCTGGGAACATAGAACATACTATGTGCTTGTTTGATTGGCTGATAAGTTCTTTGTGACTCAATTTTCTCATTTATAAAATGATGATTTTCATTTTTTAGGTTTATGATCTTTGGGTTTCTTAGAACAAAGTAGTAAATTATTTTTTAGATCAAGATATATAGAAAATGCACTTGTTCTGATTTTTAATTTTAAAATGAATCAGAACAATTGAGTTGATTTAGAAAATGATGTTGAGAAGAAAACAAATTAGATCTGGAGCACTTTGGAACCAAGAAATGAGCTGAGGTGTAAGAAGGCAGGGCTTTAAATTAGCACTAGTACTCTTGATTGTGGCCTCTTAGGTCTACTGGGCCAACTTCAAGTGATTTCTTATCTAGCAGTTGATAATATTAAATAGATTGTAACAGATATGACCCCACCCATCTAAAATCTCACTATCTTCCAAGCTTCCATGAATTCTCAGAAGTCACAGTGAGTTCTTTTTAAGGGATAGGAGACACTTGTTGAACTAGACTGATCTAGACAGCTTTAACTCCAAGGAATCCAAAACCTTCCCACCCTGTGTGTCAAGCACAACTAGTCAGCTTGAGAGGCTTAGAGCCTGAAAGGTACACAAATTATACCACTTATAGCTCCCAATTTTAAGCCTCAGTGAAAATTGTTCCTTTAGTTCTATAGTAAATAACTGAGGCATTCAGTTACTGTGGTTCTAAATATTCCAATTCTTGTCCACCTTAGATGTGTGCCTACAAGTCTTTAGGGGAGGCATAGTCTAGAAACATTTCACACAAAGATAACTGAAGTCAGAAATGCCCAACCTGTAGGATGGTGCTGTTTTCCATAAATTCATATGCAAACTGATTGTTTACATTTTAGTTTCAAATGTATGATTCTGAACTGCTGTCTTAGAGATTATATTCTCCTTTGGGTAGGTCATCCTAACTCGATGCTTTCTTTTTCCATATGACTTAAATTGGGTACCCTGGTCTCAGTTTCTTCATCTGAGCTCTAATGTTCTTTAATTCTAGTTTTTGGATTATATATTCAGGATGCCTTTAGATCCATGGTACTGGATCCACCAGAAGAGGGACTATCATTTACAGATGTTTAGACTCTGGCCCCTTGACCCATCCAAAAGTGGGGGGGGGCGGAGCGGGACCATTAGCTAGAGATGTTACTTCTCCCTCTGTAATAAGTGCATACAGACTTAAAACAGTAATCCATAAGAAAAAAAATTACATTTCTATTCAGCTGGGGGCCCCTTTTCTGAGGTCAACTTGGAGCACTTGAACTCTGCCCTAACAGATCTAAAAGTGCAGTAAGTCTACCTCTGGTAGTGCTCTGCCAGATCTCTTCTGCTTCCACTTTCTTTTTTTCTTTCTTTTTTTGTTTTTGTTTGTAAGTTTTTAGTATTTTTAGGGGTGGGATGAGGCTGTGAAGTGCCTAGTTGAAGGAAAGGAGTGGAGAGAATACATGTATTTGGGGGTCAACAATCCCCAGTTGATTTCAGAACATATGGGTTCATATATATACATATATAACTTGATAAAATTCACCAGATAATAATAGAAAGGGAAATCTTTCCCCATTCAAAATGACTTCAGAATATATAAACTATCCGGGTATCAGTCTACCAAAGCACAATTAATAATACCTGTATAGATACAATAATGTTTCTTAAAGCAGTAAGGCCATAAATTTAACTAGAATAACAATTCAATGTTAATGGCTGGAATATGTCAATGTAATAAAAATGATAATGCTTCTTAATTTATAGATGTAGTAATTATACAAATCATATTACCATGGAAATACTTGGTAGTTATAGAAAATTATAAAATTAATTTGGAGGAACAAAAGGTATGGACTATCAAGGGAAATAAAATTAAGAATAAAAGGAACTTGACACTTCTGGACCTCCAACAATATTCTAAAACAATAATTATCTAAACTGATATTAGTTTGAAAAATAGAGTAGAGCAATGGAATCTATTGGACAAAGAAGCATCAGAAATAATTGAACTTAATATCCCAGTTTATGATACATGATGTGCCTCCAAGCTTTAGAATCCAATCAAAAGAGAGTGGCTTAGGATATCCTTGGCCTTTTTCTTTTTTTTTTCTGTTTAACTTTAGATATGGTGGGCAACTTTATACTTCCTTGGGACCAATCCAAGAGTAGATCTAGAGTCTTAAACCTCCAAGACTGAATCCACCCCTCCATCCCCATTTATTCTTTTTCTTAAGATCTGGCTCCTAAAGTCATAGACTTTGTCAAGTATAGGCTCCCTAATCATAAATAAGGATAAAGATAGGAATTGTAATTGATTTCATTGGTTAAAGGGAACTCCTTTAAAAAGGAGACTTCCATTATTTATCCTTGCAGTCAGCTTAAAAGAGTTAGAATTACCTTGAGTCCTGAGAAATTAAGTGATTTGTCCATATAGCCAAGACTAGCTTTATCCACTATGCTGCTTGTATCAAGAACACTGAATCTTGGAGCAGTACACAATGCTGGATTTAGAGGAACAGAGAAGCCAGCCTCACATTGTAGTATTGCCACTTATTTCCTGCGTGATTTGATGTGTGTGTGTGTGTGTGTGTGTGTGTGTGTAGTTTCTTTAGGACTCTGGGGGATTTAAATGGGAGAGGAAGAGGAGTTGGAGTAGTTAACTTAAAAAAAATTTTTTTTTAAACCTTTACCTTCCATCTTAGAATCAATATTGTGTATTGGTTCCAAGGCAGAAGAGTAGTAAGGGCTAGGCAATTGGGGGGTGGTCGGTCAAGTGACTTGCCCAGGGTCACATAGATAGGAAGTGTTTGAGGCTAGATTTGAACCCAGGACCTCCCTTCTCTGGGCCTGGCTCTCAATCCACCGAGCCACCTAACTGCACCCCAGACTAGTTGACTTTTAAAGATCTTCAAACTCTAAATCAGTGATTAGCTCTTAGGTCAGCCAACACCCACTGGAGGTATCAAAGTATTAAAGTGGAACAGCATGGGTTCTGGAGTCAGAGGACATAAGTTCAAATTCTATTTTTAACATTTCTATATGTGTTCTTTTGCAAATCATTTCATCTCCTTGAGCCCTGCTTTCTTCCTCTGTAAAATGAGGAGAGTTCCTTACACTCCTTAAGTTCTCATAGGCACTGGGTTTAGGATAAAGCAAAATAATTCCTGACCTACAGAAGTGAGGGGGAGGAGGAGAGAGAGAGAGAGAGAGATTCAGATTCAGAGAGAGATTCCCATAATACTTGCAGTCAGCCAACAACTACCCTATCCTGACTTCCTGGGCATAGTTAATTTGAGTCAGGTTGTGTGCAGGCTCCTCCCCTCCTCCCCCTTTTTCTGTCCAAGACAGCTATAGCTTTCACATTTTTGGAACTTCCTTTTACTTAGAATCTGCATTGTGGTTGCTTGTTGTCTCTTTCTATTCCATTCATAAAATTCGTGAAAAGGGATCTGTTGGGAGTTTTGGTTTTGCCTGTTTTCCAACTGGTGTTTTTTTAAATGTAAATTTCTATCTTTTGTTCTTTTATCCATAATTTTTCAGTATTGTCATCCCCTCCTTCTTGAGAACCATTCCTTATAACAAAGAAGTGTGTGTGTATGCAGGGAAACCCAGTTTGGCAAAATTAGCTAACATAGCCATTAATAGTTGATGTTCTCTGCAGAGTTCATATCTGTCATTTCTCACTGCAATGGGAATAGCTTGTTCAATTCAAGTGCTACAGTTTGTTTAGTCTCAGCTAACGAGCATCTTCTTTACAACTCCTTGTATTTTCTTTTTTTTTCTTTTATTATAACTTATATTTCCATGTTTGACTTTGTACTGTCTTTGATGGTTCAGCTCCAGTTACCTGTTGCACCAGTTGGCTGGGACATTTCACATCATCGCTGAAGAAGACCTAGTCACTTTCCTGTATGCTTATATCTCCTGGGATATGTGATACGTGACCTTTCCTTCAGATTTCCTGAAGCTTGCCCAGCTACCTCTTTTCCTTTCCCTCCTCTTACCCTTTGTTGAGGACATTTTTTGCCTACGCCCACACCTTGTGGCACATTCTGTACCTTATTTATATATTATTGTTATTGGCTGGGGAGTGGGTCAGGTTATATCCCTTACTTACCTAGAAATTAATTACATGACTGTAGGGCCCTTATTTGAGCTAAATTTTTGTCGCTTTTTCCTGCATTTAACATAAGATCATGCTTTTAAAGCATTTTTTTGAATGGAATTGATTCTACTTCCTTGAACACCTACTTTGGAGAATTGGAAATATGCCCCAAGAGAGGATTAGATCACATTATCCGTTTCTAGGAAATCATAATTCTGTCTAGAACTGTGACCTATGACCTCTTATAGCCATTAGAGGCGAGATTGTTGAAGATTCTTGATATTGACCTGAGACTATGTGGAGCTGGGATGGGAGATGTCACATAAGAATCCATATTAAAATTTAATTAAAATTAAAATCTTCATTTCTAGATGTATTCTTCCATAACAAAGAATAAAAGAAAGAAGGGAATGTAGTCTGTCAGTATTACAGCACATACATTTGACAGGGTGTGCAGTTTCATACACACAGACCGTCACATGTGAGAAGGAACTTTCCATCTTTTCTTTGGGGACAAGTTCTATCATTTGACACTTTTCAATTTTTGTTTGTGTTTATACTGTATTTGTTGCATGTATAGTTTACCTGGTTGTGCTGCCTTTACTTCAAATCAGTTTATATGTCTCTTGAGCTTCTCTCTGTATTGATTATATTCCTCGTTTCTTTAGAGTGGAGTAATTATTCCCATCAGAAAATCTTGTTCATGTACCATTCCCCTATGACTGGAATATTGACTTTTCCCCCCCTAGTTCTTTGCTCCTACAAGATGTGCTGATGAATATTTTGGCATTTCTAGAATCTTTGTTTTTGACTTTTACACCCATTTTGGTGAACCTGTGGCATGCCTGCCTCAAGGAACTGCTCCCTTTCCACCAAACTCAGACGTTTTTCACATCACCTGCCCCTCTGCCCAGCAACCCAATGGGAGTGCTTTTTCCATTTGTGGTAAGGTGTGGGGGGGTCACATGTGGTTTGAGGTTTGCAGTTTGCGCACTCCATCTCTAAAAGTTTCACCATCTAGTGATGGCCTAGCCCTTTTTGGGAGGACATGCCTAGTAGTGAGAACTCTTTATTAAAGGATATGGACATTGTAATTTCTTAGCATAATTCCCAAATACTTTTGGGAATACTTAGACTAATTCACAGCTGAGTCAGGAGGTAAGTTAGTATTTGCAAGGAGTTGAATAGAATGGGCATTAATAAAATTCTCGTCATTCTCGGTTACCGAGAGACTACTACTACTAAAATAAAAAAATGATCTGTAATGAGGAATAAGTAATAATGTATATTTTAAAGCTTAAAAAACCTCAAAACTTAAAGCAGTTTAGTCTGAGCCTCTCCATCTCCTCCAGTGTGGTATCCCACAGTTGTTTTGCATGCATCTGGACAGAAAGAAATGAATATTAAAAGAAACAATTGTGAATGGCTTCCTAAGCCTATTGAATTATCAAAGTAGTAGTCCTACCTACCTTATTAGTTTTAGACTCTGCATCTCAAAATATTCCTACTTTTCAGAGAACAAAATTAAAAGGACAGTCTGGAGTCACTATTAATGATAGCTGTCTTGGGAGGTTTTCTGATCACAATTCTTTTAATGGTCACACTGGGCCAGCAGTGTTAGGTTCAGCAGGTATCATCCTCTTTTAATAGGTGAAAAGATAGACTCAGAGGGGTTGTATTACTTGGTAGTTTATGAAGCACATTAGGTATTTTGTCAGGGTTTCATTTTGGGCTTGTTAGGCATCTGACAGTCCAACAGACCTCACACTTGAGACTTCCTTTCAAGGGTCTAGGACTATGTTGGTGAAGACATGGCACATGTGCCTTGGCATGCTGGAAGGGGCTGCTAGTTCCCCTTCTCCACAGTGCCTGAGGACTTTTTTTTTTCATGCCTCCCCTTCTATCCCCCAACAGCTTAATGAGAGCACTTCCCCCATTCCCCTCCCTGGGATAATGAGGGGGCAGTAGGATGGCTCAGCAGTGGTGAAGGTGCAGTTTGGGCTTGTGGTTTCTAAAAGGTTTGCCAATGCTGGTCTTGGGGAATAAAATCCATTTTAAAAACAGTCTGTTAGATTTGACCATCTTAACAGATATGGCATTGTTGGGATTTGATTTTGTTTCTTGACATCATTTATTTCATTAAAGATTTATTGATACTTTTTACCCTTTTATACCACTTTTCATTTCCTGATAAAATCCTCCCTACCAATAAACCCAAACCAGGTTAAGCAAAATTGTCTTAAAATCACATGCCTTGGTCCCCACTTGCCTCATCTAACAGGAAGATTTCACTTTGAGCAGAGTGGTATGTTTTCTTTTCTCTGGACCCAAGATCAATACTTGTAGTTAATGAGTTTTGCTGTCCTTTTGTGTTCTCATTAATATTCTTGTAGTTAAAGAGGATATTGTTCTCCTGGTTCTGCTCCTTGTGCCTTAGTTCTTACTGGTTTTTCCCATATTCTGAATTCCTTAAAAGTGTTTCCTAAAAGCCTTAGTGGTTCTTTAAGTCCTTTAGTAGGTCATTTATTATGGTGCAGTATTCATTTCATATATATATTAAGCAGTTTCCTAGTTGTTTGGGTTGTTTCTAGGGTTTTTTTTTTTAATAACTGCTATAAAAAGTTCCTAGCATTTCAAATCATTTTTAGAATCAAAATGATATTGGTTTTGTGGTCCTGGATGACCTATGTCCAGTGGAATGGAATTTCTTCCCCATCTAACTTTTCCTCCTTGAAGGAAAATTGCTGTTAGCTAATTAGTAGTGTGATTTCTTGAATTTGATTTTGGAAGTCCCAGTATGCTAGGTTTGCAATTAAGACCTGCAAGGTTTTTCTTTTTAAAAAGTCTTAGGGTCTTTTTTGGATGTGATGAATTTCCTTGTGTTAATTTGTCCGGTGCAAAGGAAAACGAGCTAAATTTCTTGTAGATGGAGTACACTTAATTTGCTGGCATATTTATGTGGTATTAAAATGTACTCTGGACTGTTTTCTTGATCCCTTTTTTTACATCAACTCCTATTAATCCTCTCTCGCTCAGTCTCATAGAACTCCCAAAACTTAAGGAAACTAAATCAACACATTGGCTATGTCCCAGTTCTATGCAGCACCTCCAGCCTGGGTACAGGAATGGAGATGCATCAGGACTGTCTGTCTGGACCTTTCAAGTCACAGTTCCCCATTACATAGATCCCAGTTTTGAAATCTTTTCAGACTTGTTTTCCTTGAATTTGCTTTACTTAAGTTTTTTCCCCCCTGTTCCTGCCTCTATTGTTCTGCATCAACTTGATGCAGATCTTTCCAAGTTCTCTGAATTCCTCATATTTTTTGATGTCTTATAGCACAGTGCTGGTCTATATTTGTTCAGCCACTCATTCAGTGATCTCATTTTCCTTTGAGGACTTTGCTATGACAAAAAGTGTAGCTGTGTGTGTGTGTGTGTGTGTGTGAGAGAGAGAGAGAGAGAGAGAGAGAGAGAGAGAGAGAGAGAGAGAGAGAGAGAGAGAGAGAGAGAGAGAGAGATGGGCCTAAGAGGGTTTGAATAGGAAGAAATTAGCCTAGTATTGGTATTGCTGGGTTAAAGGAGATACAGAGTTTGGTAATCTTTTAAAGTACAATTCCAAATTACTTTTCAGAGTAGTTGGATCAGTGATTGCTGGTCTGAAAATGATTCTGGACCAATGCCTCCTTGTCCTTTTGGTAAATATGGCAAATATGATTATATCTCCCTAGTGACAATAAATGGTTAGGAGAATCATTGGGGGATTGAGTCATTTGGCCTAAATTCATACTTTAAAGTGGATGACTTCTGTTGGCTCTTTGGCCTAAATTCATACTTTAAAGTGGATGACTTCTGTTGGCTCAGAGATTGTAGATTTGCCTAATGTTATTTTAGATGCTTCAGTGACTTTTCCTTAGAAGGAAGATTGGAGGAAGAATAATAGGATCATGGATCTAGAATTGATTAAGGAATTTTTTTGCAGATGAGAATTTTTTTGCAGAAGCAAGCCCCTGATTATTTGAAATGTGCTGACATTTCCCAGAAATATCACGAAGTGACATTTTGCCTAAAGGATTTTTATTTGGTGGCAAAATATGTATTTTCTAGAAAATGAAACTTTTAACTTTGTTATTAGAGATTTTAATTTGTTGCCTACACTTGGAAGTACATTGTTCTTAATTTATTTTTGTTTCTTCCTTTGCTTGCCATCTAGTGGCAGAAAATGGGAACTACTTAAACTTTCATATAAAGGAAAAGAATTTGTAATTTAGACATAAGGAATGACAGCTGCAATTTGGCAGATAGTCTCTAAGGACACAAGGAAACAAGGTAGTCAAAAAGACTAATGACAGATGACTTGTGACTATTGACAGATTAAAGACTGGTGACAGATTTCAGGCTTGACAGTCAAGTTCCTTAACCTTCTAGCTAGTTTATGGAAAATAATTTACATTATGCTGCTAATGTCAAAAATAAGCTACTGAAATAGATTTAAAAAAAATCCTTCCACATCAATACTGTGTATTGGTTCCAAGGCAGAAGAATAGTAAAGACTAGGCAATGAGGGTAAAGTGACTTGCCCAAGATCACACAGTTAGGCAGTGTCTGTGGCCAGATTTGAACCTAGGCCTGGCTCCCAATCCACTGCACTACCCAGCTATCCCTTGAAACAGATTTTTGATGGAAAGATGAAGTGCTAAGCTTGCATGGTTGTTTTTTTTTTTAATGTTAACATTAAAAAAAAAACACTTCATTTGGAAAAGTGCTTAGATCTGCGGCCTACATCCATAGTATGTTTCCGCTCTATATTCTGTTGACATAGTTCATATTACTGCCAAAATTATTTAACAGGAGTGGAGTTTAGGGAATAAAGATTAATGCCATTGCAACCTTTTTAAATGATATAATTTCACTGTGTAATGTAGTCATTAGTCATTTGTATTCTGCTAGGTGATTAGTTTTTTAGGTTAGTGATTTGATGAAATGGTTCTGTTGCATAAAATATGTATAAAATGTATACTTCTGGGGCTTTAAAAATTAGCTTTTATTTAACTTTTCCATGATCATCTACAAATATTTAGATAGGTTAAAATACTTTGCATTGTAAATTCTTGCCCATATGAACGGATATATTTATTGGCTTTAACAGGGTACTGCTGTACAGAGAATGTGCCTTTACTATGTATATAACATAGCTTTGTTGCTGTGCTTGTTAGATTTAGCTGCATAATTTGTCAGTGTGTTTGTGCTTCTCATTTATTTCATGTCATCTTCGAATCCTTGAGATTCATGAATTCTATGACATTTGTGTGTAGTAATTTGTTTGAAGATTCTCTAGTCATAAGACTAGTTCCTTTCTGGTTTCTTGCCATTACAGATAATGGTGCTGTGGATATTTTTGGACAGACCTTTTCTCTGTGTAGTCCCAGTAGTGGGAATGCTAAGGTCAAAGGATTTGGCCATTTTTGGAAACCTTGGTTTTCCAAAGAGGTTAGATTATTTAAGAACTTTTAAGGAATGTTAATAATGTACTTGCTTTATTCTATCCTTTCCATTATTAACAAAAATAACAAACCCGTAACCTTCTGACTTAAAATTGATAAGTTTTGATTCTAAAGCAAAAGATCTTCAAGGGCCAGGCAGTTGGGGTTGCCCAGGTCCCATAGATAAGGAAGTATCTAAGGCCATATTTGAACCCAGGTCCTCCCAGTTTCAGGCCTGGCGCTCTATTGTGCTACCTACTTTCAACCTCTGAATATCTGTGGATTTTGTCTAGTACCATGGGTTTTCTTGGGTATTTCTCATTTTGGATTTTTTTGGATATAGTTCTATAAAATTTTGGATTTTTAAAAAAACATTATTTTATTTGGTCATTTCCAAACATTATTCATTGGAAACAAAGATCATTTTCTTTTCCTTCCCCCTCCCAGCACCTCTCCCACAGCCGACGGCGCCGGGTATCACATGTGTCCTTGATTCGAACCCATTTCCACATTGTTGGTATTTGCATTAGAGTGTTCATTTAGAGTCTCTCCTCAGTCATATCCCCTCAACCCCTGTAGTCAAGCAGTTGCTTTTCATCGGTGTTTTTACTCCCACAGTTTATCCTCTGCTTGTGGATAGTGTTTTTTAGATCCCTGCAGATTGTTCAGGGACATTGCATTGACCCTAATGGAGAAGTCCATTACATTCGATTGTACCACAGTGTATCAGTCTCTGTGTACAATGTTTTCCTGGTTCTACTTCTTTCGCTCTGCATCACTTCCTGGAGGTTGTTCCAGTCTCCATGGAATTCCTCCACTTTATTCCTTTTAGCACAATAGTATTCCATCACCAACATATACCACAATTTGTTCAGCCATTCTCCAATTGAAGGGCATCCCCTCATTTTCCAATTTTTGGCTACCACAAAGAGTACAGCTATGAATATTCTTGTACAAGTCTTTTTCCTTATTATAAAATTTTGGATTTTTTAAAGAGCATGCTATTGGATTTTAAAATAAAGTGCTTGAATAACATTTTTTCCTTTTACAGTGGTCTTTTCACTAGAGTAAAGAAAAAAGCATTTTGTTGTCTTTGCTTTAAATAGTGAAGTTTGAAATTTGCTGACATTGAAGTTTTAAAAATTAGTTTCTATTATTTTTCTTTTTTGGTATTGCCATAATTTCCCTTATCCTTTCTCCCAGGAATTCATCCCAAATAATGAATAGTATTTTTTTAAAGTATCTCCCCAAAATAGGGGGGAAAAGCATAACTGATCATTTTACAATAAAAATTTTGAACAAATAATGCAGTTTACATCTGCTTGTGCAAAGGGCTCTTATGAAAGATGTGTTCTTATATCTCTTCTTTTGAGCCATTATTTTTCTTTGTGGTTTTATAATATTCACTTTAATAAGTTTTCATTGATGACTTATTTTTTCCATCATAATTTTCTTCTCATAATTAATTCCTTTTCCAGCTTCCAGAAAACTGTCCATATAATAGTTTTGAAAAAATAAAATAAAAAAGGAAAAAATCAGCACAACCAATTGATAAATTGAAAGAATCCCAAAATAAGTAGTGTGGGTGGGGCACCAGTGGACCCTCCCATTTTTGCAAAAGGGTGGGGCAGCATTTTCTTACCTCCCTTTGGAGTCATGCTTTATAATTTTGCCTATTTATCTTCTTTTTTTTTTCCCCTCAACTCTTACCTTCTGTGTTAGAATCAATACTGTATATTGCCTAGGTAATGGGGGTTAAGTTACTTGCTAGGCAGTGTCTGAGACCAGATTTGAAACCAGGACTACTTATATCCAGGCCTGGTTTGTCTACTGAGCCACCTAGCTGTCTCTCATATTACTTTCATTGGGTGGGTGGGTTGCTGGGTTGCTCTCCTTGTGTTTATTGTTTTCTTGATTCTATATCAGTTCATGGAAATCTTTCCATGCTTCTCTATATTCATCACACACATCATTTCTTTCCAGCACAAATAAATATTTTGTTATATTTACGTCTCACAATTTAACCATTTCTCATTCGATAGGCAGGGCCTGTTTCTGATTCTTGGCTTTCATAAAAGTGTTACTACTATTTGGATATATGTGGGTGAATATGGCATCTAAACTCTTGTAAATAAGAGTTCATATTTGAATTTTGTGAACTCTTGAAGTCAGTATGGAGTAGTAGAAAGCCCTAGACTTGGAGTTATCTTTGATGTCTAAAGCTATGCTGCTAGAATTTTTGTTAGTCTATTTAATCTTCTTACATTGGCAGAAATAAGACTAATAAGAGACAAACTAATGAAAATTTCAACATCTTAAAGTACAAAATTTGACATTTCCAAATTTTCTGTTACTCTAGAAATGGTGGAATCAATGAAGAAGGTAGCGGGAATGGATGTGGAGTTGACAGTTGAAGAAAGAAACCTGCTGTCAGTTGCATATAAAAATGTGATCGGAGCCAGAAGAGCATCCTGGCGGATAATCAGCAGCATTGAACAGAAAGAAGAAAACAAGGGAGGAGAAGACAAACTAAAAATGATTCGGGAATATCGGCAAATGGTGAGGATCTCCCCCCCCCCCCCCCCACACACACACTTTGTTATAGCTTTATCTCTTGGGAAGGACTTGAGTTTCTTTCCTTGGCTGGGGTGATGGCTCACCCCATGGCTCACTGTTGGTGGTTAAATTGCCAGAGTGTAGATTTAATCAGGTTGTGATGTAGTAGAATCTGGTAGTAGTATGTGGTCTATATTGTTTGAAAGAGAGAGTCCAACTGGATGGAGTTATAACTTTTAAAATAAAATAAGTATGATGTGATGAAGGCCTGGACTAGGGAATAGGAATGAGCAATAAATCAACATTCTGAGTTTTTTCAAGTGGAATCCAGTTTTTAAAAAATCTTGTCACCTTTTAAGGGAAAAATATTTAATACCTAAAGGTTAGAACTGGTCATAACTCTGAAAAAAACTTCATCAACTAACTTAACAAATTTTCAGAAACCCTGTTTTGAATGTTCCTTCCTCATTGTTCTATGTTCATATCATCACTCAGTTTCTTACCCTTCTTTTATGATTATCTAGAGTTGTCATTCTTTCCTGTAGTAATTCTGGATTTTGATAATTTTAAGCTTGAGATGTGGCTTTTTTCACTAGGAACAACTCTGACATCTACATCAGTTCTTAACCAAACATATAGCAAAAAGGAAAAGATGCTTTTTTTTACCCTAAGGACTGCCCCCCCCCCCCCCCCCCATATTTAATGATTTAATTTGTGTGAGTGGGCAGGAGAGCATATTATAGAAGAATGGGGGAAAGCAACGATGGTAACAGTAGGCTCTCATTCCCATAAATGAAAGCTTGAGGTGAGTTATTTATATGTTGTTAAATATATGAGTCTTAAGCCTCCTGTTTGATTTTCCAGGTTGAGACTGAACTAAAATTAATCTGTTGTGACATTCTGGACGTACTGGACAAACACCTCATTCCAGCAGCAAACACTGGCGAGTCCAAGGTTTTCTATTATAAAATGTAGGTTCCTTACTTGTAGGGAAATGTCCAATTAAAAGTTGGCATTCTTCTTAGAACATGACTTCCTATCAAGGTTTCATATTTTAAAATGTTCTTGTAACTATGAAAAGATTAAGTGGGAGAAGTGGCTTCTAAATAAAATGGATTGAGCTGGGAACATGATAATAAATCATAAATCACTCTAAGGGGAGTGCAGTAGATTCTTGTGTTTTAGATGCCTGGGAGTTGTCAAGATAACAAAAATGTGTCCTTTTTGCCTCTTTACTATTTTTGTTATTTGTTTCAATAGATTTTCTTGTCTGTACCAAAACATTACCAGTTATTGATTGTATATGTCATAGAGATACTATATGGTCTGTTTTCCTGTTTCTCAGAATATTTGGGGAAATAGTATTTATCATTTTTATGGATAAATCAGTTCAAGGGTTTTAAATAATTTTGACGTAGTTGAGTTCATGGGCTTTTGTTTGAGTGTTACTAAGGGGGGGGGGACTGTATTTAGCGGTAGATGAATTAACTGGGTCCAATACTTGAAACTTTTATATTGTTTGATAAAATTTGGAAAGGAAAAAATGCAAATCTGCTTAATATTTATGCAGTATGTAGTGGCACTGTATAATTTATATATTATGTACAGAGTCTAGAGACAACATGAAAATGGTATCTTTAAATGTGTTTTGTTTTGTTTTGTTTTCTCTTACTCCAGGAAAGGGGACTACCACAGGTATCTGGCTGAATTTGCCACAGGAAATGACAGGAAGGAGGCTGCAGAGAATAGCCTGGTGGCTTATAAAGCTGCTAGTGATATTGCAATGACAGAACTTCCGCCAACGCACCCCATCCGCTTAGGTCTTGCTCTCAACTTTTCCGTATTCTACTATGAAATTCTTAATTCCCCTGACCGTGCCTGCAGGTAAGTCAGCTATTTGATGAAGAAGAAAAACTGATTATTGGAGCAAAAATCAACTATCTTATTATAGAATTATAAAAATGCTTTTTATCTTTGCTTCATATCCTCACTGTGATGTTCTTCCTTATGCTGTTGGATCACTTCTTTGAGAGATCTCCTTTTAAACTTAATTAAATGATCACTCGATTTCCATTGGATAGGGCTTAAGACAGACCTAAATTATCCCAAATCCAGCATCATTGGCATAAACTGTATTTTTACACTTTAGTATTGAGCCAAATGCCATGATGATAAAATAATTATTAACAATGGCATGCATTCTGTTAAAAAAGCCCAATATTCACTAGCTAGAAACAAAATTTGCTGTTAATTTAGGACTTTATATTTTTGGGTAGGGATTAACTGAGTATGGAAGCAGTTTTAGGTCTCCATTGATGGGAGCAATTCAGTTGATACTCTAGTTTAGTCTTATTCCATAAATTGTGATGAACAGCTCATATTATATTTTCATGCTTGACTTGAATTTTCCCTTATTTCCAGAGTATGTTAAATTCTGTTATGGTGAATTTCAAAGGTATCTAATTTTGTTATTTCAACTTTTTGAAATAAGTACTCCGGCCCCAGCACATGAGTGTTGAGAAAAATAAAATGAGATAATGTAAGCACTTTGTGAAATGTAAGGTATTTTTGACTAGATCAAGTCTTCAGAGAGTTGAAGTGAAATTTGACCTCATATTTATTAATGTGTAATCATTCCATAGTCTTACTCTGATGGTTCACCATGCTATGGGTTTTGACCTTGGATTATTCTAGATTGGCAAACGTTAATAAGCTAGAGGGTTTTTGGACTGACTCAGGATTTTATTAGCTTTCTTCAAGTTCAGAGAAGCTTTTCCTAAGAGCCTTCACCACTAGCAGAGGATGAATTAACAGGCTTATTGGGGAGGTGCATTTGTGAATTCTTTTGAATTAGCCTTTTCAAGTCACTACTCCTACCCCCTTCCATTGTTGGCGATAGATAAAGCTGTTACCTGCATTAAACAACTATCTAACTAGTGATAGAGAACAAAAAATTGGGGGATGATCAGACTTAGTCAAGTCTAATTTTGTGGAATTGGGAAGATGATTTTGATGTTCTTTTATGGCACTTACAAGTGTGATCTTAATTCCTTTAGGTTGGCAAAAGCAGCTTTTGATGATGCAATTGCAGAACTGGATACGCTGAGTGAAGAAAGCTATAAGGACTCGACACTTATCATGCAGTTGTTACGTGATAACCTGACACTATGGACTTCAGATATGCAGGGTGATGGTAAGCAAATATTCTTAATTTTTAAATTAATGAACAAAAAATCTTTTTTTTCTTGCCACTTTCTCTCATTGGTAGAAACAAAAAAAAATAACTTGAACACCTCTCCCATATTCCCTCTGCTTGTAACAAATTGTGTAATCAAGCAAAACAAGTTTCCTTATTGGCCAGGTATAAAAACCTTGTTTCATTCTTTATCCCTAATCTAGCACATCTTCCTGATACTTAAATTTTTGAAATGAACTTATGGCTTTTTGTATATTTTTGGGATGTCTTATAAATATTATGCCCTGACTCCATATCTTTAAGGTAGAAATTTTTTTTAAAAAAATTGTACCTCTGTAAGGAATACACTAAAAGTATATTACTTGGTCTACAGTCATTTCAATTTAGTTAAAAATTGGGGTAAAAGGAAACGTTTTTCTAATTCCTGCACAAAAGTTAATAACTTCTAGAATAAATTTTTAAGTGTTTTGCTTAAGTAAGTTTTGTTTAATAATATATATGGTTCTGAAAGTCGTTGGAGACTAGAAAATGAGAGAAGGAACTTCAAAATTGTGAGGGAATCTGAGGAAAAAAATTGAGATGCTGCTTTATTCATGTTGAAGGTTTTATGTAAGGTCTGGTGAGGGCCCAAGCACGGCCTGGTCTGTCAATTATGTTGGGTACATAACTGTGGAGCTCCATGATATATTTTCCAGCAGTCTGCACTGGGCGGAAGTGTTTTGAGTGGCTAAACCACAATAATCCAGTGAGGAAAGTGTCTGCGTAATGACCATGAGCTTTGGCCAAGCTGGGACCAAGGGCAGCAGCCTTCTGCTGTTCTACCCACCATGTTTGTGTTAGAATAGGAAACTGCTGGCTTTGAGGTGCTGGAAGCAGATGTTACCTCTGGGCAGTCAGAGTAGAGTGAGAGAAGTCCCCTATGGCATAGGAAAGTCCTCTGGAGAGAGGGAGGGAGCTAAGAAGCGTCAGTGTGCTGGGAGGAAGGGGAAGGATGGACTGACTATAGTTGGTTATTTAATAGCAATTTCCTTCTTTAGTCAGTTGTGCTAATACATCGGAATGTTTGCAGATAGATTTCCCAAAATTCTTTAGTTGCTTTACTTAAGGTTAAGAAATGGACGTCATCTCTGAGACCTGACAACATTCTCCCTTCTTCAGGGTCTCTGAGATAGCTCAGATTTATCCTTACCTACTAATGGCTTTGTGTCTGTTAGCACATCTGTTAGCCAAAATGAAGGCTCCAGCTAGATGACCTAGAACAAGGCACTTTTCCAGCCTGAAGTTTCTTCCTTAATAGGTTGGATTAAATGATTTGCCATTTTCATTATTACTAATAAGACTGGCCACTTAGTTCTTGAGATTACATAATAGCTAATCTCAATAAAGAGAGCAAACCAGAAAAATGACTTTAAAGTGGTTCTTATTAAATCCCTAACCCTGATATCCTTGGAAGTGAGGTGCAAATAATATGCATAGAGGAGGTAGCACCAGTATGACATGGTAGAGAAAGGGCAGGATTTAAGTCTGTAAAGTTAGTTAACAAGCCATCTCTGAAACAAAGCACCTGGACTCTCTGAGCTTATTTTCTCATTGATAAAAAGGAGTTGGACTAGCTATGATCACTAACCCCTATTCTGGTTCTAAATCTGGGCTTCTTTGAGACAGTCATCTTCATCTCAGATTGCTATCTTCTTTGCTAGTGGGTATGGGAGTGGTTTGCCAGGGATGTGTCTTGTGGTGGAGAAACCCTCCGGTGATCCTAGGGATAAGAGAGAGGGGGGTGGAGATGAAAGTTTTGGTCTATTCTGGGTTCACTGACTAGGTCTTAAGATAACGTTTGACATCTTTCTTCATGTTTCCTTATTTGAAGGAAAAAGGTCATATTCTTTTTGCCAGCAGTATTCTGTGTTAATTTTGAGTGTTTTTTAACACCAGTTTGATTAAAGCATAAACAAAGGAATGCAAACTTAATACTAAATTTAATTAAAAACGTAAATTTTTTCCAGGCCCAGAGATGGGTGGTCCTGGGTTCAAATCTATATTGCGACATTTCTGAGCTTTGTGACCCTGGACAGGTCACTTAACTTCAATTGCCTAGCTCTTAATTGCTTTTCTGCATTGGAACCAATACACAGTATTGATTCTTATGACGAAAGGTAAAGATTAAAAAAAAAAAAAGATAATTTTTTGAAGTTGTGCACTATTCAGTACATTCCAAAGCTAAGTAAAAAATGTCTTAGAATCTTTTTATGTCCTAATCCAGCAATGGGCAACCTTTTGAGTTTGGTGTGTCAAAATTGGCCCCCCCCAAAATGAGCATAATGCGGGTGGTTTGTCACCTGGAGAAAAAAAAATCCTTCTCTGCATGCGGCCCCATACTTCTCGCCGCGTGTCATCCAAAAATGGCTACGCATGTCAGTGCTGACATGCATGCCATAGGTTTGCCATCACGATCCTAATCCATTATTAAGCCTGATTGAGAATTGACTGTAAAAGCTGAGAAAGAGAACCTTGATCATTGGACCGACATGGTGAACTCTTCTTGAGAGCAGCCAGGTTTTCTTTTCTAAGAACCATGCTAAGTGCTAGGAAGTTTCTTTACAGGTACTGAACAGGCTTACCTGGCAGAATCATATCCTTATACTTTCTGAGATCAAGCTATTGAACAGTTCAGGCTGAAGTCAGTGGGGTATTGCAGCAAATTTTGTTGAAATTTGAATTTCATATGAAAGCTTTGTCATCATGTATTTGCTATGAAGGTTTAAGTAGAGTTAAATAATCAAAATTGAGAAGTGGAGAAGGTTGGGGGGGGGTGTTCAAACTTCCCAGTTGTGCTAAAATGTGTACAGATTGCCAGAAAATAAGATTCAGTTTAAGAAACAGTTGGAAAGAATATTTTAGAAAGATGGGTTCATCTATTCATTAATTCTACTTAAAAGCAATCTTCAAGCTGGTCAACTTAAGGGTATTTCTGGCATGGTCTTTAGATTTTTGTGAAACATAGTTTTATTTTGTTTACAGGGTTTGTGTGGCTCACTTAGAGATGTCTCTTCACTTCTCCCTTTGAAAGATGATAAATGAGACTGTTGCCACTCAGTTCTGATGCATTTACAGGATTCAAGTGATAAAATGCATGTACTTCATGGGTTTGCACATCTCATTGTCTTTTAGTTATATTGGGTTTATGAGGTCTGTTCATGTTCTCAACATAACTGAACATGAAATTGAATTCAGTTTTCTAAGTTGTAAATCAGAGGCAACTTTCATGTAAATTCATAGCTAGCTATTCCTCTCCCTCCTGTACAGTTCCTGCAAAATTGTATTCTAACCCCAGGAAAAATGGAACAAAAAAAATTTTTTTTAAAGTTCATTTGAGGTCACTCACAAGTATCATTTTTATTTTACAAATAAGGGAAACTGGGTAAGAAGTTAGATAATCTGACCAAGTTTAAGCAAGTCAGTAGGAAGACCAAAATTGGAATCATTTCCTGACTTTCAAGTCCAAATGATCTTCCACTCTGTCCCTGTAGCTTTGGGTTTTTCCACACTAGTACTGTTGCTTTCATATGATTCCTGTTTTCCCCCCTTTCTCCCTGCTATATAGATTCCTAAAGGAAAATCCAACTGTTCTTTCCTAAAAACTACTTTGTAAGTCATTATCCTAGCACAGTGAATTTTTCTGCTTTGAGTTCTCATTTCCTCACTAATCATGCCTGCATATATCATCATTTTGGTGCTATTAGGCTGCCTGTGTCTTAAACTTGATTTTAGGGCTAAACATTTTCCTAGTGATCTCTTGCCTGCTCTAGCTGCCCACTTTCTGGATGGGTGTGGTTTACATGAGGATGGTATAAAATGATTTGATCTTTTGGCCAATCTCACAGTTGCTTATGTGTGAACTAGAGCTTGCTAAGGCCTTGAGTAATTAACTCTTTCAGCCATATTCTGCTATCAGAAAAGTAAGAGTTTTGGGGAATCATTTAGATTTTTTTTACAATTTATTGCCAATTTTAGTTGGATGTGGGTTTTGTCAAGAATTGGGAAATCTATCAGTTCCTTTTTATTAATAAGTGTTTACTTAGGTTCTTGTCTCTGCACCTTCAAAATAAAGTGTGTTGTCAGAAAATCAACTTTACGCAAACATTTATTATCTGGTTCCTATTTCCCTCAAAAAAGGACAAACCAAACCAAACCCCAGTAACTACCATTTCCATATCAACATTGAGATGACATTATTCACTATATCCAGGTTTCAGAAGACACCGAAGGGGTCTCTATATTAGGATTGCAATGTGAATGACATGTAGCCATTCTAGTTTTTATATTTTAATATGTATCATGAATGGAAGGCTAATTCTATGGTTCCTTGTGTCTGAACTGCCTTATGTCAAGTGATGGAGTTAGCTAATTGACTTCCTTTATTTAGATTCAACTCAGGTAACTGTAAAAACTGTAAGTGGTTTATTAAAGACGAGAAAGAATGTAACTTTCATCTGTTTAATCATATTCTATGGAAAGTCCTTTTATCTACTTGGCATGCTTGCTTCTCTGTTCTGGCTGACTTACTGAATGCTCATCAGTAGGTAGTTGACCTCCAGTGAATAGGCTGGCTTTTTCTCTTGCATGTTTTAGTGCAGTTTAAACTCCCCAAGCTAATAACTGTTTTAAAGAAAAACACAGCATGAGAGAACCTGGGCCAAATGCCCTTCTCTAATAACCTCAGTGTTCTGGTTTATTTTTGGCATGCTGTTCCATTTTGGAATGTGAAATTAGGATAGTTCGAGGCTGCCTTGATGAGACACAAAATGTTAACGTCCCATTTAAAAAAACAACAAAAACCAACCACCATAATAAACTTCTGATTTCATGAGTCATTGTTGTAAGATGACTCTGTTTTGAAGCATTATTGAGATTGAGTGGATACAGATGATCCCTTTTCTTCTTGACACTTTTAAGTTGGGGGTGAGGTTATTAGGGAAGAACATTTTGTCTTGAGACAGAACATAAAAGCTTGATTTTCAACATGAAAGCTTGAAAATCATTATGAGATCATTATCTTGGCTGTCCATGTTCAAAACTCATTTAGTAAGAAAAAGTTGACTACTTTGCATTGATTTTCATGCTTTGTCATATTCTTTTGAATATGTCTTTTGAATAATTCTTTTTGAATAATTTTGAATAATTCTTTTGAAATAGTCTTTTGGGGGCTTAAGGCTCTAGTTTATTGTGAAACAGAAGCACCTCTATGTGTTATGAGGGGGGCATAAAACTGCAGCAAGTATAAGCTCTCTTTATACTTGGACTATCAGCATTATCTCTAGTGGCTTTGAGTACCAGTGGAAATACATACTAACCCTTTTTCTTTTCCAGGTGAAGAACAGAATAAAGAAGCGCTGCAGGATGTGGAAGATGAAAACCAGTGAGAGAGACGTCAAAGCCAACAAGAGAATCCATCTCTGACCACCCCACTCCTCCCCATCCCCACCCCCCCAAAAATTCCCCATTGTCAGTCACTGAGAACCACCAAATCTGACTTTTACATTTGGTCTCAGAATTTAGGTTCCTGCCCTGTTGGTTTTTTTTTTTAAAAACAGTTTTCAAAGTTCTTAAAGGCAAGAGTGAATTTCTGTGGATTTTACTGGTCCCAGCTTTTAGGTTCTTTAAGACACTAACAGGACTGCATAGAGGCTTTTTCAGCATTACTGTATTGTCTCCGTGCCAGATGTGGCAAAGATAACCATTAGAAATGGATATTACATTGGAATGCCATTAGACTTCTAGGTGAAGTGAGAGTCTAGGAGAGAGGTTTATCGCACTGTAGGGCGCATGTGGTGGCATTTTTCCTTTTTATAATTGTTTAAACCGAATTTTATACCAATGTTTAAAATTAATTGGGTGTTTAGCTTGAAGTTACAGGTTGCGTTGGAACGTTTATTGTAGTGGTTTTGCTGTAAAAAGTGTTTCCAAACTGTGCTGAAATGGTGCTGGTAACAGCCCAACAATCCGTGGCTGCTCATTCTTGCCGACTTTGACCTTCCCTCACCGCAGGTTAGCATTGAAGGTGGTATTGAAAAGCCTGCATGCGTGTTCAATTCTTTGGTTTTCTCCTTCCCTCTTCCCCCTTTCCCCCTTTCCTCCCTGCCCTCCTTCGCTCGCTCAACCTCTTTCGTTCAGTATGTGTAACTTGAAGCTAATTTGTACTACTGGATATCTGACTGGAGCCACAGATACAGAATCTGTATTGTTCTTACTGAAACACAGCATGGAATTAACATTAAACTTAAATAAAACAAACCTAAATTAAAAATGCCAAAAATTATTGCGACTCCATCCTTTATACTTCTCAAATAAAGACTCTGGTCCAAACACTAATGGCAGTACTGTTTTTGCATGAATTCAAAAGACCCCATAATTTGAGAGGTTTAAAAGTGCATTTGTCCAAGCCACGTATGTAATGTTAGGAGTGTCTGTCTGTCTGTCTGTCTGTCTGTCTGTCTCTCTCATTTTGGGTTGCCTCACTGAATGCTACTAGACAAGTTTGAATTGTCAAAGTAATTTACAGCTAAAGTGAAGTTATGAACTTCATAAGGTACTTTAGGTCATCATCAAAAAGAATAGTGAGCAAGTTAAATATACTGCAGTTCTGATAACTGATTGTTAAACTGTCAGCTGGTATAATCATGTGATCGACTCAGCAGGGTTTCTTGTGTGTTAAGAAAGACTTGGAAAAATAATACTTTTGGAATTGCTGATCAGAGTGGGAAGATGAAGGCAGTTCTCTAGCTTAAGGCAAGTTAGATGGTATCCCCATTGCATAGGTAATATAACTTGACTTTTCTAAGGTCATGCAGTAAATTTATTTTGAAAATGACCCCTAATTTAGGTACGATTTAGATTGTTTGAGAAGATAATTCCTTAAATTTGCTAATTTTTTTCCAGTTGTAAATTGTGTTCCTATCCAAATAGACCCACTAGTTTATAGAGGTGGCAATATAAGATACTTTCTAGCACTAGCCAAGATGCAGTGCAATAATTTTAAATTTCTGATGCCCTTGCTCTACTTTGTGAGAGCTAAACCAATTTAAGGGTAGCTTTGTCTGCTGCAGTTATTGTATAGAAATGAAGGGCTACATTTTAATGGCACAGATAAAGTTGAGCAGTAATGGGATGCCAAGGTTGAAAGAATCCAGGACCAATGTACATAGAGCTCCTTGTCACTGTTAATACAGATCAGGGAATCTTGTGGTCCTGGCAGCAATGCCTAAATGATCGTCATGGGATTCTTTTCATCATTGGCTATGCCCTATAAAGGGTATAAGGAGGGGATGATACATGCCAACTTCCTAGAAAGCATCACAAGTATGGAGAGACTGCTTGGATAATTGCATAAACTTTTCCATGATAAATGAGTGCACAGGGAGGCCAGCACCATCAACATTTTTAAGAGGTAAAATAGAGAATCCTCTTATCTGGCCAGAGAAGCTGTGTGTGCTTCAGCAGCTGGGTGCTCCCAGAAACAATGCTTTGACTACATTGCAAGGTTTTATGGACATAACTGACAGAGTAGAAAGAGAAATTGGATACGGCCAACTTGTGTCATCAGTTTGGCACTCGTAACATACGGGGGGATCAAAGACTTGTCCATGGTCACATAGCTAGAAATGTCTGAGGCTAGATTTGAACCCAGGACCTCCTGCCTCTGGGCCTGGGTCAATCTACTGAGCCACCTACCTAACCCTAACTTGCTTTCTGAAAAGGTCATTTGACAACTGCAAACCCCCCCCCCCCCCACTCCGTTTTAACCTCACGATACTGAAGTCACAAGATATGTAGTCTTTTAGCCTAAAGGCTTGTAGAATGTGACTGCTATTCTGAAAAATCATGCCAGTCACCTCATGTCAGTCATTCTAGGGACTTTTGCTTGGGGAATGGATTTACCTAATAGTGTATAAAGTTCTTCCTCTGCTAATGCTTTTCCCCAGATTTTCCTGATGTTTCACTTGGAACTGAATTCCATCCCAAAAGCAGTGTAAAAAGTGCAATTTAAAATAATGTAATCAATCTAGAAGTCTTCTATGTTCCCTACGTGTCCAGTTTTGTCCTGGAATCTTTTCAGTAATATTTTGTTTTCAATGCCCTTAGGTCGAATCAGTGAGGTAATGAGGCGGGGTCAGAAAGATGGTAAGAATGCATGCTTCCTCAGGGTGAGCCCTGCAGCTGTCTAGACTAGCTTTGCTATGCTCAGGTAAGCCTTTGACTCAGAACTGGCTTTTTGCTGTAGAATCAAAAGATTGCTTTGTCCTGCTGTATCTCACTGCTGTGAGCAACAAACAGCTAAGGCATATTTGGAGGTGCTGGAATGGTGACCTTTCCCGATAATTATTTCATGAACATGGCAGCATTGGTCCAGACCAGATTCACTGGTCTTTTGTCTGTAATCAAGGGTACGAGATTCACTGAAGCCTGGTGGTATAGAAGGAGGTAAGTAATAAAGCTGCTCAGGATAATTTGCTCATCACTTTTCACTTGTTACAGCTAGCTTGTGCTTTTTTTTTTTAACCTTTACCTTCTGTCTAAAGTATCAATTCTAAGACTGAAGAACTGCAAGGGCTAGGCAATCCAGTTAAGTGACTTACCTAGGTTCACCCAGCTAGGAAGTATATGAGGTCAGATTTGAACCCTGGACCTCCCACTCCAGGCCTGGCCACTGTGCCCCTAGCTGCCCCTACAACTAGCTTTCTGACATTGACTTTTCCAAAGATCAGAAACACTGGAAAGCATTATGTTGTAAAAAATCAACAGAGGCCTGGCTCCCCTTCTCATTTCTTTTCTTGAGAAATAGAACTACTACTTAGCCCTCAATTAGCATGATGGGAAAGGTTCAGCAGTTTCCATTGGAGGGGAATTGGATTTTGATTCCATACAGTGATCTATGGGTGCACCAAGATTAACCCTGGTTCACACACACAGAAATAGTTCAGATCTGGGTTCTGTAATGAGGAAAGGGAAGAAATAGTTTGCAAATTGGTAGCAGAGAGGAGAGTTTGCAAAGAGGGACCTTGTCGCATGCCATGGAACAATACACTCAGTTCTGGAATCTGGGACATTATAAAAAGTGGACACAGAGAAAACTGGGCTTTTTGGTTTCCTGTTTCTGTGTGAGCGATGAGTGGGGGTTTGGTTTCTTATCCCTGTGGAGCCAAAGCTACCGATCCTGGTGTCCAGTTTGAACAAACCTGTCTACTATTTCATCTACTCAAGATTCCAGCATCCTGAGAGAGTGTTTCCAGCTGCTCTGAACTCTGTGTCTGGCCCACCAGTGAAAGAAGACCAGAAGGTCTACAGACATCTTGGGCCTAACTGGCCAGGGTTGGTCCCTGAGATAAAGGGTCAGCCTACGTGATCTAAAGAGCTATATACCTTACCGGAACTTATCTGGGAGGATTTTAGTCAGGTAGTAAGATAGCTGGGGAAAAATCTTAAGAGTAGTGAATTAGGGAGCTGGAAGGCCAGAAGATATCCCTTTGCATGGATCTTAGAAGGGGGTTTGGGTTAGCTAGAAAATTTAGATTTAGGGCATCCTATTTCCTAATCCTTCCATCCAGTTTACTGAGATTCAAATAAAAACCTGTCTTTGTTTTTTAACTGGTCTAAGTGTTAGATAAGCGCCTGTGGGAGGAGGTCTGCAAGGCCTATCCTCACTGGGTTATCAAGACCCGTCAAACCTTGATACCACCTCTACCAACCTACCAATTCAGACTACTTTATTTCAGTTCAAAGCCTTCCTTCAGTGCTTTCTATCCACATGTCTTGGGGCAAGTCATTTTTTGTCTTTCAGCCCTCCCCCACCCCCCACCCCCCCTTTTAATTTTAAAAATGGTTTGGACTCAGTGGCCTTGCAAACTAGCTCCAACTCAATGGACTGATAAGTCAAGCTTCTTTAATACTCTAAAATAAAGCAAATCTGACAAGGTGATGTTTCCATCCTTGTTACTGAGTGAAGAGCCTGTGAACCATTTCTATTTTTAAATCTACTCTTGGAAGATTAGCATAGATTTGGTCAGGAAAGTTTAGAGTGGACATTGGAGGAGGGCATCTAGAATATGCTGTTTCATTGTGTCCTTTTGATTGTAGTCAGGTAGTGATTATTGCCCCACTTCTAGATCTCTTCAGCTTAAACAGGCTGGCACACCTGTAACTTGAGTTTACACCCTTTCCCTGAATGCAACAACCCCAAGCGGAGGTTAGAGGGCAGCTTGCTATCTCTAGTCTTTTATTATTTTATAGTCTTTTATTCTACTTTCCTCAAATGCTAAGTGATCATTTCTCAGTGTGTGGCACTCTTCTCTTTCGTGCCATATGTTCAGGGTCCGTGAGGAAGGCAGGGTGAAAAACATCCAGGAGCAGAGAATATTTTTTTTTTTTATAAACCCTGACCTTCCATCTTGGAGTCAATACTGTGTATTGGCTCCAAGGCAGAAGAGTGGTAAGGGCTAGGCAATGGGGGTCAAGTGACTTGCCCAGGGTCACACAGCTGGGAAGTGTGTGAGGCCAGATTTGAAGCCAGGACCTCCTGTGTTCAGCCCTAAGCCACCTATTTGCCTCATGGTGGGTTATCTTTAAAATTTGATTTTATTCTTGGGCCTTGTGTTTTCATGTTTCGTGTTTATATTTTTTCTTGTTTTGGCATTTGCTGCTGATACTCAAAAAAATTTTTTTTGTCCCTAAAGTAGCCAGAGTCCACTGTGTTCTTTGTTTAGCATCTTCTTTAAGTCTGTTGAAAGTGAAAAAGCAAGATCTGTGTGGGATAGTAGAAAGTGGTAGATGAATCATGGAAGGGCCTGGACCCTATTGGAGCGTTCAGGCTGTAGCTCCAGGAGGGACTGGCTTTGCGATCCTGAGGAAGTTCCTTCCTTTCTGCCTTCATTTCACCATCTTTAAAATGAGGGTATCAGCCCAATACCGTTGATGCCAGATGCCTATTTGGGGGCTAGGAAAGCCCCGTGGAAAGGTTTCTAGTCTCCAGCAGTCCTGGAACAACACGTCGTGGGAACACACAATGAAGGCGCAGAGTGGGTCTGAGCTTGGCTTTGGCACCAACCGAGAACTGACTTTCCATTTGGGCCAGGCTCTGCTGAGTGTAGAATATCTGGAATAATAACCGCAGATATATTGGTGGCACTTAGCAGAGGGCTTTGCCTATCCCGCCTCAGAATAATCTTGCGAAACAGATATACCAACATTTCCATTTTGCAGATGAAACAGACTTGGATCACGCAAGTTTGTCGTTCTAACAGGTCAGACGTGGGATTTGAACCCAGGCCATTTTGATGCTAAGTCCTTTACGCCTCTCAGCTGTATCCCTCCCAGCGTCCTCTCTGCCTTTTCTTTTTCCTTCCCTTCCTTGCTTGCTCTTCTCATCCTCTGCTCCATCTTGGAACCACAGGAATCCCAAGAATCTCCCCCCCCCCCTTCCTTTCCTCCTTGATCCTAAGATTATCCCCAAAGCTAATGTGCATGCCAGTCATTTTTGCTTCCCGCCACTTTGACCTAGTGGCTCCTGAATTTCTGGCTCTAGAATGAGGTCAGAGAGAGGAACTGCCCCAAACCCGGGCTGGCTCTTTCCCTTTAGTCCCGTCCCGTTCCTCTCCCCCCTTGGATGTTTTCTCTATTCAGGGAGAGGAAAGGATAACCATGTGGGAAGAACCCTCTCTGCCTGCTTGAGGATCTCCGAGTTCTGCTGGGGTGAGTGACCCTAGTCCTTGTCAGCCCTACTAAGCTTGTGTGCAAGTGGGGGCACCACTGCCGTCCCCCCACATCCGACACCGCCATGGAGCATCTCCAGACCGTGGAGGTTTGTCAGACGGAAAAGACTAGACCCTGAAGGGTGGGGAGAGCCAGGAGGGGCCTCAAGGCGGTCACATCGAGCCCCTCGCTTTGTGGCAGCATCCTGCTGTGCCCTCCCAGTCTGTGAGGCTCTTCCCAGCATGGCAGCTTCCTGGACAGAAGAAAGCAGCCCCCCAGTCAGGATCAGTGGGATGACCTTGGAGAAGGTGGAGGAGAAGGGCAGCAAACACTTCCATTCAACGGCTGGGATCCCACTCAACCAAGAGCTCTTCCTCTGCCAAATGAAAGGTCTGGGACCTCCGGCCGCACGGACTCTAGGGGTGGAATGGAGGGAGGCGCAGCATCCTCGTGGATCTAGAGGAGCTCCTGAGGAGTCAGGAAGCGCTTCCCCTGAAGGAGGCCTTGAAGGAAGCGAAGGCAGAAATGGGGAAGAAGGAGAACCCAGAAGAAGGCAAAAGTGCAGAGACAGAAGAGTGCTGATTGCAGAGTAACGCAGAGGGAGTGAGGGCGAGAAACGTGAACTAAGGCTGCAAAGAGAAACTAGGACTGCTGTGAAGGGCGTTTATGTACCCCTCTAAGGGAGGACTTCTTGGGGGGAGAGAATGGACTCCCCCCCCACACACACATTCCTTTCCTAGAAATGGGCCTAGAGGAGTCCCTACAACCTGAGTGTAACACGTTCTAAATGCCCACCATGGAGTCCAAATTGCCTGATTCCTTGGCCATCTGGGTGATGGGGCATCACTGATTGATTGTGGAGGGCAGGAGGGACCCTGACGCTTCTGGTTCCGGAGCGTCCCTTCCTCCCTAGTTCTGTTAACCCTTTGGCCATTGAGGATCTCCCTGAAGAATTGTCTGTCTTGAGACAGATGTGGGGCTGACAACCATAGACTGGTATCAAAGGACCAGCCTACTAACGTTCGGAAGGACTCATGACCCAGGTTGGTTTTTCGGCTTCAGAAATGCAGTAAATCATCATGGAAGGGTTGTGGCCTGTATCAGTGGAGGGTGTATAAACACGTTTGGAGTCACAAATCCTGGGCCTATTGAAGTAAGTAAGGGTTTGGGAGGAGAGAAGTTGCTCTAAAGGGTTCTGTGTGACGAAAGCCCATTTTGGGTCTAGGGAGGCTGCTGGGTTCAAGGCCAACATGCCCACTTTGGACAACTTTAGGAAGCATAAAACACGCCTTCCCTCTCATCATCCATTTACTGGTAGGTCGCTTCCTTTTATGTTGAAATGGGGCAGGCCTTGTTGCTTGGCCTAAAGTAGAATGATGTGAATAAATAAAAAGCAAATGAATGAATGAATGAATGAATATAGTGCATTCCTATTCTGTATTAGGCATTGAGTTTACAAAAACAAACACTGAAACGGCCCCTGCTCTCAAGGAATGTGGATGTTTTTTAAGCATTTTAAACTTTTTTTTTTTAACTTTTATCTTCCGTCTTGGAGTCAATGCTGTGTAGTGGTTCTAAGACAGAAGAGTGGTCAGGGCTAGGCCATGGGGGTCAAGTGACTTGCCCAGGGGCACACAGCTAGGAAGTGTCTGAGGTCAAATTTGAACTCGGGACCTCCCCTCTCTGGGCCTGGCTCTCAATCCACTGAGCCACCCAGCTGCCCCCTATTTTAAACTTTTTGAATATTTCTATATGTAAAGAATAGAAAAAGAAGACTAGAGATCTCATTATGTACCACTTATTTTTTAAGCATATGCTACTTCAGCACATTAGTTCCTAAAGTGCCCTGCTTATCTGTATTGACCTCTGAACTGCCTTCTATTCTCTTCTATGGGTTTTTATTTATTTTTTTGCCCGGAGCTTTGAAACATTTTGTTTAATTAATTAATTTAGAATATTTTCCCATGGTTACATGATTTATGTTCTTTCACCTCCTGTAGCCAATGAGCAATTTCTATGAATTAAAAAAATTTTTTTTAAACCCTCACCTTCCATCTTGGAATCAATACTGTGTATTGGTTCTAAGGCAGAAGAGTGGTGAGAGCTAGGCAATGGGGTTGAAGTGACTTGTCCAGGGTCACACAGCTGGTAAGTATCTGAGGTCAGATTTGAACCCAAGATGATCTGTCTCTAGACCTGGCTCCCAATCCACTGAGCTAACCAGCTGCCCCTTTATGAATTTTAAAAACAAATCATCTTTGTTCATTTTGCTAATACCTACTTGTTGGCTCTGTCTGAAAATGTATGTTTCATTCTACGACTTTTGCCCGTCACCTTCCTGTCAAAGGGGGGATGCTCACCTCATCATTGGTCTTCTGGAATTGTGATGGATTAATTGCGATGATTTAATTAATTGTGATGAATTAATCCAAATTCTTGATCGCTTTCCTACAAAAGATTGTAATCAATATGATTGGAGATATAGACTGTAAGCGATCACCCTGGTGCAAATATCAATAATAGGGAAATAGGTCTTGATCAATGACAGGTAAAACCCAGTGGAATTGTGTGTCAGCTACGGAGTGGGGTGAGAGGAGGGGAGAGAAAGAACATGAATCTTGTAGCTATGGAAAAATATTCTAAATTAGTTAAATACCCCCTCCAAATAAATGAATTATAAAATAAATATTATATTAATATAACTTAATATAATATATTTAATATAAATATAAAACAAATAAAAAATTATCATTGTATGTCATTCTGTTTCTTCCGACTATTCCATATTGGTTCATGTGAATCTTCCCAGACCCATTCTAACTTACTTCGTCTTGTCAAGTCCATCCCGTGGTAGCCTTTCAGGGTCAACACCCTTCCCACATGCGCCAACATTTCAGCCAACATTCCTTCCACCTCCTTCCATTAACTGAAGCCTCACTCTTCGCAGAGGGTACCCTTGTATCCCTCTTTAGTGGTTGCCCTCCTTTCTCTCTCCTTCCCCAATTCCCAATAGGGTCGGGAGGAAGCTGGGCAACTTGCCTTGTTCTTCATTGCAAAGCCACCTTCTACCCTCATCCCTCCATGGTCGTTGTGCTTTTGAGATCTCTTGTACCACCCATGGACGGTTACGTCTTGATTTCCAGTCTTTTCCCCAGCTTTTTCAGTTAGCTTCATCTATGGGGGTTCGTGATCTTCTCTATTATACCTCCTGCCACCATCCTGGGGAATTTCAGTATTTAGGCTGTAAATCCCTTGAAGGGTCTGAGCACGGCATTCTGTAGATTCCACAACAGGAAGGATCTCCTTATTTAGCTTATTTCAGCCACATCCTAAACCCCACTGTAGCTCATGCCCTTTCTCAGAATTGCCCCAACTCCTCCGGGACCACTTTCCATAGCTGACCCACCCTTGCCTCCAGGGGGCTCATTCCCTCCCTCACCACTCTTGGCCTCCTTTTGTCCTTTGCTCATTCCCGTTCTCAATCCATTCTTCACTTGGGCTTCACTTGTCTTCCTGCCTGGACTCCATGGTTGGCTTCTTGGCCATTTTAGTAGTTCTTACCTTAGACCCCTGGCCTATGAGTTTGGGACTTTTTATCCCTGGATCAGCCCTACCTGAACCAAATCAAGATTCTCTGTGTGGGGAGGCAAAAGGGAATCCTGGCCTGTGGAATGTAGATGATTGCAAGGCAGGAAAAAGGGAATAAGCAAGACCTCAGCCATGGGTCTGGTGTCAGGAAGAACTGAATTCAAATGTGGCCTCGCATACATACTAGCTGTGTGACCTGGCCAAGTCACTTAACCTCTGTGTAAAGGGCAAACCACTCCAGTGTCTTTGCCAAGAAAACCCTAGAGTGACACTCTGACCCATGGGGTCATGAAGAGTTAGACACAACTGAACTGAACAACGCACTGAACAACAATAGCAACGTATGAAGTTATACAAATACTTCCATATCATTCATGTTGCAAAAGAAAGCACAACCAAAAAACCCCAAACCTCAAATGAGAAAAAGAAAATTTTATTCTTCCATCTGCATTCAGACACTCTTAGTTTCTTTGGAGGTGACTGGCATTTTTTTTTATCACAATTCCTTTGGAATTATCTGGGATCTGAGAGTCGAGAAATCCTTCACAGTATTGCTATTCCTGGGTACATTGTTCTGGTTCTGCTCACTTTACTCTGCATCAGTCAGTATAAGTCTTCCTAGGTTTTCCTTTTCTTTTTTTTTAATTAAGTTTTTTAAAGTTTAATTAATTAATTTAGAATAATTTTTCATAATTACAAGAATCATGTTCTTTTCCTCCCCTCTTCCCCCCCCCCCCATAGCCAATGATCAATTCCACTGGATTTTACATGTGTACATGATCAAGACCTATTTCCATATTATTGATATTTGCAGTAAGGTGATTGTTTAGAGTCTACATCCCCAATCATTTCCTCCTCGACCCATGTGATCAAGCAAATGTTTTTCTTCTGTGTTTCTGCTCCCACAGTTCTTTCTCTGGATGTGGATAGCATTTTTCTCATAAGCACCTCAGAATTGTCCTGGGTCATTGCATTGCTGCTAGTAGAGAAGTCCATTACATTTGATACAGTGTGGTACAGTGTTCTCCTGGTTCTGCTTCTTTCACTCTGCATCCATTCCTGGATTCCAGTTCACATGGAATCCCTTCAGTTTATTATTCCTTTGAGCACAATAGTATTCCATAACTAACATATATCACAATTTGTTCAACCATTCCCCAATCGAAGGGCATCCCCCCATTTTCCAATTTTTGGCCACCACAAAGAGCGCAACTATGAATATTCTTGTACAAGTCTTTTTCCTTATTATCTCTTTGGGGTTTAAACCCAGCAGTGGTATGGATGGATCAAAGGGCATGCAGTCTTTTAGCACCCTTTGGGCATAGTTTCAAATTGCCTTCCAGAATGGTTGGATCAATTTACAACTCTACCAGTAATGCATTAATTCCCCAATTTTGCCACATCCTCTCCAGCATTCATTACTTTCCATAGCTGTCATGTTAGCCAATCTGCTAGGTGTGAGGTGATACCTCAGAGTTGTTTTGATTTGCATCTCTCTAATAAGAGATTTAGAGCACTTTTTCATGTGCTTATTAATAGTTTTGATTTCTTTATCTGAAAATTGCGTATTCATGTCCCTTGCCCATTTATCAATTAGAGAATGGCTTGCTTTTTTGTACAACCGGTTTAGCTCCTTATAAATATGACAAATTAGACCTTTGTCAGAGGTTTTTGTTATAAAGATTTTCCCCCCAATTTATTGCTTCCCTTCTAATTTTGGCTGTATTGGTTTTGTTTGTACAAAACCTTTTTAATTTAATGTAATCAAAATTATTTCTTTTGCATTTTGTAATATCTTGTATCTCTTGCTTGGTCTTAAAATCATTCCTTTCTCATAGATCTGACAGGTATATTATTCTATGTTCACCTAATTTACGTATAGTTTCCTTCTTTACATTTAAGTCATTCACCCATTCTGAATTTATCTTGGTGTATTCCCAGGCATTTCTGAAAGCATCTTGCCTGTCATTTCTTTTTTAAACTTAATTTTTTTCAATTACATGTAGAATCATATAATTTTTGACAATTATTTAGTGACAGTTTGCAATTCAGATTCTCTTTCTCTCTGCCCCCTTTCCAAGGGTGGTAAATAGTCATAGTTTATACCAGTGCTTTCATGCAATACATATTTCCAGATTTCTGATACCATTTCAGAAGACACATCACACATGATAAAAAACTCATGAAGGAAATAAAGTGAAGGATGATGTACATTGATCTGCAGTCAGACACCAACAGTTCCTTCCTTGGCTATGGATAGCATTTTTTATCACGAGTCCCTTGGAACTTTGTTTTCCTGATAATTTAGTCCTTCATAGCTGATCATTGTACAATATTTCTGTAACTGTACAATGTCCTCCTGGTTCTGTTCACTTTGCATCAGTTCATATAAGTCTTTCTGAACTCATCCTATTTGTCATTTCTCATGATACAATAGTAGTCCATTACAATCATATACCAAAACTTGTTCTGCCATTACTTTATTGATGGACATCTTCACAGTTTCCATTATTTTTTTTTGCCACAGCAAAAAGGGTAGCTATTTTTGTATTGATGTATTTTTGTAGACAGAGATCCTTTTCCTCTTTAAAAAAAATCTCTATTGGATACAGACCTAGTAGTAGAGGTATTTCTGGGTCAAAGGGGATACAGTTTTATAGCTTTTTGGTCCTAGTTCCAAATTGCTCTCCAGAATGGTTGCATTAGGGTACAACTCCACCAACAATATATTAGTGTCCCAATTTCTCCAAATCCCTTATGACATTGATCATTTTCCTTTTCTGTCATATTAGCCAATCTGAAAGGTGTGAATTGCCACCTCTGAGTTATAATTTGCATTTTTCTAATCAATAGTGATTTAGAGCATTTTTTCATATGACTACATACCTTTGATTTCTTCTGAAAACTGCCTGACCAATAGCCTTTGACCATTTATCAATTGGGGAATAACTTGAGATTAGTAGGGTCTTTGGCAAGAAACCAAAAGCCTTTGGTGCAGGAGTGATGCTTCTATTACTGGCCAAGTGCTGAGCAGAGGCAAGGGCTTCAGAGTGAAAAATTATCTGGGAACTAAACAATTGATGAAGGAGATCAGGTCTGAGAGTAGGATTGGAAGTTCTAGACCATGCTTGAAATGGAAGAATGATGGCCTCCTAATTAAGGACGATGCTCAGAGTCAATAGCTAATATTTAGATAATGGTTTTAGGGTTTGCAGAGCTTTCCAGAATATAGATTAGTTTGCACCAGAGAGGAGTCGTATTTCAGGAGAACATATTTGCCTGGAATCCAAGGAGATTAATATGAAAAGGGGGTGGGGGGGAGGAAACTGCTGCTTTCTGTCTTCCTTACTAGATGGCAGCCCAGAATAGCCCCCAGGTAGGAAGAAGAGCAGTGGAGACACTGCCAAGACAAGGAGGCACCTCCGAGACCCCATGGCCAATGGGTCTGCAAGGACTTGCCATATCCAAAGAGGGAGGGTATGGAAAGGCGTGACAGGGCAGGCTGTAGGGAAGAATCCAGTTTTGAGAAGACAGATTCAGAAGTCCAGTGGATCCCAAAGTGGGGAAGCCTGATAGGATTTGGGTTGTTCATCCTTCATTTCCAAAGAGGACTTAAAATTTTTTTTAAAAAAAATTTTTTAATTAATTTATCAAATTAATTAATTTGGAATATTTTCCATGGTTACGATTCATGTTCTTTCCCTCCCCTCCTCTCACCCCCCTCCCATAGCCAATGCACAATTCCACTGGGTTTTATATGTGTCATTGATCAAGACCTATTTCCATATTATTGATATTTGCACCAGGTTGATCATTTAGAGTCTCCATCTCTAATCCTATCCAAGAGGGGAAGTTTTTGATAGAAAGCTGTTATGTTTTGGACATTTTGAATTTGAGATGCCTTACTTTCAGTCTTTGAATCATACTAAATATCAGTTCTAAGGCAGAAGCATGGTAAAGGCTAGGCTACTGGGGTTAAGTGACTTGCTCAGGGTTGCCCAGGTAGGAAGTATTTGAGGCTAGATTTGAACCCAGGATCTCCCATCTCCAGGACTGGCTCTCTAGTCACTGAGTCACCCAGCTGCCCAAAGGCCTCTTCTTTAATGTTATGTTGACCAACATAACTTTTTCTGATGTCGAACCATTTAACAAGGCCAAGAACTTTGGTGATACACGCTTTACTTTCTAGATCTTCAGTAGGGTAGCTGTATATATATATATATATACACACACACACACACACACACACAATATACAATATATATACATATTTATACAATATACAATATATATACATATATTTTAGAGTGCATAAAAGTTTATTTACAAAAAAATCCAAATTACATATAATACAGACTTTTTACACACAAGAAAACATATGAGATATGGGATGATAGCAGAAGAGGGACTCAGAGATAGGGTCATTGTCCCGAGTTCAAATCTAGACTTGGACACTTAATAGCTGTGTGACCCTGGACAAATCACTGTTTGCCTCAGTTTCTGCATCTGTCAAATGATCTGGAGAAGGAAATAGCAAACTTCTCCAGGATCTCTGCCAAGAAAGTCCCAAGTGGAGGTCAATAAGAGTCAGACACAATGGAACAACAGATAAAGCTTGAGTGGGAGAGGATGCTAGCTGTGACAGTCCACTGGAGGAGCCTCCAGGGCACGGGTGAGTGTAGTTGGCTTCAGCAAGGAGAAAGAATAAGAGGAAGGGACTTTTAATAGCACCTGGCCCAACCTCTACATCTTACAGATGAGGCAAGTGAGAAAGTGTGAGGTCAGGTGACTTGCCCTCGGTCACCTGATAAGTGGCCAACCTAGGAACTGAACCTGGGTCCTTAGAGTCCCAATCCAACCCTCTTCCATGTTTCATCTTGCCTTAGCAAATTGGAGAGATTGGAATAAAAGAGGAAATAATGTGAGATGTTGTCAGGGACCATTGAGATGGGGGGAGGGGGGTAGTTTTCTGCAAATACCCCATATTGTGTAGTAGGAGGTGTGCAGATGGAAAATTTGCCACACCTGAGCTACAGTCCCAGCATCCTTTTAAGTGACGTCCTCATTTTACATAAGGATGCTCGGGAGATAAATCTGGCTGAGACCCACACTGTGGGGCTCTTTTTTCCGAGCTTGTGCTTTTGGTAAAGTGCTCCAGGTGTGGGTCTCTGGCTCTCTTTGCTCTGCTCACTTGACTGAAAGAACCTTTTTTTCCTTTCCCTCTCATTATTATTATAGGCCAAGTTCTCCCCAAAAGGGTTGGGGGGGAAAGGGACAGACTCCCTGAGGATTGATGGGTTAGAACAACTATTGGGATGAAGGGCAGAGAGAATTAGGGAGGAGTAAAATGAAATGTGAGCCCCGTGGAGATGAGAATTCATGAATTTGTGGTGGGCCCAAGCAGCAAATGAGTAGGAGCAGAAGAGCTGAAAAATGGGAGTAACTCAGTGTTGGGGTTGGGCAAGGTGCCAGTGATGACATAAGGGTGCAAGGAACTTGAGAAATGTCAAAGGAGGTCCCAAAGGGGGTCAACAATTGGCAAGGGAGTGGAATAACCCAAGCAGGGAGGAGGCGATCGTACCGCAGGGTGAGGGATTGGAGGTCCTAGCGAATATGAAGAATGGGCTTAAAGTATGAGGCAAAGGGAGAGGGCTGGAATCTGATAGGATAAAGGAGTAGAATCATGAGCCCTTGGGGGTGATGGCAAGTCCAGATTCTGCCAGCTTTCTCTGTTCTGCATCAGTTCCTAGAAGTCTTCCTGGGTTTTCCTCTGGAATTCCCTGTCATCCTTCCTTGGGCCCAATTCAGCCAGTGCCCATTCACTGCCCTCCTTTTTGTCACTGCATTTGATAGCTCATGCTCTTACCAAAAAGATGGCCCCAGTCAGTCATTGCTGGTGGCTTCGTGTCAGTGGGGAAGGAGGTCACTCATGGGGTCCTCAAGGATACCGGCTTGGCTCTTTGCTGTTTAACATTTTCCTTCCGTGTCTTTGACAAAAGCATGAGGGGAACCAAGCTGGGAGAGTTTACACACTGATTGACCCAGTTAGTTTCTGGAAAGATCTTGATAGACCCTAAAGTGCAGATTAATGGCCCAATTCAATTTAGAGAGAGAGGTCTCTCTGGTCATGACTCAGGCAACTGCTTGGCCCCAGGATGGTGCACATTTTTATTAATGACTCAGACAGAGATGTACTTAACAGATCTATAAAAGACCCCGAGCTTAGAAGGAATAGTAAACCCTTTGGATGAGTCAGGAGTCTTGGGTTCTATTTTCACTCTGTGATGACAACCAGACCATTTCTATCTCTGTCTCTAGAATGGGAAGAATAATACTTACACTGTTACTCTCCCAGGTTTTTGTGTGGAAAGCATTTTGTTAACCTTAATAACTAGAGAGGTGGCTCAGTGCATAGAGAACCAGGCCTGGAGATGGGAAGTCCTGGGTGCAAATCTAGCCTCAGAAACTTCCTAGCTGCGTGATCCTGTGCAAATTATTGCCTAGCTCTTTTCTGCCTTGCAACAGGCATGCTTAGTATTGATTTTAAAGTGGAAGGTAAGGGTTTTTTTTTTTTTTAAAGGCTATAGCATAGCAAAGAGTTTCCCTCCTTTCTGGGAGCCATCAAAGACCATGCTGTTTGACATGGTCCACGTGGAAACCAGAGACTGCAAAGCAGCTCCCAGGAAGGATGGAAACATCCACTGAACCCCCCCCCCCAAGTGACTTTCATTATTAACATCCCCTTATTATTGGAATTGCCATGATTATTATTTTTACTTAGCCCCAGGAAAAGTAGATGAGAGCAACATGCTTGCAGGGTTAATACAGATGTCCCATTCTGTCCCCCCAGAATATTACCAGGAGATCCCACTTGAAAAATTAAACCTAAGGATTCTTATATACCCACTTAGATAGGATCCTCTTTTCTAGGTATAAAAACTTCTGGCAAATCTGTACTCTGAATTCCCTAATCCATATCTGGGTCATGTTGATTTTACCCACTGATCCTGCCTTTAGCAACAATGTTTCATTGACTATCTCTCTAGGCTTCCTGTGTGTTGTTAGGTTCCATGGAAACATGTATGTTGAGAATGAAACTGTGTGCCAAGTAGATGTGTGATCATGAGGGTATAAAATAAAGCCAGGCCTCAGCCAAGGTGGAGCAGTTAATCCTGTGAAACCTGTGCTGTGGGTTGAATGGGAAAGCTGTGTCCCATTCATCATTTCGATGACACTGTCCCACCTCCAAGACCCCATCCCCTGTGGGAGGCTGGCCCACCTCATGGCACCTCTTTCTGGGTCTCTCTCCTTCCACCACCCCTCCAAATCTCTCAGGACAGAAGCAGCCAGGACAAGAGCTCTTGGTTTTTTCATTTTACTTTGGATTATATGTCATTATAAATATTAACAAATAGAATCTGAAAAGGACACTGTTGGAGCAGATCATACCAGAGTACAAAATTGGTTTGGGGGAGGCAGTTTAAGGTATAATTTCTGCAACCCTCACATTGTAGCAAAACTGTATCAAACATTGAATGAGGGTTTGAGTGGACAACGGTGAAAGTCCATGCATTGTCTATATGCTTGGTTAGAAAAGTTACAAAGGGTGGAAATGACATGCACCTTTCTTCCTGTCCAGGCCCATTCATGGGCAAAGCCTGACTCGGCCTGTCTCCCTTGGTGGTAGCTGGAGGTCTGTCAGGGACTGCTTCAGTGCTGGAAGACTGGGCAATGCTTGGTTAGTGACTAGGAGAAGGTGGTAGCTACAGGAATCTTCAGATGACCTCTTTAGAGTTGGAAGGTCTGACCTTAGAGAAGGTCATCCAATGTCCTCATTTTACAGATGAGGAGACTGAGGCCCGAAGAGACGAAGTCACTTGTTTAGGGTCACTCGGGCAGCAAAGCCGGAATTTGAATGTAGGTCCATAGATGCGGATAAGATGATGGCGCTCCTGGAATGGATAAACCAAAATGTTGGGCCATCCAAAACTCATTCTATAGGAATGGGCTGGAGGATGTTTTGGGATGATGGTCAAGTCTCACATCTGCTTCCGGGGGAAGCTGTTGGGGATTTAGAATTCGCTCTGGGTGACCTACCGAGGAGATGTCCTGCAGAGCTAAGAGTGGAGCTCGGGATGCCATGGCAGAGTAGAGGCATCGAGGGTGTCCTTTTGAGCCTCTCTGTGACTCTTGGGATGGAGGGGATGCAGGACGGGGTCCTGAGGGATGTGAGCTTCGGGGCTGCTCCTGCCTCCCTTCTCCCTCCCTGTTTTTCTCCCCCTTCAAGCCTAGAGGCTCCCTCTGCTCTGGCATTGGGCCACCAGGTACTGCCCCCTTTCTTCTCCCTTCCTGCCTCTCTGAACTAGGTCAGCCTCCATTCCCCATTCAGCCCTTCCTGACTCCCATTTTGTCAGCATAACATCATAGAAGAAATACCATGCTTGGAGTTGGGCGATGCAGATTCAAATCCCACTTTGGCTACTGCCTGTGTAATGTGTGAGTCCCCTGACCTCCTGGGCCTCAGTTTTCTCATCTGTTAAATGGGGGGGAAGGTATGGGCTAGGATCATAGGACTTAGAGGTATAAGGAAAGCCTGAGGTGATCTAGTCTAGTGTTTTACAGATGAAGAAACTGAGGCCCATAAAGTGATGGGACGTCCTTAGGTCCCTTGCAATTTGAGAATTCCTGCACTCCGCCGTCTCCCTACAGCCCTTACAGACGAGCAAGCCCTCATCCGTCTGGATGTGTGGTTAGGGTCCCCTGAGGCCACCTGCCCATTCTTCTGGTTCTGCTGCCAACCTGTTTCCCTCCCAGCCGAGCCTTCTCTAAACACTCCGTGCTTCACCCCCATCAGGGCCGGAGGCCCCCCAGGGGGGTCCTGCTCCCGTGGGCTCCAAAGGAAGGCAAGCCTGGCCAGGGAAGAGCCAGGGAACATCCCGATATCCCTTGGACACAGGCCCGGCTGGCCTCTGCTCAGCAGCTTGGCCGGAGGGAGCCCAGGGAGTGGACGGCAGCACCGTGGGCTGAACCGGTTCTTAGAAAAGGGGCCTGGGCTAAGGCGGAGTAGAGGATGGAGCCAGCGGCGATCCCCAGTGGACATGTGGGTGCTCTCCTGGGGAAGAGGGAACCCCAACGGGAGGCCTCAGGCTATTTCTCTCTGGGATGTCGGGGTGTGCGTTGGGGTTTACACAATTGCAGGTTTGCCATGCAGAGGCTCAGGGCATCCTTTATTTCCACCCTCTCCTTTTACAGGGAAGAAGAGAGGACATCAAATGAGGGGTCAGAGTCAGTGCCGCCTTGCGGGGCCCTTCCAGCTCTCCACCCGGGATCCTGAGGCTGGAGCCGCCCTGGGTCACCCTACAAAGTATGGCAGCCGCAGGATTTGAATCCGAGTCCCTGAACCTTTGCCCTGGGGCTCGGCTCCTGTCCTCTGCGTGAGAGCCTGGCTGAGTGTGCTGGACGGCAGCCGTCGATGGAGCCTCAAGTAGAGAACTGAAAATGCCCTGTCTGGAAACTAGTGCGTCCAAGTCCAGTTTCCCGAAGCTGACCGTCGGTCCTTTAGCCGTCTGCCCCTCCGGGTGCTGGCCGGTAGAGCTCGCAGACTGAGGTGGGCACGTGGCCCAGTGGGAGAGGGCTGGGGGGGGGGGCGCACGTGGATTTCAGCCGCTGCCCCTTCCCAGCTCGGCTCTTCTTGGGACGGTGCGTCTCTTCCCCACCGGCCAGAGCATGGCGCTGCCCCTGACAATGCCCGGATCAGCGTCGCGGAGCCCCTGAAAGCGCCTGACTAAGAGGAGTCAAAGGGACTCTCCTCTCCCCAAGGCAGCGGGTTTTTGCAGGAAGTAGCACCTTTGGTTGGCTCCTCGCCGGGTCCTGATGGGAGGAGGAGGTGGGGGCGGGGGGGGGGGGGCGAGCAGAGGGCAGAGAGTGTCGGGGATGCGGAGCCGGAAGGGATCTTGGGGTTGTACAGCCGCCGGTCACCCGGGCAGAGCCGGGAGCCAGCTAGGGTCCTGACCCCAAAGCTCCTCCCTCTCTGAAGTCCTGGCCTTACTCCCAAGTGGCTTAAACTTGCCAGGCAGAAGAGCCATGAGGAAGCCTTTCCCCTTCCCTTGCTGCCTCGTGGGGTTCCCTTACGGCTGGTTGGTTCTGTTTCTGTGGACTTGGCTGGGAGAGAAATGGGAAACCTCCTTCTGAGCAATATGGAGGAATGAGAGACAAGAGAGAAGGCATCTCATCCTCTTCATTAATACCAGCTCAGGCTTCCTGAAGGGCCATGAGCAGCGGATCACCACCTTTGTGGGCCTCAGTTTCCCCTTCTGTAAAACAAATGGGTTTGAAGCCCACACTGTCTAAGGCTCTGTCTAGGGCTGACATCCTCTGGATCTGGACTCCTAAGCCTCCCGGATGGACTACAAGAGATCAGGGAACGCTCCCCTCTTTCTCTCCAGCACCGCTGGACCCAGAATCCACCCGGCCTCAGTTTCCACTCCAGTGAAATGCTTTTGCTGGCCTCCAACCCCAACACAGACTTTACTGTGACTTATAGGATGTCCACATGGCACCATCTAGACCTGGTCGTGTGTCTTTTTCCATCTGTCTGTCTGTCCTTTCAAAGGCGTGTGTTTCAGTGACAGCAGATTTGAGCTCCGCTCTTCCCTGGGTGACCTTGGGTAAGTCCCTTACCTTCGGTGCGGTGGCCTGAGGGATGGTCTCTTCCAGCTCTCACCTTGACGTTCAGCAGCAGTTTGGGCCCTGTACAATTCCTTAGCAATCAGACATGACTATTTACAGAGGAGTGAGGAGTACCTCTCTGTGCCCTGCCAGGCTGATATGGGCATAGGGCACAGTAACTAATGGTGGAGGAAACACACTTCTGTGCCCCCCCTCACCTCTGTGCCTCATGTGGAGGAGGAGGAGCTTAAGAAGACTCAGTGTGGCCTAGTGGCTAGAGCCTGGGACCTGGAGCCAGGAGAATCTGGGAACAAATCCCATCTCTGACACTGGGGAAACCTGGTCTCTCCTGAGAGCCTTTAACTGTCAAACGGGGGACAACAGTACAGAGGAAGGGGGAGAGGAGGAGGATTAGCCATCTTACTCTTTCAGGCCAGCCTGGCACAGAAGCCACCCACCTGAAGAGGAGCCTGTCCCATGGCAGGAGAGGGTTCAGCCTCTACAGGACCAGTGGCAAGACCAGCAAGGGCAGGTTTGGCTTGCATTTCCCCAATAGATCCTTGGGGCCTCACTTCTGCTCTCACATCTCTTGGCTGCCCTGTGCGCCTGTGGCCACCAGGTGTCACTGCCCCCTTGATTCTTCCTTACAAACCTTTGCTCAGCTGCAGAACGTCGCCTAAGGGAGAGCTGACATGGACCCTTTCCTGAAACAGGTAGACCAAAGCACTTGGCAGCCTCTCTCTGTTCTCTTTGCTTCCAGGCCTGGACTCTCAGCCCAGCCGCTGGATCTCACCCCACTCTCTCCTGGGAATGTTAGGGAGAAGTCAGGCTAGATCCCAGCTGGTCTCTTTTCTCAGCCTCCCTCCTGGCCTCATTTACTGCCCAGTGTTAGACCTGGGTGCCTGACTCCAGTACCATAGCTGGACGGCCTTCTCTGGCTTCATGTGAGGCTTGGTCCTGGGCCTATTCCTGACTGTCCTTCCCTCCTCCCTGGTAATAGAGCCAGTGAGGGTCAGGGCAGGAACCAGGCATCCTCCTCCCCTCTCTCTGTCACCCCCACCCCTCAGCCCTGTGGCCACTTTGGAGGCAGAGAGAGAAGAAGGGGACAGAGATCATAAGCAGATGGGCCTGGCCCACCTCAAGCTTCCAGCAATGGGGGACATCTGGCTCTTGGTGCCTGAATCCCCTGGGCCTGTGAGGCCCAGCCTGGCACCATTCCCAGTGTCCAGAGTTGACAGATGAGGTGGTATAGTTTTTTGTGAATGTGGTGGTCCAGGAGCCTTTTGATGTTATTGAGTAAACATAAATCTCAGACCCTGAATTGTTGCTGGCCCAGTGGGGTGGGTGGCCAAGGTCAGTCACTGAGGACAGCACCGGGCAGCTCATTCGTCAGTGTGTGCCAACGCTCAATTTTCTTGTCTTTGTTTTTTAGGCAGTCAAACCAGTGCTTCAGACGTTCCCCTTTGGCGTTGATGCCCAGCACAACTCCCCCTGAAAGACAAACAGGGCTTGGGTCAAGAAAAATGGGACATCTTCATTAAGGCACCAACCACCTGCTATGTGGTCATGGGTAGGACAGGTGACTCTTCTGGGTTTCAGTTCTCTTCATCTGACATTGAGAGTGATCTCTCTGGCCCCTCCGGTTCAGAATCCTACAAGCCCAAGAACCCATGCTATGCCGGGGAAAAGGTTACACACCTGTGGTAACACACTCACTACCACAGAGGGCAATGCCATGGAGTGCGTGGCTGGGGCTCACTGGGTGAGAACCTATTTTGTTCCCAGTTTTTCCTGGAACCCAGACACATCCAAAGCCCGGTGATCTGGTCAGCTTAGAGAGAGCCCCTCCTCCAACTGGACCCTTCAGTTAGAGGGGGGTGAGCAGGTTCGATTCTGCTTGTAAGGCCAAGTGTTCTCACACTCCAGAAGGCTCAGTGGAGCCTCTTAGAAACCCATAACATTGCTTGTCAGATTGCTTCTCTTCCTAATCTTGGCCATGCATCCTTTTCCCAACTGACCCTTATCCCACCTTCTTGCCTCTTCTGCATACTCATGTGCCCAGTGCTTACATCCCCTCTTTTATTCAGCTGGGCCCCTTTTGGCCAATATCAGGTGACTTCCTGCCTGTGACAGCCAAGATGGGAATGAGAATGATTGAGAACTTCCTGCTTCTTAACCCAGGAATGGGTACATAATTAAATCCTTCTTACTGACCACATTTCTGTCACTCTTGAGAAACCACAGTTTCTGTCTGGGATTTGTGTCTTTGCAGACCCACCAGAGCTTCTAAAGGAATCTGAGGCTTTTATTAAAAAACCTTCCCTTCCCTCTTAGAATCAATACTATGTTTTGGTTCCAAGGCAGAAGAGTGGTCAGGACTAGGCAACGGGGGTTAAGTGACTTGCCCAGGGTCACACAGTTAAGAAGTGTCTGAGGTCAGATCTTAACCCAAGACCTGCCATTTCTAGGCCTGGCTCTCAATCCATTGAGCCACTGAGGTGCTCCCACATAATAGATTTGTAATAAATTCTTATTGCCAGATGGATTGGCACAGATCCCCCTTGTTGGTGTGAGGGTAGCATGGGCATTTTCTCATAGAAATCCTTTTCACTAATAAGGAAACATATGTGTACAGGAATATTCATAGCTGCACTCTTTGTGGTGGCAAAAATTGGAAAACGAGGGGATGCCCTTCAATTGGGGAATGGCTGAACAAATCGTGGTACATGTTGGTGATGGAATACTATTGTACTAAAAGGAATAATGAACTGGAGGGATTCCATGTGAACTGGAACGACCTCCAGGAAGTGATGCAGAGAGAGAGGAGCAGAACCAGGAGAACACTGTACACAGAAAGTGAAACATTGTGGAATAATCCAATGCAATGGACTCTGCTTCTAGGAGCAAGGCAACAAGCCGGGACACTCCTGCAGGACTTATGGGAAAGAATGCTATCCACAATGAGAGAAAGAACCGTGGGAGTAGAAATGCAAAAGCAAAACATCTGCCATCACTTATCACATGTCTATATGAGTATGTGATTTGGGGTTTAGGCCTTAAAAATCACTCTATAGCAAAAACGAATAATATGGAAATAGGTATAAAGTGACATCATTTGTACAACCCAGTGGAATTGCTTGTCGACTCTGGGAGGGGGGAGGGAAAACTTGGAAAAACATTAAAAAAAGAAATCAAAACAAAGAAATCCTATTCACATCAGGGAGAACACCAGGGTTCCATGGACCACCATTTGGGAAATAACTTGTGTCCCCCACATCCTGTAGAATTCTCTATCCAAGGCTTGGGATGAAATAAATGAATGGCAGTCATACAAAGCTCCTTCATAGGAAAGCCCTTCGAACCACCCCCTCCTCCCACTTTCAGTAGCCTCCTGAGCAGCTTTCCAAATCCCAAAGCCCCCTCTTCTATCACCACCCTCTTCTGGGTGCCTGGATCCCCCTTGGGGCTGCTCTTTCCTTACCGATGAAATCATTTGATTTGCCGATATCATAATCCCAAACAGTGACCTCCAGGGTCTTCTTAGCCAGGTCGCCATGCTTTATCTCATAGCAGAATTCCTAACATTTGGAAAAAGGAAAAAGCCATCAGTCCAGGTTGTGTGAGTGGATAGACCTGGCTCACTCACTGCAAAGGGAGACTGTGGTATGGATGTCTTTGCTGGAGGAGCAGCTGTGAATCCTGGTAACGCTACTAAATTTCTCTGATCCTCAGTTTCCTCATTTGTAAAATGGGGAGGTTGGGGCAGATCATAGTTCTAGAACTGAGAGAGAACTCAGAGGTCATATGTAGTCCATTGGTGCCTCCCCAGTTTAGAAAACAGGCTGAAGGTTAAATGACCCAAGTTAATAAGTGTCAAAGAAATAATGATCAGAGGCAAGATTTGAATCTAGGTCCTGTGATTCTAGACTTCAATCCTCTGCTTAAAGTGAGGGAGAACCTAACAGCTACTGAGGCAGCCCATTCCACTTTTCCTGGCATCAAACCTCAGTCAACCTCTCTGTGGCCTTCCCCCATCACCCCCTGTTCTGGCTTCCGGGGTCAAGCAGGTATGACTGTCTTTCAAATACTTGGAGACCCAGAATTGGGGAGCAGAAGATGCCAACAGAGGTGGTTGATGAGACATCCAGGCTGTCTCTTTCATGCACGGGGGAGCTGGTCATCCCAGGGGGCTTTGGGGCCAGCCTCAGCAGCAGGGCATAGACAGCTGCCAGAGGAGGGGTACGAGCTAAGATGGGTAGGGTGGGGGGGCTCTAGGATGTAAACGAGGTTCATCAGAAGACACCTTAAATCCTCGATTCTTACCAGAGTCCTCAGTTACCCCAGGGGGGAATAAGAGTGTCAATAACTAGGTCAGGACAACTGGGGCTTTGGCTAAGAGTCAGTGAGACAGCACAGTCCCTTAACAATACAGAAGCCTAATACCTAGTTAGCAAAATTAATTCAAGTGGGAAGCAACTGGATGGATTTAAGACATTGGCCTCTGATGATTAACTGACTCTGTGATCCATGTTAAGTATCTCAATTGCTTCCAGCCTCAGTTTACTCATCTATAAAGTGAGGATATTCATAGCATCTTCCTCACAGGGTTTCTGTGAGGCTCAAGAGAAACATATTCTATAAAACCTTTTGTAAACTTTAAAGCTCTCTGTAAATATTATTTTTTCAGGCTCTACTTAAGGAAGAAAGCTTCTTGAATTAACCCTATTACTGGGGCAGCTGGGATAGGGCTGGGTCAGAAGGATCCAGGCTCAAATCTGGCCTCAGACACTTCCTAGCTGGGTGGTCTTGGGCAAGTCACTTAACCCCCATTGCCTAGTCCTGACCACTCTTCTGTCTTAGAATTGATACTAAGCCAGAAGGTAAAGATTAAAAGAGAATCAAGCCCCTCACCCATCCTCCTCCTCTTCCCCATGGGTCCAGGAGCACCTCAGTTTTCAGGGGCCACAAAGAATCAGATACGATTAAAATGACTGAATGCTATAACAGTGAAGATTTTGTAGAGAAGCAACATATTGTGGTAAGGACTGAATAAATGCTTGGACCCTATTCTTTCATGGCAGGGGGTTCATTATCCCGAGAAACTCTGCTCAGGGGACTGGTCCAACCCTGTAGGCATTCTGGGAATTTCCCTGCTGGCTCACTTCCTCTTGGCCTTGGGTCAGACCAGTTCTTTCTCCTCTCCTCCTTCCCCTTGCCCCGTACCTCATTGAATTCCGGATTCAAGGTTTTCTTCTTTACAGCTGTCTTATGCTTGGATTTCTTGTCCACATCAGGTTTCAGGTATCTGTAATAATAGCCAAGAAACTGATCAGACTGGGCAGGGTCTGGAGACTGGGCTGGACAGAAAGTATTTTTTGTTTTAAACCCTTACTTCCTGTCTTAGAACTGATGCCAAGTATTGGTTCCAAGGCAGAAGAATGGGACAGGCCAGGCAATGAGGGTTAAGTGACTTGTCCAGGGTCACACAGATAAGAAGTGTCTGAGGCCACATTTGAACCCAGGATTCCCATCTTCACGTCTGAGCCCCAGATTTATCCCTGAAGTCTCATTTAGCTCAATTTTACTCCTGCCATGGTAGAAGCGCCATGGCTTCATCAGAGAAGAGCCATCGGTAAATTCGTGAATGTGCTTTCATTGATCATTCCCTTCCCAAGGCTGTTTATTAAGAGGTCCCAGGAAATAGCACACTGGGCAAATGAAAGAAAATGTGTTCGCATTTCCAGATAGATTTAGATTGCCCAAATTTCCTTGTTTCCTGGGAATCCGGCTCAGCAAACACACGGATACGTTAACCCCACTGATCTGATCTAGACTGACTAGGAAGAGGGCACCTTCAGAATCCATAGACAGAGGGCCAAGAGCACAACTGGCCAACTGGTCTTTCCTGCTGTGGACACTCGTCCTCCTTTTCCCTGCAACATTGGAAGACTCTACAAGTGGCAGCCTAGACCAAGGGGAAGAATATTGCCACTACAGTCAGCCGATCTGGGCTCAAATTCCACCGGCGTCCTTCGCTCTAACTTGGGTGAATTATGTTGGTTTCCTCATCCATAAAATAAGGAAAATGGATCGAGTCTTTTCTAGGTCTCAATGGATGATCCCATGACTCTGGTTCCTCACGGGAGCAGCCAGTCAGTCAATAAACATTTAGTGAGCACCTACTATGTGCCCAGCATCATATTAAACCCTGGCGATACAAAGAAAGACAAAAGACAATCCCTGCCCCAGAGGGGCTCATAGTTAACTGCCAACAGCTATGTCTGGACAAGATGTACAAATCAGGATAAACTGGAAATAACCAATAGCGGGGAAGGTACTAGAATTGTGGGGAATCAGGAAGGGCTTCCTGCTGGAGATGGGTTTGGAAGGCAGCCAGGATGCAGAGATGAGGAGGCAGAGCCTTCTAGGGATGGGGAGAGCCTGGAGGTGGGCTGGCCACCTGCGTGACCATACACAAGTCACTCAGGTGTGTTTCCTTATTTGTAGTTCTACAAATTCATTTTTCAGAAACACTCTTCCCAGGCCCAGGAATAAGGCTGCTAAATCCTGCAGAGGGACCCCTATTTTCTTCATAAGGACCCTGAGGAGTCCCGACCTGCCTCCCTTCAACCCATATCCTTAAGCGCTACAGGTGGGATTTGAACTCGGGGAGTCCTGGAACTCCCAAGCTAGTGCTCCCTTCCAGGGTCATGTTGTATGCTGCGATGCGCTTTATGAACACCAGGGGCCGCTGCGGCTCCATCAGAGGATTGTCTCTGATCCTCTGATCTTGAAGCAACTTTTCAGGTGCCAGGGATCACCCCAAACCTTGAGGGCTCCCCTGGAATTGCCCAAGCCAAGGGGCATCTGCTGTTTTCCGCTTGGCAGAAGAGGCTTTTGACCTCTAGGATCTCAGCCTGGCCTCCCAGAAGCCACAACAGAAGCCCCTTTGACAGATGGAGCAGCTGAGACACAGGAAGGATGGAATTGGTCCAGCCAAGCATCCAGGGAGAGCCCAAACCCAGGTCACTCGGACCCCGTGTTAATCCTTTAGCCCCTTTAGCTGGACTCTAGAAACATTAAAAAAAATTTAAACCTTTACCTTCTGTCTTGGAATCAATACTAGATATTGGTTCTAAGGCAGAAGAGAGGTAAGGGCTAGGCAATGGGGGTCAAGTGACTTGCCCAGGGTCACAAAGCTGGGAAGTGTCTGAGGCCATATTTGAACCTAGGACCTACTGTCTCTAGGCCTGGCTCTCAATCCACTGAGCTACCCAGCTGCCTCCTCAATCCACTCTCACTCCACTGAGTCACCTAGCTGCCCCAGCTCAGCATGTTTTACCAATATTTCATTTGATCCTTATAACAACCCTGCAAGGTAGGTGCTATTATTATCCTCGTTTTACAGTTGGGTAAACTGAGGTCTAGAGAATTGTAAGTGATTTGCTCAATGTCACATTAATAAAAAGTGTCTGAGGCTAGATTTGAACCCAGCTCTCCCTGTTCCCTGGCCCTGGGCTCTATCCACTTTGACTCCAGTTGCCTTGAAGAATGGTACAGTGGGGAGAGCATGGGCTTTGCAGTTAGAGGATCTGGGTCTGGGTCAGCCTTTGACACTCATTCCCCGTGTGATGCTGGGTAAATCCCTGAACATCCCTAGACCCAAGTTTCCTGGGTATTAAAGGAGGGGTTAGATTAGCAAGCCCTTGAGGTCCTTTCTATATCGATGACCCTTGAAGGATGGAAGAGGGAGGACTGTTTGGATCCCCCCTTCTCCTCCTGCACTTACATCTTCACATAGGGGTCAGAGTATCCGTTGGCATCCATGGCTGCCAGATGCGCACATCTCACGATGCCCACCACCAGGCCCTGCTTCTGGGAGCTGTACTTTAAGGATATCAGGATCCGTCCTCGCTCCTCTAGGGACTTATCTTCTGTCTTATCCACCTGTAGGGGAAACACAGCAGAGATGGTGTCTGAACTCACAGTCTCCACTGTGCCATAGACCAGCTTGTTCTGGTCCACCAAGGAAGGACTCTACTCCATGTTCAGAACAATGAAACAACTGCACTCAGACCTTGGTAGAGGTGGCTGGTTTAGGGGATACAATGCTGGAGTTCAAATCCTGCTTTAGTCATTTACAAGCTGTATGACCCTGGGCAAGTCACTCACTTTTAGTATCCTCATCTGTAAAATGATCAGGTTGGACTCAGTGGCCTCAAAGGTTCCTTTTCAGCTCCATGACTCAAGATCCTGTCACCAAACATATTCCCAGCAGAATTAGAGGCACCAAGGCCAGTGAGGAGACTGAAGTACCAAAATCCATACTATGCTTTGGAAGTCACTGAGGATAGAGCCCTGGGCACTAGCTGGACATCTCTGGAAATCCAGATGGGTCCATTGTGGTGACAGTTATGAGAATGTAATGTGTGTCACAGGATTGGGAGATTCCTATCCCCCAATGTGACTGGCCTGAACCTGAGTCAGATTAAAGCCACATCAATCCTATTCATGCCGATATTCTCTGTCTTTCATATGAGGATTATTCACCAGCTGAATTCTTCCTATTATGAACACAAAGAGAGTACAAGCTGGTCATGGGGTGAGGGATGGAGACACCTCTGGTGTCTGGGCTCTGGGACACCTCTGATAGTCACCTCCCAAGGTCAGGAAACGGAGTGAGTGGATCCTCTGTGGCAAACAAGGCAGGAAAATGGCGTCCAAGATGGGGCAGGCATTCCCACCTGCATCCTTGGGGGAAGCTTCTGAATCAGCGAGACCACAGAGTATCTGAGTACTAAGGCTATTTATTGTCTTTTGTATATGAAATCACATGGATTTATTGTTTTGGCTTCAGCAGGAGATGCCTTGATGAGGACTTAGAAAGATGTGATCCCAACCCTTCATCTCATTGATATGGGGAGATCCTGGTAAGGAAACTCTCTTTCTCAATGCAGATTATACATTGGACCTTCTCTTCTGCCACTTAGAGACCCTGAGAATTCCCTGGACCAGTAGTATCAAACTTGGATAGGAATGGATCCCTATACATCTTAGAAAACCACAAATTAACATTATCTCTGTTGTATTGTATTTTTAAATATTTCCCAATTACATTTTAATCTGGTCCTGTGTAGCTTGGATGCATTGGCCTGAGGGTGGTAAGTTTGTCTTCTCTGGCCTAGAGTACCACCATGAGGTCAAGGGACTGTCCAGGGTTCTAGAGCCAGTAGTTATAGAGGTGGCACTTGACCCAAGCTCTGCCTGGTAAGTCCTAGCCATCGTCACAGAATTCTATCACAGTGTGTCCACTGACATTGTCTCCTCTTTTCCCTTGACTCTTTCTGGCTGTCTGTCTCCTCTCTCCCTCTTTCTCCCCCCCCCTCCCCCCCGTTTCCCTTTCTTCCTCTCCCTCTCTTTTTGCCTTTCTTTTTCTTTCGCCCTCTCTCCTCCTTTCTCTTTCTCTGTCTATATTTCCAACTTCTCTCTTCCCCCTTCTCCCCCTGTCCCTGCCCCCTTCGTCTCTTCTTTTTCCTCTCCCTCCCTCCTCCTTCTTGGGGCAGGTATTAGATTCTCATGCAAATGGCCTGAGAGCCTCATCACCCTGGAGCTGATTTTCATTTGGATGAACAACACACTTTTTGTCTGCAAGTTAGAATCTCCTCGATGTGACCAACACATTTTATTAAAAAAAATTTTTTTTAAACTCTTCACTTCTGTCTTAGACTCAATACTATGTATTGGTTCCAAGGCAGAAGAAGAGTAAGGGCTAGGCAATGGGGGTTAAGTGACTTGCCCAGGGTCACACAGCTAGGAAGTGTCTGAGGCCAGATTTGAACTCAGGATCTCCCATGTCAACTCATTTTAATGACAGGTTGCTAGGTGGTGTAACAGATAGGCCAGACCTGTAGTCAGGAAGACCTGAATTTGAATCCTGCCTTTCATATTATCTATGTGACCCTGGATGAGTCACTTCACCTCTGCCCAAGTTTCCTCCTCCGTAAAATGGGACAGTTCCTACATCCAGGGTGATTGTGAGGATCAAATGAGATCTGAATTGTAAATCACTGCTGTATAACTTCTTATTATCTGTAAAATGGGACTAACAAAAGCACTCTATGCAGAGATATTTTGAGAAGCAAATGTATTTTGCAAACCCTAAAACACTGTATCCACATTAGCTACGATTATTAAGAGGAAGAAGGAGCCTTGTTGTGTCTGTACACTGGTAACTTCAATACTGTTAGTCACAAAGTGGCATTATCAGAAGTTTCTTGCCAGGAGCTTCTCATACCCTTGAAGCCACAGGTCCCTTCCACTAAAAACCTGCTCCATAAAATAAGAAGAGAGGCAGAGTCGGCAAGGTAGCTCAGTGGATAGAGTGCCAGACCTAGAGACAAGAGGTCCTGGGTTCAAATCTGACCCCAGTCACTTCCTATCTGTGTGGCCCTGAGTGAGTTTCTTAACCCTGATTGATTAGCCCTTGTCCTTCTGGCTTAGAATTGACCCCAAGATAGAAGTTAAGGGTTATTTTAAGAGAGAGACAGAGACACACACAGAGATAGAGAGAGATAAAGTAGGAGAGGGAGGAAGAGAGAGTGAGCTGGGGAGAATACAGAGAGAGGACCTCATTGTAGGGAGGCTTGTGTTTGAGTCTTACTTCTGACACTGGCTGGCCTTCCCCAACCAATTCCTGAATTGTTTAGTGCCTCAGGCAACCTCCTAGACTATTCACTGAGAGCATTTGCTCCCTACCATTCCAGGATGTTAGTTCCCTGAGGATGAGGACTCTCACTTTTGTATATAATTCCTAGGACTGGGGACACAGTAAGCACTTAATAAATGCTTATTGATTGACTGATGGATTAGTTCTTTACTACCCTTTGTGGAACAGTAGAAAGATTCCTGGCTATGGAGTCAGAAGACCCAAGTTCAAATCCAGACCTTGATGCTCATTGTCTGTGTTACCTTGGGCAAGTCACTTACCCAGACCTCACTTTTCCCCTCTATAAAATGAGAGGGTTGGACTATGAAGCTCCTTTCAGGTTTAGATCTTTTTTTTTTTTTAATTTTTTAAATTTTTTAAAATTTTTAAATAAATTTTTTTTAAACCCTTACCTTCCATCTTGGAGTCAATACTGTGTATTGGCTCCAAGGCAGAAGAGTGGTAAGGGCTAGGCAATGGGGGTTAAGTGACTTGCCCAGGGTCACACAACTGGGAAGTGTTTGAAGTCAAACTTGAACCCAGGACCTCCATCTCTAGGTCTGGCTCTCCATCCACTGAGCTACCCAGCTGCCCCCAGGTTTAGATCTTGATGGAATCATGGGTCAGACTAGAGAGTGCTAAATAAACTCAGACTATCCCTGGGATCTGGGAGTTGTTGAGTCCAGTTAGTCAAAACGCCCTCTTACCAATGTGGATCTCATGGATTGTAGTGCAAGAAAAGCGTCTGCCTGTGAGGAATCTTGCCTGGTTCATCTCTAGAACCTTCAGTGGCTGCCCATTTCTTATTTTTTTTTTGAACCAAACTTCTCTATCTGGTTTATTTGTTTTTTAAACCCTTACTTTCTCTCTTAGTAACAACCCTAAAACAGAAAGGCAAGGGCTAGGCCATTGGGGTTAAGTGATTTAGAGATTTACTAGCTGTGTGACCCTGGGAAAGTCACTTTACCCTCCTTGCCTCAGTTTCCCCCTCTGAAGTAAGAGCTGGAGAAGGAAGTGGCCAACTACTCCAGTATCTTTGCCCAGAAAGCCCCCAAAGGAGCCATGGAGACTTGGACCAAACAACAACCTCTTGTTCTAGAGCCACGTTCCTCACAACATAGCCACCCACATCAGAATTTTCCAACCTAATAGGTTGGTTTAGTCCCATAGTATCAGGGCTTGGGCTGCCAGAGGCTCCCGGCAGCCTTCACTCACCGGCAGCTGTTTCTCCAGACAGATGCTAAAGGTCTTGGTCTGGTTGGGCTTCAGTTTCTTCAGGGGGATCCGTGTCTCCCCAATGAACTCATTGTGGCGGAATTTGTCCTCATCGCAGACGGAAATCCTGGAAGAGTAAGACTGGTTACCTGTAGAGCAGGGGCAGGACGGGATGGGAGGCTGGGCAGGAGGAAAGATTCTTTTTTCTGGGTGGAGAGGTGGGAGGAGACAGAAGGAGACCCCAGGTCAAGAGGGCTGGGCTAATAACTCATTAGTATTAATCTGTGAGAGCCACTGAGGTCTGTGGAGAGAAATTGGACCTGGAACCATGAGGATGTGGGTTCAAGTCCAGCACGGTGTGACTCTGGACATGTCACCTAACTTCTCAGTGATCTCGGGAACTCTGAGGCTTTAAAGTTACAGAGAAGGTGCACCTTGTGTTGGCAGAGGGAGTTTTTTCCCTATGCCTGGGAAATCCAGTCCCTGTTCCTTAAAACTCATCTCCTACAGGAGGTCTTCCTGTATGAATCCCACCCAGACTCCAAGCTCTCATCCTAAATCCCTTCCTCTGCTTCTGTACTGCAGTGATGTCCTACTAGGGTACGATTGCAATGTATTGGTTTCTTTATCTGTAAAATGGGTAGGTATAATAATACTTCCATTAGGAATTGGCCCCCATATCCCCCAACACCATTCATCCCCTCCACTGCACAGGCTGCCTCCTGGAATGTTTCCCCTCCACATCTCTTGGAACCCCTAGATTATTTGCCACCTCCTCCATGAAGCCATTCTTGATTCCCTCAGTTGTTCTCACTGAAATAGCAGTAACCTATAATTACACATTTGTACAGATGTTTACACATTTAACAGGTTAGAAACTAAACCAACAGCAGGGACGGTTTTTCATTGTCTGTGTATCCTTGGTGCTTGGCACAATGCCTGGCAGAGTCATTTTTCAGTTGTTTCACTCCTGTCTGACTCTTTGTGACACTGTTTGGGGTTTTCTTGGCAAAGATACTGGAATGGGTTTGCCATTTCCTTCTCCAGCTTATTTGACAGATGAGGAAATGGAGGCAAACAGAGTTAAGGGACCTGCCCAGGGTCACATAGCCAGTAAGTGTCTGAGCCTAGATTTGAACTCATGAAGATCAGGTCCAGCTCTCTATGCACTGCCCACATTTATTTCATTTGTGTTCATTTGTTCATTCATTTAGTTCATTTGTGTACAACTCTCTGTGACCCCTTTTGAGGTTTCCTTAGCAAAGGTGCTAGGGTAGTTTGCCATTTCCTTCTGTAGCTCATTTTATGGTTGCAGAAAGGAGGCAAACCGAGTTAAGTGACTTGTCTAAGGTCACACAGCTAATGAGGTCTGAGGTCAGATTTGAATTCAGGTCTTTCTGACTCCAGTCCTAATACTCTGTGTGCTCTATGGGGCCACTTAGCTGCCCTCAAGGCAGATCTGGGGATACAAAAACAAAGTAGTCCTTGCTCTCTAGTTTATATTCTAGGAACGGAGAGGGGGAGGCAGGGAATGGGAAACTAGAGGAGTGATTTCTGGGGAAGGCATCGGCTAAACTTCCTGAAGGAGGTGGCACTTCAGCTGAGCTCTTAAAAAAAAGCTGGGGATCCGATGATGGGGAGAAAAGGAGAGAAGAGAGGGGACAATGGTGGTGGTGAGGACACAGACTGTACAAAGGCACGGAGATGGTAGATGGAATGCTATGTC